>NW_025964361.1:31045562-31645562 GCF_023055435.1 Haliotis rufescens | reverse complement strand
CCCAGTCGTCTAAGGCGCCGCGATTTGCTGTGCAGAGTTGCGTCCCTTAGGCACGCCGGAACCCTATGATTGTGGGTTCGAATCCCGGTTCGCCCCGATTATGTTTGTAGGTTTGTCAGCACCATTCCCGTGCTCGTGGGTTTCACCGAAGGGGTAAACGTCTGCATCACTTCGGGCTTTCCTCCCACATTAAGCTGACACGCCGTGATATGACTGGAATACAGTTAAAAGCGGCGTTAAACCCAACTCACTCACTCACGTATAGTAAATATCATATATTGGGAACAAAAAAGTCAAGTACGAATTTTACGATATGGAGACACACGAGGGAAGTAAATTCAATAGGTAAGCTACCCTGTTCGAGTTGTGGGTAAAAGCGGCTGTGAACGTGTGACATGTTGTGACAAGTGTTTCAATAGCTTCTGCAGTTTCACCCCTTCTTGGTGTAAAAGCATAAAGACCCGATAACTGTCCATGCAGATGTAGCCATTGCGCACGGCGGTCGTTTTCGGCTTAACATAATTAGTAATTAGTAAATTATGTAAATTATGATAATATTTATGATAATAGTTATGTAAATTATCTTGCAAAGCCTTCCATTGGAATAGATTAAATCGTTTTCGTTGTACATGAATTCGACTTTTTTTTACTCGTCAAAAACAGGTTTATCTCATCGAGATGAAACGAGACGAGACGACACGACACGACACGATACAACACATGACATGACACGACCTGAGAGGACATGACATGACATAGACATGTCATTCGTTTATCGTCACTTTGCAGAGATAACCTGAAAGCATATTTCACTGATACAATGTACTTATAAAGATTTATTTTTAAGTGACGACATAAATGGTCAGTTTCTTTGGCATATATACCGTTTAGATACATTGAGGGGATAGTTACTCAGATAATAGATTAGCCGTTTCTCGGTGTGTATGTGTGTGTGTGTATGTATGTATGTATGTATATGTGTGTGTGTGTGTGTGTTTGTGTGTTTGTGTGTGTTTGTTTGTGTTTGTGTTTGTGTGTGTGTGTGTGTGTGTGTGTGTGTGTGTGTGTGTGTGTGTGTGTGTGTGTGTGTGTGTGTGTGTGTGTGTGTGTGTGTGTGTGTGAAGAATAGAGCAACGTTTTATGCTCCTACTACTCTTACATGTTTTATGTACAAGTAAATGAAATATCACGGCAAGTTACTTTCACCTTATAGACGTCTTGTTCATTTGTTATTTGACGCCGCACTCAGCAATATTACAGCAATATGACAGCGGTCTGCAAATAATATCCGACTAGACTAGACAGTCTAGTGATTGATATTGTGAGCAACGATCCACGGCTTACGATGACATGCATCAACCAAGCCAGCGAGCCTGACTTCCCGATCCATTTAGTCGCCTCTTACGACAAGCATAGATTGCCGGGGATCAATTCTAACCCGGAATCCCAACGGAGCGTCGTTTCAATAGGCAATTAGGATAGGCATATGTGATAGAGACGCTGCTGAAGAAAGTTACGAGGATAGTTACATTAGTCCAGTGTCCCGTTAGAAGTTTATTATTACGAAGGAAGTTATTAAACTGATGATAGATAATGCTTTTGGCATAATATTATGTTTGATACAGCTCAAGTAGGTTAAAACGCAGTAATACAGATAGAGTGACTGGAGGTTATTAGGATTGTTATGGTGGTAGAGTGTCCGCTTTGGAACTTTATGAATACATATACATATTCAGTTATATTGGTAGACCCATTGTCATAAGGTGTGTCCACTTGAGTAGGTACATTTGTTATCTCATTGCGACAGAGAGGTTTAGTAAGCCCCCAAATATATCTTTATTAAATAATATTTGTTTCCATTTGAAGTCGTCACAGATCGCTTTCATACTGACGTTAAGATGTCTTTTAAACGATCTGTTCTAGTGTAGACTACGTGTTATGTGGGTTAATAAATATATTAGTACTAATTCGATATTGATCCACACTGTGGCGTCCAATACACCCAGCCATACAGCACTCTGAAGTAGCCACTGCAGTGGCGTAGACACCATGTTGAGTTCGCTTTCCTTGTTTACGTTATCACATTGAACGATTCTGGGGCACCAGGACGACGTGTACATCCACGAAAGTGTTTGATCTACCTACAATAACATTACAGGCAGTGGAAGAACATGCACCTACACGCAGAATATGACAGGCATCCAGCAATGAGTAGACAGCTAGAACCGAAATAATTGAAAAGAAGACGCATGGGCGATTAGACATGATTTTCATTTAAATCGTTCAGACAAGTTACGAGACGATGATGGAACAATATAAATACTAGACGCCAGATCTCATGCCATACCGCATAGTCCCCTGATTGATATAGCAACACCGTAACCTTAAGCGTTTAACACAGTACGAGCGAGCACTCTTCTCTAGTTATGGCTAAGTCTTGCAGTTAAATTCTTCTTGGCAAATACAAATTATTGGCGTTGGATAATTTCTCTGGGAGCGGATATGGTTAAAGCTAGCTGCCTTGATTGCATCCTCTGGGCGTAATATAACGTTTAATTTGGCTCGGTGGGTCGGGAGGGGGCAAAGGCATTGGAAGCAAGGAGAGGGATGTCACTTGTAAAGTGAGCGAAACATATTTCATGTAACAGCACAGAGGCTGTATCTGATCTGTGAGGACTTGTAGGCGATGGGAGGAGGGGGTGAAGCTGATGTACGACGCCGGGGGCTGATGGTCAGACGATGGTGTCGCCCCGGGCGTATAAATCAAGGCAATGATAAAAACTATCCCGCTAAGGTGACACAATATTGACTATAAAGAAAAGAGGAGCTTGTACATAGTTAGTAGTCTGATTTAATCTCTCTATCATTCCGTTAATGGTAATAGTTTGTGGTTTTTGAGGTCGCTGATTGACTGTGTATAATGGTTGCTACACACGTACGAACGGATGTTGTGTATGCGGGATGATGATGCGATGAACGCAGAATGGGCCAAAGTTGTATGAAGATTTTAATGGAGGCTTCCTCCACCGCCTATATCCGTTTTCGGTTCACGTGTTGACGCGCCAGAGAGTGCTCTGAGTGAAAGAGAGACATTGCCTCCATGTGATAAGGTTTATCACGAACCGAATGGTTGATATACATTATAAAATGCCGATCCTGGTTCCCTTCTAAGGTTAAACATGTTAAACGAGCGCCGCCTTCGTCATATCATAACTGAATACGATCCGGTCCTTTCAGTTTAAACAAGGCCTGAAGTATTGTATTTCACCCTGAAATTATAGGATTCTTTCAGGTGACTGTAGACGCAGTTATGTAACGTAGGACACACACATGGCTTTGTCATTTAAATAAATAAAAAGAACATACCAACAACTGAATCCATGTAAATAAAAATTTACACATCTAAGCATATGCTGACCCATAATAAATGCATATAGAAAATGCTTACATTACAAAGGATAATGGGTAATTATTACATTATTAATAATGCTAAATGCACATTGAATAATCATAACATAACTAAAATAAACACATTGGACAATGATTTCATAAGCTATGATAAATACCCATTTCATAATGATTACGTAACATATACGAAACCCCCTATCATCAAAGATATATGCACACAATATGATAAAATATAAAAAGTGATAAATGCACACTAGACGATGATTACACGTTAAAAAGTGAACAGAAATAATGATAAATGCACCCGAGGTGATAAAACATAACAAACGATAATGCAGACTTCAAACTTATGATATAAAGTATAATAAAAAATAAAGAAATGATTAATCCATACTAGATTATAAAAAATAAAAAAGGATAAATGTACTCCAGAGAGAGGTAAAACATGATTAATGTTCTGTTTTATGTCTTGTGATGAATGTCCTTGTCTGCAACTGTGCACTGTGATAGCTTTGTCCAGCAGGTGTGTGTACACAGACAATGTGTTTTCAGGCGAATCGCTGTGATGGTTGCAATGTTGCAGTGTGTTTTCTTGCGGATCGCTGTTGGTTATTTCACTAATACACATACCGACAATGTTGCAATGTGTTTTCAGGAACGCTAACCGTTTTGACCATGACGATTTGCGGGATTGAGAACAAGACTGATTTCCCTAAGATATCCTATATCACGGCCATTGACCTCTATATCGGCGTCTGTTTTGCCTTTGTTTTGGCCACCATACTAGAGTTCGCCTTTGTCCATTACTTTACCAAATACGGCACCGGGGAACCTCTACTGTACGAGTCAAGCGACGAGGAGGACGATGACAGTGTATTCGATGAGGTAATTATTGAAATATGTATTTATGAATATACTGAACCAATAGTCCGATCAGTTAGCGGAAATAGAGAAAACACGTTTCATAAATACACGTGTAATTACCCATTGTTGGTTAGGGCCGTAGGGTAGCCAAGATGTTAAATCGAACACCTGAGTTCGATGGCCACATTGGTTTATTTATAATCCTATTCGGAGTTCCCCGAGGTAATATAGCCTTATTGTTGCTAAAAGCCGCGAAGAACCATACTCACTCACATGAGCGGTTACTTTAACGAATTATGTCATGAAACGTCTCGCGAAAGCTTTAAATATAGCTCCTGTCAGAAATGAACTTTTGTTTATCATTTTGCTGATGTATAAAATAAATATGTGTTAATATATTATAACGGTCTCTCCTTTTCTATTATAATATTTAAAATCTTGATTACAAACTCACATACACAACAACGCAACATGTCTCTACTGCTGTCTCATCACCGTACCATTTTTTAACAATAGCGGGACTACCGTAGTAAATGTTGCGGTTATGCTGCTGACTTCGCTAAAAAGACGTCCACGTTGTAGTGTATGTCAGTTAAATCAATAATGTGTTTACATAGATATAAAATATGAAAATGCTTTTGAAAACATCAATCGTTCTTTTAATCGAACGAGTGTGAATTGACTGTACGTGAATTAAATGCAAAGGTAATTCAAATACACTAATGTGATTAATGTGTGTCTCATATAATACCATATTCTTTATTGAAACGGTTTTCTTTTTAACCAACCTAAGTCTTTTGAAATTCCACTCTTAATCCACTTTGTCAATATTATCACACGGCATAAGAAATACATGCCTGAAAGAGAGCCTATTTGATATCAAAGACAGCTATCAGACACGCCAAATTCAAGTACAATGCCCTTCGCGTAATGTATTGATTCGTCATTAGGAAACCATTCTCTATTCTGCAAACTAGAAATGAAGGTTTTGTATCGCAATAGGTTTCATCTGTGCGGCAATGGCAACACAAGGTTACCATTATGCTTAACGAATTAAGATGTCTTAGATTTGATTAAACATGTAAATAGTCTCACGGCCTGATATGTGGTCGAGACGATCTTAATGAAGTTGATATTAAAAAGCAATTCCACATTTCCCAAAGTGATTAAGCGTGATGTCGTTGACGTAACACGATTCGTATTTGTGCATAAATACTTGAAATTGTGGATAATAATTATGATTAAAATCTTACTCAATACTAGTGGCGCCAACGGTTTCTTTGGGATTGTTCTCCTTGGCTAATAGACCAAGTCAAGTGACATCTTACATTTTGAGGAAGAAGGAAATAGCGATCAGTTAGTGCAATAGAGTCACAAGCTGAGTCCCAATAGAGTCACAAGCTGAGTCACAATAGAGTCACAAGCTGTCCCAATAGAGTCACAAGCTGAGTCCCAATAGAGTCACAAGCTGAGTCACAATAGAGTCAGAAGCTGAGTCACAATAGAGTCAGAAGCTGAGTCACAATAGAGTCAGAAGTGACACCTACTATGCCGAAACCGCGGCTTTATCAAAGCTATCAAATGTAATCGTATCCCAATAATTTGTCATTCTTCAAATGTCCTTAAACGTCATAAATGTTTCCAAGTTAATCTGACACATAACAGATGTATTGACGTTTTCACAAGAAGTAACTTAGAAATAGACAAAGTACACCATCAGGTTTGTAATGAAACGGTTCAACAAACAAATAATCATTGTATTATGAAAATGTACAATTGATAATAACTAGACTTTGACGGGGGTCGATTCCCGGATTTATAAATGGATGAAAGATAACCACAGCGAACCTCCGTAACCTAAAGTAATGCAGAACTACCAAAAATACATCAAAATGTCCGTAGTTTCGTGAAGCAGGGGCGTCGATATTAGGATTATTTCGGTAGCATAGTGATACAATATAACGGGCAAAAGGAGTACGAGTTGAACATTACTTATTTGTTATGCCTAGTCATTCGAAGGAAGGTCTCTATCCCAACAATCAGTTTCACAATGACATATTAAAGTATGTTTTACATTGTGACTTTACTACTTTCGCAGACGGAGGAACGCCACGACCTTGAATCCAATGGCGTGGACGGTACGCACATGCACAAGATAGTTGCAGATCGCAGCATCAGGGAGACCATTGTGACCAAGCTGTGTGATTGTATTCACTGTCTGACACAAACAAAGCGATACTACGGCTTCAAGAAGAAGGCTGATGATGGTTACATTAACAGTGTCAGTCAAATTGATAGAACGTCTAGAGTTGTGTTTCCGGTGACGTTTTTCATCTTCAATGTAGTGTACTGGGTGTCCTACTCTCGTTGGAAGATGTGACGTTTTGGAGAGATTTGTCCTTGTGATATACCTTTATTCGCTTTGGAAGGGTTCAATGGAGCGGCCACGACGTAGAGAAAACGTGGTTCGCAGACTTGTTGCTGTTGCTTTTATGATTGAAATATTCATACATTAACAGAGGTTCTGGTATTCAAGGAACTTCATATCTACTCAACAGCTGTATGAGAAGACATGTGAACAGACAAATATGTTCATATTATTCATGATTGAAAGTGATTTTTGTATTCATTAATTGGTGTAAATAGTGTGACTTGCGTTGTCTTGAATGGAAGAATATAGGAAATCATATGCCCTAGGCTTGCTACACAAACATGTTCAAGAAAATGAAATATCAAATCACGTTACTTTCATCTCATAGTTTTGTTTGTTTGTTTGTTGTTTAACGCCGCATTCAGCAATGCTGCAGCTATATGACGGCGGTCTGTAAATAAGCGAGTCTGAACCGGACAATACAGTGATTGACACCATGAGCATCTATGTACGCAATTGGGATGCACTTATAGAAGTAGATCATTCACCGTTTTCAAAGGATATTGACTGAATCAAAAGTGACGCATCACAAATAGGAGTTCCAGCACTTTCACTGTGTCAAGGTGACAGTATAACACCGACCTTGTGGCTAGTAACGAGTGTCCGTTTACATGATTATCCGTACTGTTCACAGTAGGGTAATTCTATATAATTGAAAGGGCACATGATCGGTGAACGTGTAAATAAGAGGTCTCATCTTAAATTTCATATTGAGTGAATGACATTTCTCCAATGCATTAACCGTAAAATCGTTTGACCAGTGTGTCAGCTGGTTTAGTTGTCTCCAAAAAACGACCCACGTTGGCTATTTTCAGGGCGTAGTCCTGGTCCAGGGTCCTTCAGATCCAGAACCCTCATTGTATATAGTACTCAAAACGAAACTTGCATCTACATTTCAGTTATCATTGTTGGATATGCTATGATTGTAATTCTGTACAGACAATGAAGAGAAAGAAGTCCTTGTACTAAGCCACTGACCCAGATACAATACATACATTTGGAAAAGAGTGATACATGAAAAGTATGTATTGAAATACTGTACAGACAATGCATATGACCCGACAAAAAAAGGTTACCCTGAGAATAATGTTGCTTGTTCAGTCTGTCTATATCACTCGCGTCTGTTTGTTTGTTTTTTGTTTGTTTGTTGTTTAACGCCACAATCAGCAATATTCCAGCTATATGACGACGGTCTGTAAATAATCGAGTCTGGACCAGACAAGCATAGACGCCTTTTACTGCAAGTACTCGCGTCTGTAACGATGTAGAGCTATGTATATACACGCACTGTATTATTATCAGATGAACTATTCCCCTTTCATCTTACAACCCTAATATGTAAAAAACATGGATTGTGTATCGTCCGAATGAGGGATCTATGGTTATAGCAAGCTATGACTCTATATATAATCTTACTTTTTGGGGTCCCGACCACGAGAAATAAATGTGCACCGTTCTTTATTCAGTTTTTGTATTTGATTAAGATCATAACAAAATGGAAAATGGTAACGTTTTAAAAATATCAATTGATAATCGTTGTTTATTATTTTGTTGGTTATTAATATATAGGCGTGTCTTGAGGCATCCTTGTATGCGTTTTTTCAGACCAATGTGTATGAACGACTGTCGAAGGATTAATGTGTCCGTGTTGCAAAGAAAACTTGAATAAGACGAATTACCTGGTTCCGGTTGGGGAGGCCATGCTAAGTCGTTCCTCTAACACCCGGTGTCATCAGTGTGCCTTTTCCGCTGATCCTTGAGTGTAGGTTTCTGAAATTGTTCATTATTTTGAGATACGAGTAAAAACTATGAATATGACTCATTTACATGATCGATGTATATTACATGGCTATGTATACATAGTTTGGTCTGATGTAACGTTCTTACATTTGGAATATGCTATGTTTGAAAGTAGGCGCGCAGGAATATAATTCAAACACTGTAATGTACAGTTTTATGTTAACTGTGGTTCAGACACCACTCATGTGAACGTTTTATATGAAGACGAAATTGTAATTTGCTATTTGTGATTATACTGATTCTTACACATACACGTATAAGTACAGTTAACTACGATTATAACGAACACGCTTTTAACGCAATGACGGATATAACGAACTTATTTTTTTGGTCGCGACCATATGCTGTATATATGCTTACAACGTACTACGGTTAAGACGAACTAAAATCAGTTATCCATTTGAGTTCGTTATGACCGTAGATTACTTTAGTACAGAGTGTTCGGACACAGCATTTCGCTGGTTGGGGTCATCTGACAGTTGATTTAAAGGTCTCTGTGTAATGGATGTTTTCTGGCACAAGAGACAGAGTACGTAAATATGATGTTATTTTTTCACAATTGAAAAAAAAGGTTAACATGTTGGATTCCAAGACAGTGGACAGTTAACATGGATTTGACATGACAGTTAACCTTACCAATATGACACAAAACGTCAACTGCAGAGATTAACCAGTCTTGAATACTTTGGGCTTAAAAGGCAAAATAGTGGTGAATATACGAATGGATCACTGGAAATAACTGATGACAGCAGGTCTTCGCGAAAAGGTAATCGGTAGCACTCGCCACTCCTACAAGTTGCGTAAAAAGTATGCTTTTGTTGCCTGATTCCACACGGCTATACTCCTGCCACACGATAGCACCTGTAAACAATCGAATCTTGACTAGACAATCAAGTGATGGACCAGAAAATCCAGTGACACGAAAGCTGACTTTGTTGAAACTGAAAACGATATGCTAATTTTGAATTACATCTGCTGTGTACAAGTACAAGGGGGACAGTGTTAGTGTCTTTGGCTTTAAAGATAGAAACACAGTGAAACAGATGCCTCTTTCTCCAGTTCGTACATGTGTTGGACACCATGCGGATAACATGATTAGGAGATCTTCATACACTGCTTAAGTTTTCCTTCTCATAACCAGAAAGGACTGATGCTTCCATAGCCTTTTTTCCTCAACTTACAGCAAATTACATTGTATAACAATGACTGTAACCAAATCTTGGGTTAGTTCTTAATGTGTTACTTGTGTCATGGGGGCAGAAAAAACGTAAATAAAAGAACAACTTCTGGAAACCAATCGGAACGTATTGCCTTATTTCCATTTGCTTTAAGGATTAACGCGACCCAAATACAATTACAACCGATGATAAGGGCATTTTAATGGAAAGAAATATAGCGTTAATTGTATTATACTGAATGAAAATTAAATTACCAGAGCGAAAAGTGCTTGGCTGATTTTTAAACTTTTGAATGTGATGTAATAAATCCTGCAAAGAGGGCTGTGATTTGATTATTTTCGTCTATACACTGCAGACAACATTTCAGTAGATCAAATTCTATGTGAATCAAATGATGACATGATTTAAAACTTGAAACTACAGCAATACTGATGACTTATGTCTGTGTATTTAAGTAAGAAGAAAAATTGACAACCGGTGCTATTACGAGATGTGGTATTATTCTTATGATTACGTGATCCTTTCAAGCAAAGACATCTGAACATTTTGATACATGATGGAAAATAAATGCCGACTTTGTAATGTTCCATCATCAAAACTAAAGATTTGATTATATCTTTCATTTGTATGCGGCATCAGTGACAAAAATGGTGTCCGATACAATTCCCTTAGTTTGGTTTGTATCATATCATTCCGGCTTTTTTTCGGATAACAATTGACTTGCCTATGCATGTGTTTGTGACGGGTGCCACCGGTGGGGCAGGATACCCTCACCTTTTCGCGGACACCTGGTATCATCACAATTGATAGTGACATGCTCATGATTTAACCGGAATCGTACAACCGGATGTTTGGCACAGATTTCTTATGAAATATGACAAGGGTTTTGTCGCTTTTATTTATTATTATTGGGATGTGAAAATAAACCTGAACCAACATTATGATTTCCTTTCTTCTGTGTTGATTGATATCAGCTAGGTTGAATCAAAATGCATTATTTTATATTCGTTGTCAATATAATCTACCTAATTGCGTGCAATAAGAATATACGAAACTCATATTGGTGACAAATTGAAAATGAACTGGACAATCATGGATTAGTCTCTTAATAAACTTTCATAAAGAATGCAATTGTTTCTTTTTTGTACAAAAGAAACGTCGAGACGTGCCAATGCAGTTGCATACAGTTTACCAGGGAGGGGTTCAACATGTGTTTGTATTAGAGGTCTCACATCCACATTTTCAGAACCTCTCTTCTTGGTTGAAGTAAAAATGGCTCTGACTTCATGGCTATTTATTGGAAAGCACACGAATACATGTCATCAAACATAATACTATGTCATCAACCATGTAACATGTATCATAAGCATTAGCGATACACCAAGCAGCAAATACTACACTGCAGAAATGTGATGAAGGTGTTCAGGTGAAGAATTGACTTGACTTTGTATGTGTTTGTGACAGGTATCACCGGTTGGAAAGGATAATAGGCTCCCCTGTTTGCGAACACCTGTTATCATCGCTATTTGATAGTGACTCGTAAACACTTTAATATAGCCGGAAGACTGCAATGGACTGTGCCATTCAGCAGAAATGTCTTCTGATTGTGGAAAGGGTTTTGTCCTTTTAGTTAATATTTATGACCATTGTTTTGTCGCTTTTGTCACAGATTGATCAGTCTTCTGATTGTGCACACAACAAACCACTTGTCAAGACATACCAATGCAGTTTGATGCAATATATATATAAACAAAGACAGCAAAATTACTAATACAATTATTATAGAAGTGTGTTTGTCTTATACAGTATTTAATAACCCTTGTAAATCATGTTGCTGTTTATGCTGTTCTTACATTTTTAAGAATAATCGTCAGTTTATGAGATAACTTCCTATTAGGCACTTCAACATTACCTTTGATGAATCTTTCCAAGTCATTAAGGCGATTTGGTAGCTATTGTTTTTGCTAAAAAGAAATCGATGTCAGTCTCCTTTGCATTTCTTAACGGATTATCTTCCAATTTCGGATAGAATTTCTTTCGATTCGATCTATTATTAAAGGATTTCAAAGCATTTCTTCTTTTGTTTTAGTTATTCAAAGTGTTGATATGAGTGTGTGAAAGTCCTAAATGGCTTTATTACCCACTTGGGAACGAAGATTATTCATGCTGAGGAATATTATCTCTTTGTGCTCAATATTTTTTTTTATCATTCCACTGTTATTGGTGCTGGAACCATGCCAACAGCTGCCAACACAGGGCTCACCATGATACAAAACCCCGGGTTGTTCCCGCTATGCTTGACGTACATGGGGAATTGCAGTTTGATACTCCCTGATGGTGTAGACCCAAACACTGATGGACGAGGATCTTTCTGTACTGTTGGTGTTTAATTATGGTCAGGGAATTGAGATAAAAGATAGGCCGGCAATAAACTTAGCTGTATCAATGATTCAGACCTGTACAGTCACTAGGCATGTACATATAGGTATACGGCTGAGACGTGTGATAAACACGAGATTTCCAGTGGATCAGTTGAGTTGAGGAGTGCTCTCAAACGAAAGATTTCGTTGCATGCAAATGCCACTTTTTCCTGGAGACACTGTATACAAAGTTGAAGTATATCAGTAGTGAGTGTAATGACAATGGACGAACACCTGGTACCATTCTTTTAGTCAGAAGTGAGTAATGATATTATGTCAGTGAACTTGTGATAACAGTGCGAACACCCGGTACCATTCTTTTACGTCAGTAGTGAGTAATGATATTATGTCAGTGAACTTTGTGATAACAGTGTGCGAACACCTGGTACCTTTCTTTTACGTTAGTAGTGTATAATGATATTATGTCAGTGAATTGTGTAACGACAGCGGGCAAACACCTTGTTCCATGCTTCTTTGTCACGGATCTGTGTGATGACAGTGTGCAAACATCTAGTGCCATGCTCTTATGTCAGTGATCTGTGTGATGACAGTGTTCGAACACCTAGTACCTTGCTCTTCTGTCAGTGATCTGTGTGATGACAGTGTGCAAACATCTAGTGCCATGCTCTTCTGTCAGTGAACTGTGTGATGACAGTGTGCGAACACCTAGTACCATGCTCTTCTGTCAGTGAACTGTGTGTTGACAGTGGGCGAACGCCAAGTACCATGCTCTTCTGTCAGTGAACTGTGTGTTGACAGTGTGTGAACACCTACAACAATGCTTTTATGTCAGTGATCTGTGTGTTGACAGTGTGCGAACGCCTAGTACCATGCTCTTCTGTCAGTGAACTGTGTGTTGACAGTGTGTGAACACCTACAACAATGCTTTTATGTCAGTGATCTGTGTGTTGACAGTGTGCGAACGCCTAGTACCATGCTCTTCTGTCAGTGAACTGTGTGTTGACAGTGTGTGAACACCTACAACAATGCTTTTATGTCAGTGATCTGTGTGTTGACAGTGTGCGAACGCCTAGTACCATGCTCTTCTGTCAGTGAACTGTGTGTTGACAGTGTGCGAACGCCTAGTACCATGCTCTTCTGTCAGTGAACTGTGTGTTGACAGTGGGCGAACGCCTAGTACCATGCTCTTCTGTCAGTGAACTGTGTGTTGACAGTGTGTGAACACCTACAACAATGCTTTTATGTCAGTGATCTGTGTGTTGACAGTGTGCGAACGCCTAGTACCATGCTCTTCTGTCAGTGAACTGTGTGTTTACAGTGTGCGAACGCCTAGTACCATGCTCTTCTGTCAGTGAACTGTGTGTTGACAGTGTGCGAACGCCTAGTACCATGCTTTTATGTCAGTGTTCTGTGTGATGACAGTTTGTGAACACCTACAACCATGCTTTTATGTCAGTGATCTGTGTGTTGACAGTGGGCGAACATCTAGTGCCATGCTTTTATGTCAGTGAACTGTGTGATGACAGTGGGCGAACACCTACAACCATGTGTTTATGTCAGTGAACTGTGTGTTGACAGTGTGTGAACATCTAGTACCATGCTCTTATATCAGTGAACTGTGTGTTGACAGTGTGTGAACACCTTCAACCATGTGTTTATGTCAGTGATCTGTGTGTTGATAGCAGGCGAACACTTAGTACCATGCTTTTATGTCAGTGATCTGTTTGTTGACAGCGGGCGAACATCTAGTGCCATGCTTTTATGTCAGTGAACTGTGTGTTGACAGCGGGCGAACATCTAGTGCCATGCTTTTATGTCAGTGAACTGTGTGTTGACAGTGGGCGAACACCTACAACCGTGTGTTTATGTCAGTGATCTGTGTGATGACAGTGTGTGAACACTTACAACCATGCTTTTATGTCAGTAAACTGTGTGTTGACAGTGGGCGAACACCTACAACCATGCTTTTATGTCAGTGAACTGTGTGTTGACAGTGTGTGAACATCTAGTACCATGCTTTTATGTCAGTAAACAGTGTGTTGACAGTGTGTGAACACCTACAACCATGTGTTTATGTCAGTGAACTGTATGTTGACAGTTTTCTGAACACCTAGTACCATGCTCTTATGTCAATGATCTGTGTGTTGACAGTGGGCGAACATCTAGTAACATGCTTTTATGTCAATGAACTGTGTGATGACAGTGTATGAACACCTAGTACCATGCTTTTATGTCAGTTAACTGTGTGTTGACAGTGGGCGAACACCTAATACCATGCTTTTATGTCAGTGAACTGTGTGTTGACAGTGGGCGAACACCTAGTACCATGCTTTTATGCCAGTGATCTGTGTGTTGACAGTGGGCGAACACCTAATACCATTGCCGTTATGGCAGTGATCAGTATGATGATATCTGTGGTCGGCTGTAATCTTTGATCTGTAACCTTCACGCATGGATGATTGGAGGAAATGCATACTCGCCTGTTTAGTGATTTAAGAACCTCATTATTAGTATGTTCTCACAAACCAAACAAATCTCCGTCAAACTGCATGCCGCAAGTGTCTTCGTAGTGTCTATTTTACTTTGAAAAGAATAGTGGCGGAACAGTTTATGAAGCCTTCAACACTATCACCATGATCCGCTTGGTGTGCAGTGAGCATGTCCCTCCTTACTCATTAATAGATAGTACTCTTTGTACCTGGGGGCAGTCTGAGGCATTGCAATTCGCAGTGCAGTGTTGCGTCCCTTGAGCACGCCAGAAACCTATGATTGCAGGTTCGATTCCCAGTCCGCCCGATAATGTCTCTTGGTTTGTACCATATCCGTGCTTGTAGGTTTCACCAAAGTGGTAAACCGTCAGAGACCCGTATCGCTATTGTCTTCCTTCCCACATGAAGGTACCACGCAATGATATCACTGGAATACTTGGAAAAACGGCGTTAACCCCCCACCCCAACTCCACTACTATGCCTCGCCCCCTCCCCTATTCAGGCCCCCCGGCCCACAGCCTATTGGTCTCTGGCTTATTCTCTCTCCCCACCTCCAAGGTCAACTACCCCAAGGTCTAATCCCCCTTCCCGTGCCAGCCCTCCTGGGGTAGTTGATCGTGGGTACCTGCCCGGGGGGATAGGCCTAGACCCCCCCTTTCAGGCATTACTTGTAAGCTTGGGCTTTGGTATATGAGTTACATGGTATAGCTTCATGGTTACCGTGGTATAGCATCTATAACCGTGTCGTTACTTGTCAATAAACCATTAGTAAACACATCCATATCCACATTGCTCATCTATTTTTCAGGAACAACAACTGTTTTGACCATGACGATTTGTGGAATTGAAAACAAGACTGATTTTCCTAAGATATCCTATATCACGGCCCTAGACATGTATGTAGCTGTGTGCTTTGCCTTTGTTTTGGCCACCATACTAGAGTTCGCCTTCGTCCATTACTTTACCAAATACGGCACCGGGGAACCTCTACTGTACGACTCAAGCGAGGACGAAGAGGACAGTGTGTTTGAAGAGGTAAACGTTTCCTTATTCCTGTATGAGGTTGGTTTGAGTAATTCCATGAGACTGTCACGGTCCTCAGGCAAACAGCTAACCCTATCTACCCATCCATATATCAACCTACAATCATAATCAACCCACCAAACATCATCCATCGACCAAACATCATCCACACACCAAACATCATCCACACACCAAACATCATCCATCCACCAAACATCATCAACACACCAAACATCACCCACACACCAAACATCATCCAAACACCAAACATCATCCACCAACCAACATCACCCACACACAAAACATCATCCACCAACCAAACATCATCCACACACCAAACAGCATCCACACACCAAACATCACCCACACACAAAACATCATCCACACACCAAACATCACCCACACACCAAACATCACCCACACACCAAACATCATCCACACACCAACCACTTTACCCACACACCAAACATCACCCACACACCAAACATCATCCACACACCACACATCACCCACACACCAAACATAATTCACCAACCAAACATCACCCACACCCCAAACATCATCCACACACCAAACATCATCCACACACCAAACATGATCCACACACCAAACATCACCCACACACAAAACATCATCCACACACCAAACATCACCCACACACCACACATCATCCACACACCAAACATCATCCACACACCAAACATCACCCACACACCAAACATCATCCACACACCAAACATCATCAACACATCAAACATCATCCACACACCAAACATCACCCACACACAAAACATCACCCACACACCAAACATCATCCACACACCAAACATCACCCACACACAAAACATCACCCACACACCAAACATCATCCACCAACCAAACATCATCCACACACCAAACATGATCCACCAACCAAACATCATCCACACACCAAACATCATCCACACACCAAACATCATCCACACACAAAACATCATCCACACACCAAACATCATCCACACACCAAACATCACCCACACACCAAACATCATCCACACACCAAACATCACCCACACACCAAACATCACCCACACACCAAACATCATCCACAAACCAAACATCACCCACACACCAAACATCATCCACAAACCAAACATCACCCATACACCAAACATCATCCACAAACCAAACATCACCCACACAACAAACATCACCAACACACAAAAAACATCATCCACACACCAAACATCAACCACACACCAAACATCACCCACACACAAAACATCATCCACACACCAAACATCACCCACACACCAAACATCACCCACACACCAAACATCATCCACACACCAACCACTTTACCCACACACCAAACATCACCCACACACCAAACATCATCCACACACCACACATCACCCACACACCAAACATAATTCACCAACCAAACATCACCCACACCCCAAACATCATCCACACACCAAACATCATCCACACACCAAACATCACCCACACACAAAACATCATTCACACACCAAACATCACCCACACACCACACATCATCCACACACCAAACATCATCCACACACCAAACATCACCCACACACCAAACATCATCCACACACCAAACATCATCAACACATCAAACATCATCCACACACCAAACATCACCCACACACAAAACATCACCCACACACCAAACATCATCCACCAACCAAACATCACCCACACACAAAACATCACCCACACACCAAACATCATCCACCAACCAAACATCATCCACACACCAAACATGATCCACCAACCAAACATCATCCACACACCAAACATCATCCACACACCAAACATCACCCACACACAAAACATCATCCACACACCAAACATCATCCACACACCAAACATCACCCACACACCAAACATCATCCACACACCAAACATCACCCACACACCAAACATCACCCACACACCAAACATCATCCACACACCAAACATCACCCACACACCAAACATCATCCACAAACCAAACATCACCCATACACCAAACATCATCCACAAACCAAACATCACCCACACAACAAACATCACCAACACACAAAAAACATCATCCACACACCAAACATCAACCACACACCAAACATCACCCACACACAAAACATCATCCACCAACCAAACATCATCCACACACCAAACATCATCCACACACCAAACATCACCCACACACCAAACATCATCCGCCCACCAAACATCATCCACACACCAAACATAATCTACACACCAAACATCATCCACACACCAAACATCATCCATCCACCCAATACCTATATATCCACCTATCTATCCTCTATCCAACAGGGGCCGTGGGTGGCCATGTCGTCTAAGGCGCCACAATTCGCTGTGGAGAGTTGCGTCCCTTGGGCACGCCAGAAACGTATGATTGTGGGTTCGAATCCCGGTCCGCCCCGATTATGTTTCAAGGTTTGTCAGCACCATACCCGTGCTCGTGGGTTTCACCGAAGTGGTAAACGTCTGAGACCTGCATCACTTCGGGCTTTCCTCCCACATGAAGCTGACACGCCGCGATATAACTGTAATACTGTTAAAAGCGATGTTAAACCCAACTCACTCCAACATCCATGTATCAACCCTTTTATTATTCGACCACATATTCATCCATCATCTTTCCATCAATCCACCTTTCCGCCATCCATTAATCCAGACTCCATCGTCATTCATCAACCATGCATCCAGTATATTTCTACGCTTCAATCTCAACCACCTACTCATATCTACATGTGTAAATATATATTTACAATCACGCATCTGTCCATATATCGTACTTGCACCCTAAAATATACCGGATCAACATCAATACACACATATTAACCTGTATACACACAACACAGAACTGTACGTTTGAATTAATACAGCTGCAAATGTTTCACGTATTCCTGTTGTTTTGGATGTGTCGAGTTCTTTGCCAGCATGATCAATAGGCGTGAAACATAAAGTTTCCAGTTCCCTCTAGTGAGGTCTGTTCATCCTTGTTTCACAGTTGTGGAGAAAACTAGATGAAAGCCTTTATAACGCAAAGGTTTTAGCCGCAAATGTCGATTCGATGGCCAATATTCTTCATATGAAGTATTGGTGTTTGCTATGAAATGTTTCTTAATCCACAATGTGTGAAAAGATAGTGTAGTCTTGTCTGCCACAGAACGACTAATGATACAGATATCTCACATGTGGCATGGCGGTCTAATCGTCTTTGCGGATTCTATTTCAAAACGTAAATACGTTACAATGAATTTGCAAATAGCACTTACTGACGAACACGGTTTCGATAAGACTAAAATCATGTTCTATCCAGTATTCATTGCCATAGCATTCAAAAACGGAGAGAGAGAGAAAAGAATTATGAAAAAGTGGCCTTAGCAAAACAAACTTGCCTCAATACAATGTTACTCTATTCTTTGCGTATGTAAACTAGAACGAAATCCAACTGTGTGAATGTAACTGGAATGCCATAGGGAGTTTGTTTGTACTCATGACTCAAATTTAGATGTCTGGGCGCTTTCCTAATATCTCTTGAGGGAACCAGTGTTCTTACGATCCAAAAACTCGTCGTGCAGAATAACATCCCTTGTCTGTGCCAGGATCCGCTTGCATGGTTCCAATCCCACATCCGTACTAGTAGTTCCGACCAATGAGATAAACGTTTTCGGACAGAGTCACTTTGGGACTACCACTCTGATACGTATAAAAACTTAAATTAATCCCTTTACAGGCGAGCGCTTCCAGCTACAACGAGCCTCGCCAGGCTATACATAACGGATAACATCGCAGAACAATGACATCCTGAATTTCCCCAGGGAACGAGGAAAATATACCTGACCATTCATACTGTAGAACTTAATTTAAGTCCAATGATTCTGCTTTCCTTATTTTTAAACAGCTTATCTTTGTTCAAAATTAAGTTTATACATTGCAAAAAACTGTACATTGCCCGTTTTACAATTTCGGGATAATACATGTATATACATGTTTTAACTGATTAGATGAATACTCATAACCATATTTCGAAGGACGCCGAGAATGGTTGGTAAATTGTTATGATAAACAAATAATTCTACAAGGAAAAGATACATTTTAGAAAATCAAGAATATTGACAATTGATTCAGTATTCACTGACCCAAAATACAAAAATATGAAGGTTTACTTGTATGAGCATATTAGTCTTTTACACTCAAAGAGAAAACATATAACAATTCCTTGTATTTTGAACACTGTATACATACAAGCTTGTATTATTAATGATATCAAAACTCTTTGACATAATTAATTTTGTAAAAGTGTGAAATGCAGTAGGGTACCTTGTATAATTGCTCAGGCGTTTACAGCGTTGTAGGCCTCACAAACAAAAAAACCCCCATGAAATTCATCTTCAATGTCATCATAATTACTACAGTATGAAAACAGCTTTAAATGGTATGGTACAATATATAGTTGAGTATAAACCTAATGGTACAACTCCCGTTGATATTTGCATATTTACTTACCCCAATATATTTACACAAATGTCCTTGACCGTGACCTTGTGTTCATTGTCTGTTCTTATTTATTTCCTACCAGACGTTTGAAGAAGAACAAGAATGCCCCGACCTCGAATCTAATGGCCTTGACGGATCACACATGCCGAAGCCTGCTAAGGGTGGTAACTTTGGGAGGATCTTGCTTGCCAAGGTGTGCGACTGTCTCCACTGCATCACACATACAAAGGTGTACTATGGCTTTAAGAAAAAGGATATGACTGGCTTCATTAACAGCGTCAGCCAGATTGATAAGTCCTCAAGGGTATTATTTCCTGTGACGTTTTTGATCTTCAATGTAGTGTACTGGGTGTCCTATTCTCGATGGAAGGTGTAACGTATTGTGGAGACTCAAGGTTGTGACGTTGTTGTCGAGCTCACAGAAGACGATCAGTTCAATGGAACTAAGCAGAAGCGGATGGTTGATTAAATGTTGCTGACCTAATAACGCCGGTGACAGGGGGATGTGACAGACGATGTGACTTCCCTTGAAGGACAAGGAAATTAACGGAACTGACCTACAAAAGAGCTTGATGTGGAAGCCCCGAGACACTGTCGTCCATGAGACTTGACTGACATAGTTATTATGGCGATGGACTTCGGCAATAAACTTGTTTGTCAAAAAGAGAAAGTGCTTATTATCAAACATCAATTGTGCAATAAGAACTTCGAATATATCAATGATAAAAGTACATGGCGATCTGTTTTATATCTTTCATGTCATCCAAAGAAGTGAGCTTGTGTAAATATGAACGTCATCGCCAGAATATGACTCGATTATCCGTAGAACAGATTCCTCTGGGTGTAAAAGGCAAAATAGCGGTGAATATTTTATGAATGGATGACTGTAACTCAGTGATGACACCATGTGTTAAAACTGTCCTTTTCGGATTGAAGTCGCTGAGATGTGAAGATCTCTAAGTTGTGTGTGTGACAATGGGTTTCAACATTTATGTTTCATATATTGCCTCTGTAACACAAACAATGCAACGTGGATATCAGCGTTTATTCCATTAGTATTTCCTGAAACCCAGTTCAAACTGTATACATCTGGTAACACTGTTGCCAATTTGCTGAATCAGATTCTTTGTCTGAATCCACATTGTTTCTTTCGAGGAATCTTCTAT
The DNA here is from genome assembly GCF_023055435.1 of Haliotis rufescens. Classification (NCBI taxonomy): domain Eukaryota; kingdom Metazoa; phylum Mollusca; class Gastropoda; order Lepetellida; family Haliotidae; genus Haliotis; species Haliotis rufescens. The sequence goes on along the minus strand of NW_025964361.1, from coordinate 31,624,301 downwards.
CATAACTATATGGCGAGTCTTCAAGAGCATTATTTCATGTTATTGAATGTAAGAATATAGATTCATAGATATTCTGATTTGTTATAGGATGATTAGGGGTTTAGATGAGAAGAATGTTCATCATCGTAACTATGTTATGTGTCAATTTCCATCGGTTCTATTTGAAAAACCGATGGAAATGGACGAGAAAATGTTTTAACGTGACAAGTTCATGCAAGCAATAGATAAACAAATGAAACTGCTGTTTTTGCTCTCTTCTTCGTGGTTAAATCATCCAGTATGCAATAGCCGTGTCGAAGTTCAAAGTCGATGCCTTGTAATTTTCATGAAATTGACATTTTGTGTATGCACTGAAACCATATCAGTGTATATATTAAACATGCCACTGTAGAGTGTTTTCGTTCTCGTTTTCTTTCTTTACAATCATTGTAGATTCTAACTATTGAAGATAAATATGATTCAAAATTCACATGCATGATTCAGATTCGGACTGTTTATCTTTGTCACCTTCTCATGCTAATAATGTTTTTTTATGTTCGAAAAAACAGTTTGATCACACCGTTCGCGACTTGGTTATTTCTTAGAAATCAATTGCATACTAGGTGTTTTTTTATGGATTTTAATGTTAAATGTAAAAGGGGTGTTTGCGGCAATCTGATTGGTTGAAAGACGTGATTAAATGGGATTCGAATCCTGGACTATTCACTGCGCATGATTACTTTCTTGATAAGTAGTTTACCTTAATCACGTATTTGAACAACTTGTCATTCGGTTTGGCGAAATAGACGTTAATTAAATAAAAACAGTTTGATCAATATTTGTCAGAACAAAATCGATTTAGTAATTATTTTTTCAACATTCTGCTTACCGGGCGAGTTCAGCTGTCACGGAAGCAGGTGACGTCATCCATTGTATTATGATGTCATCACTTACCAGGTTGACGTCATATCATTTCAAAATGACGTCATGTCTGTCTCTGAACTATGGGAAATACGAAGAGAGAGTGTGTAAATGACTGATAACTTTTGTAAACTGCTGGGCAAAAGAAAGTATACACCTATGTTTGATGGTGGCTAAAAATATAACAAACAATGATTATTCGATGGTGATGTATTTACAATAGTTTTCTTTTAGACCTTGTTTGCAGTGTTTCAGTGATTATTTTCAGTCTGGAAATGTTTCAATAACGTTTGTGCGTTTTTGGTCAAATCCAGTTTTCAAGTGTATACTTTCCTTTGCCCGGCAGTGTATTTTTCAATGTCGATGATATAACATGTTTTCAGATTTGTGTTTTCTTGCGGGGTATTTTCAATCCCCGGAAATATTATATTTATCTTCTAATTTGGATCAGTTCAGCACAAGCTCATATATTTATTTGAAGTATCGGCAATGCAGCTGTGACTCCTTATTTTCAGAGACGACCAAAACAAGACGCTGTCCTTTTATATGATCCCGTTAGATCTCTGGGTACAGCTATTCAGTTGTATTTACGTGTTGCAAAGATTCCTCTTTTTGTGTGGTGTTCAGGAATACGTGACGACACTCGGTACTTCAGACATGTTTCTTTTGAATTCATCATAATACTTTCAACATTACATCTGACGAGGACATGAGTTCTGGACGTAAATATATAATAATTGATTTATGTCATATCAATACCACGCTCTTCATGACAATATCGATAAATTCCCTTTTCATCAACTTCGATGAAACAAGTGACTAAGTGTTATATTTTTACACCTTTAATAGCTGCTTTTACAATTATTTGCTTTAAGAAGCTTCAATTGTATTGTTGTTTTATGAATTTCCTCTTTATTCTTAAGTAGGTCAAGTTCCCATTTGAGTTCAAACAGATTTCAACATATTGTTAAACATTACAGTTAACATGGGTTTATACATCGTCAATATTTCAAAGTAGTGTATATAAGAATGTGAAGTATTTACAATTTTAGAGGCGGCCGAAGACCCGGGTTCGATTCCCGACATGGGTACAATGTGTGAAGCCCATTTCCGGTGTCCCCCGCGGTAATATTGCTGGAATATTGCTAAAAGCGGCGTAAAACCATACTCACTCACTCACTCACAATTGTATGTCTTCAGTAACACATCACGACATGTCAACGATATTTGAAATCATATGACCTTACTTTGTAAAGACATTTGTACATTTAGTCACACACAACAGTATCTATCAAGGCTGTCTGCAAATAACTCGTCTGGGTCAGACAAACCAGTGGTAAATAGCATGAACACCCGTTCCTGCCGAAGGTGCACGATGACACGAAGTTAGCTCGGTCCCAAACGTAAGCCACCCGATCCTAATTAGATAGATTACACGCAGACAGGGGACCTATAGGCAGGTTGATGCTTCAGTATTGGATGACCGCCTCCGTGGTCTAGTGGTAGAGCGTCCGCCCGGAGAGCGGAAGGTCCGGGGTTCGATCCCCGGCCGCGTCATACCAAAAGACGTTAAAAGATGGTACTTGCTGCTATCATGTCTGGCGCTCGGCATTAAGGGGCTAAAACAAGGACTGGTCGGTATACCGTGTCTGAGTGAGGTATTCATGTTAAACTGCGGCATGGTATCTCAGTGTGCTAGCACTATAAATCGGGATAAGTCCGGACTAGTTCTAGCCACCACACACACACACACACACACGCACACACACACACACGTGTGCATGCATGTCGCTATGTAAGAGCATAAATTTTGGACGCGACGCTAAACCCCATTTCACCTAACCTCACCTTCAGTATTCGAGAGGTCAGCACAAATGAACACAGCGCCTTATTGACTGTTCAGACCCTTTGGGGACCAGGGTTACAATAGGTCCGATTGCTTGTCGCAAGAGGCGACGTAATGGATCGGATAGCCAGGTTCGTTGTCTTAGCTTATTGCTTGTCATTGTACTCCAACTGAGTGGGACGTCGCTCATTTCAACCTGTGGAAGTTCTCTGGTCCAGACACAATTCATTACAGCAACCTTGACATCAGTGGAATATTGCTAACTTCCGCATTTAACAGCAAATAAAACCCGAATACCCAACGTCGGTTCACGCTATGGCACATCCGAAGTTCGTTGTTCACATGAATATCATCCTCATTTATCGGGGGTATTATCTGGATATACCCATTCTATTATGATAAATCGACCCATTGGACGCGGGACCCTTTCTGTATCAGAGCACTCTGATTACGATAGCAAATATACGACGCATAAAATAACGTCCCAGTCACACTAGTGTCATGAACGAGAGAGATTGTGTGCTACGTTAATGATTGGAGAGATAGAGATGGTTAGTCACTTCCGAAACCAAGCTATGCTGGCGAATGGGTCCTGGGTATTTATCTTGATAATATGGATAATACCTATATAATCATGTATTATTACAGTAACTGTCATTAGATATTGGTTGGGTTATACACATATCCGACTTCGTTACATACGACGCCGACTAGTTCAACCGTTTTATGGAAATATGAAGCCAGAGTATTGCTGATAATGAATAAAGATATATATATAATATATTAAACGGACATATTTATACATAACTGAAGAAAGAAATGAATGCATGGGTGAATGATACAGCTATTAATAAATACAGTGGACCCTGTATAGTCCGACATTCTGTCTAATCCGACAAACAGTTTGTGTCCCAGAACAGCCCTTATATTATCATATAAAAACATTCTGTGTAATCCGGCACCTGTCTACTCCAAATTCGACAATGTTTTGTGGTTCCATGAGAAAATCCACTTTGTGTAATACATCAACACTAGAACAACTTCAATATACACCTAATTGTTGTTGTATTGTGTTTGCCCTCTTAAGTGATGGTGTTTACTTGAGCATTAGAACATGCATTTAGTATACAGCCTGATAAACGCTCAATTAACGCTTAACAATGGTTAAAACCAATTAACTGTTATGTTTGGTGTAACAAGGGGATTCTTAATCATTTCCTTAATTGGTATACTGGATTAAGGACTAACTGAGTGAATGACTGATGGTGAATTCAGCCATGAAACTATCTAATCCGGCGTCTGCCTAATCCGACATTTCCCCCCGGTCTAGAGCAGTGCCAGATTACACAGTCAACTGTATGTGACAACAAATCAACAAGGGCGTATCTTACAGACTGAATGCAGTTCACGTGCAATGAACAGAATACACGGCCTTTCTAGATCAGTCGTTCTGAGTAATGTGTTCAATAATAAAATGAGAACATATTGTGCTTCTTGGTATATCGCCCACTAACTTCATCCCGAAGCTGCCTCCATCTCTTCAATTGTGCTCCAGTATTAAAGGGAACCACTGTCATAGCCGAACGCCAACATCGCTCGCTGCAGCATGGTGCTATTGATTTGGCATCACAAGCAACAGAACATGCTAAAGGTGGCCAGTGATCAAATCTTTTGTGTCGGACACAGGGAGGGAGAGTGACGTGCAGCTTCACAGTGGTAGAGATGCACGATTGCATAGTCAGACAGTCGTAAAATGCGATATTTCATGCTTTGACACACCCGTAGGGTTTCGAAAGGTTCTACAAGAAGACCTCTTCTATGCATTGGCTCCAAGGGAAATTGTGTTATCATTGGCTTCGAAGGGGAAGTGTAATTAAGTTATCGTTTATGTGCAAAAGGTCCAATCGTTCCTAAGATGATGTTATTTGTGCAAGATATCGAATATAAATTGTTATTGTTTAGAATTGATTCTACAATTTCGTATATAGAAAACGGGAAACATATCTAGATAGTGCAATACATAGAAATGAAAATACTATTTAATAATAAAACTATTTCAATCTGCGGTTGTTTTTAAAACTAGAAGTTTTCCGATCGGTGTTATTTCAGTTATTTTTCAACCGTGTAACACTTCTATGTAAAATCTTGGTAACGGCCACTAAATTTAAAATGATTCAAGGATTTGCTGACTGTTCACGTTGGTTTTCTATTGTTCATAATTGCGTAAACTATCGACAACTAGCGGATCTTGAGGTCATATCTCCGACAGGACAAGCTAACTTAATGTTTGTAGTGTATTAATGAGGAGAATAATATGAAGGAATTAAACATCAATAGTGACCGAGTACTAATTTGGACGGCGATTACTCATAGAGGCGTTTTAGGCGCCTTTCTATAGACAGAAGAACTATCCAGTTTGGTAAGTACAACAACCCATCATTAGGCGCGTGTGTGCTGGGATCCACAGGGACCAATATTAAGGAGAGGTCGTGATGAACAACCATAAGAATACTCGGTACACTACTTACATCGTCTTGGAAGTTCTTAGTAACGAGAATTCAACATGAGAGAAAATTGGGGCATTACCCCGTTTTACTTTAGATGGATTTTGAAGGTTACGTGTTCTGAACAATACCGTTTGCGTTCACATTCTCCCTTTATCTGAAAGTATAAGTTAGGTACGTGGAAAAAGGTCGTTTAACATGTTAACCGAGAACAGCAAACGCTTAGGACAGAAGACATTATTTTGGATTTGGTGTTAATGTATGATCGTTACGTTTTCCAAAGGAAGAAGTCGATGTGGCGTGATTGCTGTTATAATTAGCAGGTTGATGGTACCACCTTGACGGAATATGAAGTTTAAGATCGTGACACAGTTCTGACCGTATGAAGGAAATAGCACTGATGACAACATACAAAGTGAATAAAAACACCGTCTCTATGATATTATACCAATAAAACAGTTAAGGACCACTCGACTCGTTCATATTGCAAAAGTTAATCTGATATACCACGACAGTTTAACTGTAGTGATATGAAAGAATCGGGCGTTACTTAACTTAATTAGTGTAGTACACACACACACACACACACACACACACACACACACACACACACACACACACACACACACACACACACACACACACACACACACACACACACACACACACACACACACACACACACACACACACACACACACACACACACACACACACACATTCCCGACATGGGTACAATGTGTGAAGCCCATTTCTGGTGTCCCCCGACGTGATATTGCTGGAATATTGCTAAAAGCGGCGTTAAACAGTGCTCACTCACTCACTCACTCACTCATTATGATTATGGGATTTTGTGACTAGTCTTTGTGGAGACTAGAGACTAGACACACAAAGCTATGTTCATGTATCCGAAATGTAGTTGACGTGGAGAGGGACCAGCGAGAAACGTCTCACTGCAGAATGATAAACACATGTGACAAGTTACATGTAAATAACATTGATTGAAACTCGACATTGATTAATCTGCAGATACATTAATCGATGAAGCAAAAACCATCCGGAATGGAAACGGTGTGGCGTTTTCACATTTACATGCACTAACTGGCAGTAGAGCCTGTCCTGCTTCAGTTGATTGACAGGGTGTCAATATCACTAATAGCAGGGATAGGGACTGGGAGTCATTATCATGCAAAGAGTCATCCGTCAATTAGTTGATATAGGCAGCACTTAGTGTAAGTGTGTGGGTGCTTATCAGTTCGACACAACATCGACAACGACAACGTTTAAGGGGAAGAAGGCGTGGATAGACAGGTGACCCCTCCCACCCTTCCCGGTTAATTCATTACTCGCCTGTTGTGTTCGACACATTCACTGTCACCGTTTCTTTTGTGATGTTTGAAGAATGAGGTTTTGTGTAAACATGCACTATCTTTAAGTGGTATTAACGAGCCTTACTATCAATGACGACACATTGACTTATGAGTTTTAATCTGAACTTTACCTTTCCAAGTGAAATAATCCTGGTTAAGAAATACATCCGGATTGTGGGGACGGAGTAATGGCAAACTAACTGGGGTTTTGTTCTAACTGGGTTTCACCGCATGTCCACGGACTAGAGGGGTCTCATTGAAGGTCCCCCGACTAAAGGGGTCTCATTGAAGGTCCTCCGACTAAAGGGGTTTTATTGCATGTCCTCCGACTAAAGGGTTTTTATATTGCATGTCCTGGGACTGACGGGGTTTCATTGCATGTCCTCGGAATAACAAGGCATCATTGTCTATACTCGGACTAATTGGGTTTCATTGCATGTCCTCGGGCTAAAGGGGTTTCTTGTCTATCTTCTGGCTAAAGGGGTTTAATTGCATGACATTGTCCTCGGACTAACGGGGATTCATTGCAAGTCCTCGCACTAACAGGGCTCCATTGTCTATCCTCGGACTAATTGGGTTTCATTGCATGTCCTCGGGCTAACGGTGTTTCATTGTCTATCATCGAACTAACGGGGCTTCATTGCATGTCCTCAGAATAACGGGACTTCATTGCATGCCCTCAGACTAACGGGGATTCATTGCATGTCCTCGGACTAACGGGGTTTCATTGCATGTCTTCGGAATAACGGGACTTCATTGCATGTCCTCGGACTACCGGGGATTCATTGCATGTCCTCGGACTAACAAGGTTTCAATGCATTTTCGCGGATTAACAGGGTTTCCTTTCATGATCCCGGACTAACGGAGCTTCATTGCATGTCCACGGACTAACAGGGTTCCATTCATGTCCCCGGACTAACGGGGCTTCATTATCTATCCTCGGACTAACGGGGATTCATTGCATATCCACGGACTAACGGGGCTTCATTGCATGTCCTCAGACTAACAGGGTTCCATTTCATGTTCTCGGACTATTGGGGCTTCATTATCTATCCTCGGACTAACAGGGTTCCATTGCATGTCCTCGAACTAACGGGGATTCATTGCATGTCCTCGGACTAACGGGGATTTATTGCATGTCTTCGGACTAACAGGGTTTCATTGCATATCCACGGACTAACAGGGTTCCATTGCATGTCCTCGAACTAACGAGGATTCATTGCATGTCCTCGGACTAACAAGGTTTCATTGCATGTCTTCGGACTAACAGGGTTTCATTGCATATCCACGGACTAACAGGGTTTCATTGCATGTCCCCGGACTAACGGGGCTTCATTGTCTATCCTCGGACTAACGGGGCTTCATTGCATGTCCACGGACTAACAGGGTTCCATTGCATGTCCTCGAACTAACGGGGATTCATTGCATGTCCTCGGACTAACTGGGCCTCATTACATGTCCTCAGACTATCGAGGATTCATTGCATGTCCTCGGACATGAGGTAAAATAATGCTTTGGCGAATACACGACTAAAGTGTTCGGTCTCTATGGCGACATTGAACAGATTGTTTCATTGTTTCGTTATTAAAGATTTCTGTGAAAGGGAAACAACTCTTTATGCCTTGAAAGATGTTGTGAACCGTTCAAAGGTTTAGGATCTGGTCAAAGAAAATCGATTTTACATTTGCTTTGATACTATGAAAAGTTAATAAGGAATAATCGCGGTCCAATAATGGAAATATCGTGTTTCAGAATAACTGCGGTGGTTTGGGTTGCACCAGTTCTGACTTAGACGCGATCCTTGTAAAAATGAAGATGAAAGAATTCCTATTCTGAAATACACTGAATGTAAGCGAGTACGCCTCATTACTCATATAATGAAAGTGCATATCTGTATAATACCACAATCCTTCAATAGTTCTTGCAGCAAATGGTAATACATCATTCCAAATGACTATGCTACTTAACTCTTATGGATAGCGTCAGTTCGGTGAGGTTCTTACGGGAGGATTTGTCATAAGCAAAGCAACCAGCAGTAAAAGTGCCATTAGAGAAGGTAAAAATCACATTTAATGGCGCATTGCGACACCTCAGGCAAAGGCGAGACAGACATGAATGTCATTTTATTGAAATATATACGAATAGATTTCTCTCTCTAGGTCTCGTCAGTAACATAACGTAACACGAAAACGTATTTTATAGTAAAACAACGTCACCTTACCATCATCTTGGATTCAAATTGATTACAAAGCCATTCGCCAGAGGAAATGGTTCTGTCGTCTTCCAGCTTCCATAGATTTCTGGCGTGTGTGCCGATCATGACATCTACACTTAACTTATTGCATTTCTCGGGAAGTAATTGCATCTGATTTGTTTGATTGGAGATAATATTTAGGAGGCTGTTGATGGTCGATTATTGATTACAGGGTTGCAGTAACAAGTTTGTTTAGACAGGACTCTAAGAGATCCCGTTACAGTGTGTACACAATCTTCTAATTAATCTTCCTACTGGTGACGAAATTGAAAATTACTTTACCAGCTTCTGTCCGACGTGTGCTCTTTAGTTAGACGGATCGGAGTAAACTGATTTGAGCTTTTGGTAATTGAATGAAGACGATTAAGGTTGGGACGGACGGTATGGGTGTGAGAATGTAGGGTGAGTTTCCGCCGCATGGCTAGGTCCATCGTGATATACGTAGTGGCGAAACGATGACGACTGTGTTGACGCACTGACCGTTAAATGATCTCCAAATATGATTGGTGAGTGAGTGAAACTCAGTTCTAAATGAATGAGGGTGTGCGGCAATCCGAGGCGTTGTGGTTGAAATATGTTGTTAATAGGACTAGATCTCAGAAATATTTCGGAACTTACATTGTGTGTGAAGTTGGGTGCAATGGATACTACATTAATTAGATATTAAGTCTTATCAATATTTATCATGACGACCTTGATTTAGATATTTTTATATTCTGCTAACCAGGCGAGTTCAGTTAGCATGTGATGTAGTCCATTGTGACGTCATCGCCCGGAAGGATTCCAGCGAATACATTGATCTGACACATGGTGTTCATCTCTTAATTATAAACCGGGGAAAAGACAGTTTTCATGCGTTATGTGTGATAACAGAATTCCATCATGTCGTATTGATACATACTTTATGAGCAGTGTATTGAGAAGATCAGCAACCCTGCAGAGTCCTTTGCGCTGATGAAGTCGGCTGGCCTGAAAAGTGAAACAGAAGGCTTTCATGTGCAAGTCACCTGGTGTGAGGTACTCATTGATATGATGCACGTAATATCGCCTATAATGCCTGTATCAAATACACCACCATAGAATGATCATTTCTTTTTTGTTTCTTTTTCAGGCATAAAACATGGCTGTATACTTTCGTTTGCCCGGCATTTTACTGTTTTCCCCGAAAATTCGCAAAATTATGAATATAACATTTTTGTTTGTAATCCTCTTTACTCAGTCAACCAAAAATGCTATTTTGTTATTTACCGAGTATATTATTTTCGAACACGCTGAACATAACTTTGAAGCATGCTCAAGAACCGAGTCCTTGACGAGGTTCTACGCAACAGTTTTTTTTAAATAGTCGGACACATTTTGACATTGAGATGCTGATTGTCGATCAGGATGTATTATTATCTGGACTCAATACACACTGAAAATAATAGGATGAGGTCACAACAACCATTTATTATTCCAAACATTTGCTGATCATGACAACGTTGTTGTATCCAGTTTTTACAGTTTATGTTTCTATTCATCCGTCTTTTCATATTCTTTTATTCTATGTTTGATATCAACATATATTCCTTTTTATAAGTGATGTCATAATGTTATATTTATACAAAATAATCAATCAAAACTTACTTAGAAACACACAGATTGGAAGGGACTCTATGTTTCACTGTTTGATATTTTGAAACATGGTACTCAAACACATTCATTGGAGACAAAGCGTGGTAAATTACAAGGCTTCCAGGAATGCCACAGTTTGGGATACCAAGTGTGTTTGTGGTTGCTGAACGGCGCAGTCACCAATATTCCAGTCAGTTATGTCTGCGGTCTGAAAATAAAAGCGTCAACAACTATTTCCATAATCCTAAGCAATCTCTGCCAAAATCGGGATCCATTCTACCATTCCGACTGACACTTAAGTATGTGTGTATGGATCACTTCCAGACAGTGATGATGCAAGTTGTTAGGGAAAAGGGGAGAGTATTCTGCACCACCGATGGCACCGTCACAAAGTCAGTTGTTCACCTAAAAAAACATGGGGACATATGGTACAAGTCAACACCCAGCAGACAAACAATGATTGGTGTCCCATGCCGTCGGTACGCAATTAACCATGTCCCCGAGCATGTCACCTGATCAGTTTAGTCGCCTCTTACGACAAGCATAGGCTGTTGGGGACCATGAATTACAACGGGTGGAGGACATGAAGGTGGAGGCATCATGCATTGTGCCCATGAACAACACCTACATGTCCTCGTTAACATCCAGAGTAAGGTACAAGATAGAAAATGGCAATGACTGTGTTCATCTAAATAAAAGCAACGAAACCCTTTCCAAAAGCAGCGTCCGACCAGATCAAAACTCGTTCATATGAATCAATATCAAATAGTGATGATAGCAGGTGTTCGCAAAAAGGGGATGTTATCCAGTCCCACCGGTGTCACCCGTTAATAGCACATGCAAAGACAAGTCAATTGTTCACCTTGTTCGCAGAAAGAGCATGCTCGATTGCACGTCAAGAGTTGTGAAATGTTTGATACCAAGGTCGGAGCTTCTGGAATATTGCTCGACTAAAAAGGGAAAGTCCTCCTTCTTGTCATAAGTCGTGGTGATAATTTCTCCCTCTTGTCATAAGTCTTGTGGAGAATTTGTTTTTGTCACTAAATCTTTACGCATGTATCTTAGTATGAAACAAATGAGGAGCTTTCGCTTGGTTCCTTTATTTCTAGCACGGGTGGGTGAATCAGTGAGAGGGAATTGGCTATCTAACTACAATATAATTGGACGATATCAGATTATTGAAATGATCAAATCTACAGCTAAACTTCATGGCTAAATGTGCTCTCTTTGATGTGGGTAAACGTATCATATTCCATTCTGTACCTACACTTGGAAAAGAGGTCGGGCGTTAAACCAAATCCAGAACTATCGGCCAAAATTACATGAACGGAATAGGCCACATTGCTGTAATCGCAGAATTCGAAGGTTCGAGAAGGTGTTACTTCCAGCACCTTGCACTGACATTGCTTTGTTGTATATTCTAGCTATGTGACGTCGTCCAGTAAAGAATGGAATCTAGGCCACATAAACTAGTGATTGATATTATGAGGAACGATACACGCCACATGGGTCAGATGACTCACAATCATCAAAGTCACCGAGTCTGGCCATCTGATTCATTTAGTCGCCTCTTACGACAAGCATATATCGTCGGATCATAGGTTTTCGGACATCATATGTTGTCGGACGGCCATGTTTATCACGATTACAACAAGGGGAGTGACGCCACACATACACTGAGTGAGTGAGTATGGTTTTACACCGCTTTTAGCAATATTCCAGCAATATCACGGCGGGGGACACCAGAAATGGGCTTCACACATTGTACCCATGTCGGGAATCCAACCCGGGTCTTCGGCGTGACGAGCGAACGCTTTAACCACTAGGCTACCCGACCGCACCCACACATACACTGTAAATACTCAGATGATGGCCTGTTTTTAAGATAAAGTCGTCTTTTATAAGTGAGTGAGATGTTTTACAATTGTTCTTATGATTAACGAGAAAATTACGAATGTGTCTTAAGCATCCGAAAACCCATAAGACGGTTATAGTGCTCGGGACCATTTCTAACCAGAAATGAGTGAGTGAGTGAGTTTTGGTTTTACGCCACTTTAAGAAATATTCCAGCAATATCACGGCGGGGGACACCAGAAATGGGCTTCACACATTGTACCCATGTCGGGATTCGAACCGGGTCTTCGGCGTGACGAGCGAACGCTTTAACCACTAGGCTACCCCATCACCCCTCTAACCAGAAATCCACACTGGGTATGGAAATATGAAACCTCAACGCCAGAAAATAATATAACCTGTCTCGATTATTCATTTGGCATAAAAGGCAAAACAGCGATAATATGAATGGAGCACTAAAAATCAGCGATGACCTCAGATAATCGTGAAATGGGTAAGCATGTCCTGCCCTACCGGTAGCACCCGCCACTCACACAATTTGCATAAAAAAGTAAATGTTTGTTTGTTGCCTGAAGCCGCATGGGAGTACTCCAGCCAGATGACGGCTGCCTGTAAACAAACCAGACAATCAAGCGATGGACCAGAAAATCAAGTGACACGAAAGCGCATTTACTGATTTTGTGAAAGTAAAAACGGTATGTAAATTTAGAATTATTTTCTACTGCTTATAGGTAAAGAAACCTCAGCATACTTGATAAACTCCACTGAACATGAAGGGATGCTGCTGCCAAAGGGTGTCGTAACTATTGGTAACTTACGTCGGTGATGGAGAGTGGGATACAGGAAAAATATGGAAAATAGTGAGAGAAATATTATGTGAACAGTGCGATACTGATCTTGCACCTTTAACACTCACAGTGCCGTTAGAACGCTGGAATACATTCCTATTTTCCAAAACCTTTACAGCAAACTGGTTTACTTCAATTTCAATGACAGAAATGTTTTTTTCATTGATAATTAACCTTTCGTCTGATAATTTACAAACTCCAACATTTTCCGGTTTTATAAATTGAAATTGGCTGTAAATGTCTTGCTTTTATTTCACGAAATTTATTCTCTTTTATCCTCTTTTATCCTCTTAATCCTAATTTCTTTCAATCATTGCAACCGCAACGTCGAAATTGCAATTGAATGAACAATTCTAGAGAAGCACTTCTAAATTACTGCTGGAATCGCTCTACAGCATCCCCCACAACGTCTTCATCCTAATGGGAATTCAACCGTACAAAAGAACAAATAGATGACATTTTTATACAGAGATAAAATATTCTTAATTTTGTGTGAATCAGTTTGTTTCTCAAGGGTGTTGTTTCGGTGTTTTAAAGTTTTTGGCAATAAATAGTCTTCCTCTTCAATGTGGAACATATTGGGCGCTTTTGGTTTCTTTAAGTTTGATCAATGTCGATTCAGATAAAAGCAATAGTGTAAAATTTACTGTTCCCGCTTGAGCTATTTGGAATATTGGAGAATTAGAGTCTAAACCCCAGGATTGGAGGGCTTACTGATCTGAGAAAGATACAACTCAACAGTCAATCTCAAAATCGCAAACGTTGTCTGAATACCAGGAGATAGTTTGTTAAGTGATCTGTCGGTGTATCAATATGTGTCATAAAAATACTACCGTCTCCCAGGCGAAGTGGGTAGGAGGTCTGATTGAAGAGCGGAAGATCAGTGGTGCGATCCCCAGACCGCGTCATACCATAAGACTTTAAAATATGGTACTTGTTGTTACCCTGCCTGGCGTGCGGGGATAAAACACGGACTAGACGGCTCGAGTTAGTATACTTTGTCTGAATGGGGTATCCATGTTAAACTGCGGTATGGTTTCTCAGTGCAATCATCATAAAACCGGCATTTCTCCGGACTAGTTCAAGCAGCCACTCACATGTGGATTCAAGTCGTTACAAGTGCAATAATCTTGAACGCTACGTCAAACCCCATTTCACCTTTCTTCATAAAAATACTTAAAAACTTAACTTGGGTCATGGACATTGTGTGAGTGGCGGGTGCTACCGGTAGAGCAGGACATGCCTACCGTTTTCGTTAACACCTGGTGTCATCACTGATTTCAGTGAAACATTGAATTAATTCTCATCACCATGTTACCATTTACGCCCAATGGAACCTGTTTCGACAAGGGACTGATTGTTCTTTGGTGTTGACATTTTGACTTTATACTGGACAGACTGTTCCAATACTGCCAGTACCGATGCAATACTGGTGAGATACTGAATAGTGGTGTAATAATAGTGCAGTAGTGACCGGAATGATGCAACATTAGCAATAGAGAGACGTGGAAACTGATACAGTACCAATAAAGCACTGGTGCATGCAGTACTGACAATATGGTGCATTGGTGACCACACACTTGTGTAGTGCAGTGAGTAAAGGTGTTGGGTTTAATGTCGACTTATACAGTACTGCAGCAGGGTGTGCCAGTTAAATGAGGGAAAAACACGCGGAGCGGTGCAGGTCTAGGCGTTAACTGGACAAAGCACAGGTATGTTGCTGAGAAACCAAGAAGCACAATGAGCGTGAATCGAGAATTCCATCCAACGATCATAGGAGTCTAGCACAGCTGAGGGACGCAACTATGAACATGGAATTCCGCAACAAGAAACAACGTGGCAATCCTAAAGACTGCACATTCCAAGAAAATGTCGCTCCAATAAAGTAATGGAAGGGAATGATTTATTAAGAAAGTAAAATGTCGCCACAACATATCAAATTCATCCAGAGTCGAATAGAGAAGGGCGTCCGCCATCATACTTGTCGCAGACCTTTCAGAATACACCAGTATGAATATTCCCCGTGGGCATTGACGTCGGATACATATGTATGTTACACATTATAGAAATATGACTTTGTCTCTCACATGTCCTACCGCGGTACTTTGAATTTATATAAAACCATTCCTTGAATGACCGACGTTATATTTCCGTTCCCCCTCGAGGATACAATTACCTTCCCGTGCAGATCAGGCTGTGCTGATTCCAAATGGAACAAGGCGAATGTACTCCCACACTCTCCACAACAGACAGACATTATCTGTCTACATCCACTATTTCTCTATATATCCCTATTATACCTTACGTCAAACGTAGCATACATTGAACCTACAAACTGTATTTGTCAGACAAACAGATCTACTTTGTCAGATTTAATTCCCATTACTGCAAAGGACTTGTCTGTCACATTTATAGTTATTGTAACAGATTGTACTACCTTTTGACATTACCATTGCGATAGCGGCGGGCGAAGTCATGAGTTGTAAAATCTAATTACATAACTAGACTTTGACGTGGTCATGGTCTGACTATCGAGTATGGCGGCTTTTTAAACTGAATAGGAAATCAATGGGACATACAAGTCTAGAACAGGAATCCTGGGGCAATGAACTGTGATATAGACTTTGATTAGCATGGACATATATTCAGTTATACACGAAACAAGTACATGCTTGATCACTGTGGGATATCATGTTGTGAAATTGCAGTAATTTGGCTGATGTATAGTAAAGGCAGCACGGTGATAGTGCTCTCTTATGGGTTCATATTGCTGGAATTGAGATCAACGTTTATTCGATAAGACAAATATCAAGAATATGTTCTGATTATTTAGGAACATCATGCTGTTTGTTAAATTACTGCCTACTTGCTGGTATCGTGTGTGCCATTGGGTCGGAGTGACCTAAGTCGGGGTACTTCAGTACTGATGATGTCATGAAACAGGTTTCAGCGTATTTTCTAATGATAGAGCATACGGATAAGTTTTCAAATGCCTTATTGCATTATTTTAGATCTCAGTTAAAAAACAACAAATATTTTCTGTTTATAGTTAGGTATTAGAAACCGTTAATTTTGTTCGGATAGTGTCGAACATAAGAACAAGATGATGAAGACATGGCGACAATTGCAACGACGCCCACGTTTCAGGCATGTTGATAATGTGAGCTGTCGTCAGTTAGCTATTTTTGTGTGTCATCTATTACTCTGAATAAGAAGTGGAAATAAAATTTATAATACATAGTGTATTGACTATATGACTATTGTATAACTAAATAAGATTTATGCGCCATTTTTTAAGTGTATACGAATTTCGAAGTAATGCAAACAATTTAAATCTGTACCTCAACGTGGCAGTATTTCAGTCATATGATGGATATATTGTTACATGGGGGAGGTAGTCTAGCTCTGAGTAGGATGGGGTTAAAATATTGTCATAAAGTCATATAGTATCAGGAAATATGGTGAGCGGAGTGTGTTTTCATCCAATGAATGCATATGAGCTGGTAATCATAGTTGTCGTGGATGAGTTATTTGAATTGTGAACAACAACCTGCCATACTTTATGCTCAAGGGACAGAATCATGATCCCACAGCTGCGCCGCTCAGTTGGTAGTGTTTGGTCAAGTGCGTTTTGTTGAAAAATCATTTATCAAATTGATGGTTTTATTGAAATTTGAACAAACTCAATATTGATGTTGTGAGTTTCTGTAACTAGTCCGATTTATCACATATTTGAATATACACGTTTTCAATCCCAAAGGATGACTTTATTTGACATTTTCTAATTGCACTTCACATTTTCTTGAAACCATTGGAATTCCACCTCTTGCCAGTTCGATAGGGAGATTCAGCATATTGACAATGATTCATTGCAATGCTCCCAAATGTCATCACGTCAAGCTGCCCGGGGCAGATAAACTCTATTAACACCTTCACAATGACCACGAACATCCGGAATGTTTCCCTTATTCCATTCTGTCAAATCTCCCCCATTCCGTTACGACAACGCCATCAGCAACAAACAGATGCTGTGTTTACGGACGTCGTGTTCAACGTTGCTCTCAGCCAGCCTCCAAACACAGCAACACAGACAACGATGGGGGAATGATCCCGCGGCAGTTGCCATTGATGAGGTTACTGCTGAAAAACGCCTACAAACAGACCTGGCTAACAATACACCATCAGCCCGTTTGCAGGGACATTGCTATGGCTTCCAATGTCCATCTTGCCGGATGTAATATTGTGGAACCATTTTCCCACCAGCCTTTCCTCGTCGACGACAGACTTTGTCAACATTTAACCACTGTCAGATTGTTTGTGGACGTCAAGTTAGGTATATGTGCCGTAAAGACTTTCCACGGGAAGTTCGTCCTGGTTGTACATCACATTCAAGGTCCTACAGAGAGTTACTGTCTCAGGGACACATTTCGTCCCACAAATACAACTCAGTAATGGTAAATTCTTACGACTGATAATCATGTACTCAGTTTGACAGCATCAAAAAGTTTGGGAATTCTATAAGCAGATTTTCATTTGGTAAGAAGTGGGATCAACATGGTAGCATTTTCTATATCATTATCGCCACTTGTAGCGTGTAATGAATATTCGGTCTCATATACAGTCACTTACACAATTAACCATTGTTTGTGTTGCATGTTTGGTGGATGCATGGTGTTCCTGTGCCAATCCCGATTGGATGGCTTGACTGTACCTACTCAATATATGACGTGCTTGCATGTGTGTGTGTGACGGTGCCACCGGTAAGACATGATGATATCGCCTTTTCGCGAACACCTGGTGTCATCACTATTTGATAGTGATTCATAAACACATGCTCATGATATAATCGGAATCGGACAATCCACTCGGTTTTTATCGGATATTTCTTATGAATACCGAAAGGGGTTTGTCGCTTTTATTCAGCTGCACAGCGATCGCACGCAGTGGTAGTGGAGGGGTGAAAACTGTTGCTACAGCCGCTGTTGAGAGTCTTGCCAACACCGAGACCTTCTAACCAGCCGCGTCCAACTGCCGCAGGCGTGTCTACATGAAGGCAGTTCTGTGTAACATTTAACTATTTGAATAAATATGCAAATATTATGGATGTGAATAACACACTAACTGGGAAATTGTTCCAGTTTTCGATTACTTATATATAATTGTATCCTGATTATAGCGTGCAGTACACACCCTGTTATATTGATTTAATCAATGGCCATGCCTTTGCAGTTGGTGCTTTTAACACAATCTGGTGAGTATAAAAATACCTATAGGCTGAACACACAGTGAGCAATAACATTGTCGGAAATGTCAATCCTTTCCTGTTTGTCGCCAGAGTAAAGCGGGAATCTTTCAACTCGTAAGTACAGTTATAATATTCCACGTTTTTAAAACAGTATATTCCATTTCTTAACACATGTTGACGTTAATTGGAAATTATAGTGTTTGTTGCATAGAGCCAATTTTCCCATTTTTTTCGGTAATGGACGCGATGCGTTTATTGTGTTATAAGGGTTTACAGTGACGGTTTCGGACAATGGTCCCGAAAATCTGAATTCATTGAGTGCCGATACCGCGAACATAAAACTGACAAACGAGTTGATTCGGGTGCGAAAAGAATTAAATGCTCCTTTTAATCAAAACATGACCACATTTGTGTTTGTAAACTAAATAAACAGGACAGTTAAGCAATATTGCCGCTTCTCTGTTTGTGAAAAAGATTTCTCTCGGTGTGTGAATGTAATTACGGTGAACTAAGTACGCTAATGTGAGCGTTTAATGAATTCGAGATACACGTCTAACCAGGAAGCGTTATTGATATTAATCATCATAAATTCAGTTTTGTTTGGGGTATGTTCAGGGGCACCAGTATCTTGATTGTATTCATTCTTTCAAAACAGAATTTATGATGCGGGGGAATGTGCTCATCATCCAGAATGGAATGTTTCCTTGTTTCTTGGCTAAAGAAATATAATATTTATTTATAAAACAACATCAGTGCTTTCGCTTATGTCAGTCCATCATTTGACTCGATTGTTACAAGCCGGCGTCGTTATGGCAGGAGTACTTTTGTGCAAATTGCGTGAGTAAGGGGTGCCAATAGTAAGGTAGGACATACCTACTTTTGTCGCGAACACCTGGTGTCATCACCGATTTTCAACGATCCATTAATCGTAGTAAATTCAGTTTGGTTTGGGGTATGTTTAGGGGGACCAGTATCTTGAGTGTATTCATTCTTTCAAAACAGAATTTATGATGCGGGGAAATGTGCTCATCGTCCTGAATGGAATGTTTCCTTGTTTCTTGGCTTAAGAAATATTATATTCATTATATAACACAACATCAGTGCTTTCACTTATGTCAGTCCATCATTTGACTCGATTGTTAACAAGCCGCCGTCGTTATGGCAGGAGTACACACACACACTTACTTTTTTGTGCAAATTGCGTGAGTAGTGGGTGCCAATAGTGGGGTAGGACATACCTACTCTTATCGCGAACACCTGGTGTCAACACCGATTTTCAACGATCCACAATGGTTACCGCTATTATACCTTTACGCCCAAAGAAATCTATTTCGGTAGGTAATCAAGACTCAATATTCTCTGGCGTTGACGTGTTGTATTTATTTATATCTCTTCATATATGTCATGCCCTGTTAGCTCAGTACAGATGCTGTTCGCATCACTTCCGGGACTTAGTCTGTAATATGATCTAATATTGAGCATGGAGAAGATGAGTTCCATTGTTTTTGTTTATATGTATTATACCCGTTTGTATGAATGTGGGATTTCTTGCTTTCTTTTTACCTTTGTTGTCCACAAACAGAAGTGTACTCAATACAAATTTATATATTTTTTCTAATTATCGGGACCAAGGTCAGAGGAGTATAACCAACTTGACCAGGGACCGAGATAGCGAAGTGATTAAGTCAGTTGTGTCTTTCGCTATCCCGGTCATGAACCAAAGTGAGGGTGTTGGCATGCAACATAACAATTACCCGAGGAAAATATGCTAATTTATGAACAACCGATTGGAAGGAGTATTTAGGGTTGTATCAATAGGCTTTCAAGGGGGCCTTCGCTCATTACCGACTTAGGGACCATCTTCTCATAACTGATGAATATGATGAATATGATGAATATGACGATGAAGATGTTGGAACCTTGACGAGCACTTCCGGTGGACACGATTTCGCACTCGTTAATGATGACAGGATTGAGGTATGGATTTCAGCTTTTAGCAAGCATCGCCGTGTTTATGTTTCATGTTCACAACATTGTGCTCAAATAGCTATCCTCCACGGTGTGGTAACTTTTGTAGTACGTGGGTCTAACTGTATTGATCTGTTGGTTTCAAACATTTCTTAAATGTTATTAGCTGAATCGGAAATATATTTAATAAACATTGCATAAATGATTGCGTTAAATGTCAACGCACCAATAGCATTGGCGTATATTGGTATACTGTATGGTACATCACATCTTGAAATGTCAAGTGTGCAACAAAAGGGGTAATAGGAGTCTCCATTACAAAAATGTTCGTCGGGCTGAGTAGATATTTGAAAAGCGTAAAAAAATTGTATGACCCCTTTTAGCAAAAGAAGTGGTAGGTTTTGAAGCGCTGATCGAAAAGAGAACCCAACAACCACTTAGATACAGGACATGGACAACCATTGTGTACGGTCAATGCCTTTTCAAATATTTTAAAATCGATTCCATTTTTTTCGAATTGACGTAAATTAGCACCTACATACATCGTTGATCTTACGTAGACGTATTTATGTGTCCACATGTACGTGGATCATCGACCTTACACCAGTTCTCCCTACACAACGTGACCAAGGAAGGTTGACAGAGAGACTTGCCTCACGTCGGGCTGGCAGAGTGGACGCTCACAATCGGTCCTGGTGTACCGTCCTCCACGTGATCAGCCGTCTGTTACCATTAGGCCTTTTTCCAAACCTTAACACTACGTTTTGTCTTTCTACGACCGAGACTACTACTACTACAACTACTACAACTACTACTACTACTACTACTACTACTACTACTAAGACTGAGTTTGCGACTTCAACTTTAACTACTACTACTACTACTACTACTACTACTACTACTACTACTACTACTACTACTGCTACTACTACTACTACTACTTCTACTACAAATACTACTACTACTACTACTACTACTTCTACTACAACTACTACTACTACTACGACTACTACTACGACTACTACTACTACTACTACTACTACAAATACTACTACTACTACTACTACAACTACTACTACTACTACTACTACTACTACTACTACAACTACTACTACTACTACTACTACTGCTAAGACTGAGTTTGCGACTTCAACTTTAACTACTACTACTACTACTACTACTACTACTGCTACTACTACTACTACTACTTCTACTACTACTACTACTACTACTACTACTTCTACTACAACTACTACTACTACTACTACTACTACAACTACTACTACTACTACTACTACTGCTAAGACTGAGTTTGCGACTTCAACTTTAACTACTACTACTACTACTACTACTACTACTACTACTGCTACTACTACTACTTCTACTACTACTACTTCTACTACTACTACTACTACTACTACTACTACTACTACTACTTCTACTACTACTACTTCTACTACTACTACTACTACTTCTACTACTACTACTACTACTTCTACTACTTCTACTACTATTACTTCTACTCCTTCCACTACTACAATAAAATTCCCAGCAGCCCATATATGTATATCCCATCCGAAATATGACTCCATGGGAAATATTAAGCCAGATATCAATTGATGTAGCCGTTTTTGTTTAATTTAAAGGTAGTATACAATGCAAATCTATAAGTTGAAACGCAGTAGGACAGCCAGGCCTATTAGTATGCGATACATATCTGGTTCCTGATTCATTATCTGTGCTTTACGTTAATAACCTGATGCTTTGAATCCTCAGATTATGATACACGAGTTTTTATTAAGCCAAATAGTATTAAGGATTGTAACAGGTTTTCCATTATTAATTAATGTTCTAGTATTCTTGAAGTAACTATACCCTGATGAATTTCTAGGAAAGAGTGGAGTTTCCGTGAACTTAATTTTTGACCCATTGTGTTACATGTACTTGTCGTGGCCAACCTACAGAAGTTTCATTGAAGTATAACATGATAAAAGTGGTTATAAAATCATTATATAAAAGCGACAAAACCCTTTCCATATTCAATTAATCATGAAATCTCTGCTAAAAGCAGAGTCGATTGTACGAATCCGACTGTATCATGAGTATGATTCATGATTATAAACCTCTAGTGACGTCACTCTATTGTCTCGCCAGGGTCTTCTTTTACCGACTAAACCTCTACTGGTAGTTTACCGGGCATTCCCAGGGTAAGCCCCGGGCATTCCTAGGGTAAGCCCCGGGCTTTCTGCAAAAAATCCCGGGAGATTTTCTACTGAAAGCCTGGTTTTTGTCCCGAAAAATACCCTCTGTATTGAATTACCTTTCTGCATGAAAAAAAACAACAACAGAACATGGCTCAACTATTTAATGATATTAGTTGAAATTGAAAGTCACAGTTCGAATAAGTTTGTCTTCAGGTCATTGGTCATCTGCTCTTTTCGGATCAGCTTCTTCACGTGATGGCGAGTTCATTTTTTTCAACATACTAAGTATGTCAGAGAACGTTGCCTTTTGGTTGTCAGAAGTTCTCTTGTAATTTCGAACGGCGTCGCTCCTATCGGCCCTCCCCCCTTTCCCTCCTCCGCGGGCATACTTCCCAAACAAAACCTCGGACGCGGTTTTGATCCTACACATCACAATCACAAAGTGATGACACCAGGTGTTTGCGAAAAGGTGAGCGTAGTACTACCCTGCCCCACCGGTGGCACCCATCACAAAAACATACAAAGTCGAGTCAGTTGTTCATCTGAAAAACACGGAAACATATGGTAGGGTATTGCATCGGACATGATTTTTGTCACTGATGCGTCAAATTTGGAAAAGTCCTGCAAATGTCTAACATTAAACGTCAAACAATTGAAACCCGATACCCGATCCACGAGTGTACGATTCCGACTATAGCATGTGTGTGTGAATGAGTATGGCATTACGCCGCATTTAGCAATATTCCAGCAATATCACGGCGGGAGACACCAGAAATGGGCTTCACACATTGTACCCATGTCGAGAATAGAAAATGTGTTTGGGACGTGACGACCAAACGCTTTAACCACTAGGCTACCCGACCGCCCCGACTACATCATTAGCATGAGTTGATGAAACACTATCAAATAGCGATGATACCAGGTGTTTGCGAAAAGGTTAGCGTATCCTGACCCACCGGTGGCATTCGTAAAAACACACGCTAAGTCAGTTGTTCATGATCATGATTTAATGTTGGTGTCATGATTACGAAAATGATTTGTCATAAAACGTGAGCCGAGATTAGTTAGAAAATCTGCCAATGCATAATTTACCAAAATGCACTCTTCAACAATATTTTACTACTCAAAGAAGGAATCGACTCTCCTTTAACTTCTTTTGAGTAGTATGTACATGAATACTCCAATGTATAACAGAAGGTCAACAACATTATGGGGATACTTTCATTTCTAGTGCCTATGCATGGGTGATATACATGTAGCTACACTTTTTACATTTGTGTTGTAAATGGACATTGAAACATTTCAAAATAGATAAATCACGACAATAGGCCATTACCAGAATGTCCATGTGTGTTGACATGATAACATGCTACCACAAACACCAATGCGTCTAAGTATGTTCTGATAAACATCTAACGTGAATGTCGTTTCTAATCCCAGAGCCGCCAACAAGAGTGTGATGCATCGTTTCTCTGGAGACACAGTTTAGCAGTCTGTGGAAATTGCTCCAACTATCTATCACCCTGAGCGTTACCTTCTCCGGTCGATTTCACCAATTACTGCTTTGTAAATAAGATCCGAGTCTAGTCTTTCTGATCAATTACATATCGATTTAAGATGTCTAAGTGAACAAAAATTAGTAGGTACACCCCAGACTGACAGACTAAGGTTCCTTTCAACGCCCAGACCATTCTCATCTCGATCAAAAATCGCTGAACTAATTTGCACGACGCATGTATCCAATGCAAGTATGTAAACGGGTCTGTGTTTAATCACCTTGAGAACCATCCCGGGAATGAAAGGGCCTTCTATATCAGTTTTTTCCCGGGCTCACTAGTGAATGTCGATGTTTGTAAGACACGGGAGAGTTCAGGAAAGAAACACTCAAGGACACGCACTATGTCCTTACACCAATACGCCCACTTGTAGTGGGCAGATGTGTCGATATGTGACCATTTATAATAACTCTACATTGGCGGAGTATGTCATGCAGGGGTTGTGCTCAAATAGTTTACGAAGCTGGCGCAGGGGTCGGGGGAAGTGACAGGTTTGATAGGACTAGTTGAAGTGATTCAACTATAAAATACGGATAGAAGCATGTGCAGAATCAGTGTTTTACACGATAATATCAGTTCATGTTAAGTCTGTTCTAGGAATAGGTAATCACTAATCTACCAGTCCTCATAAAGAAGTTTTATACATTTGACAATGATCTACAGCCCCTATAAAGTTGTTACATATATTTGGCAATGTTCTACACTAATCTATCATCCACATGAAGATGGTTCATACTTGTGGCAATGTTCTTCTACAAAATCTGTCACACCTCATAAATGTGTCTCATGCTGTTCGCTATGTTCTACACTAACCTATCAGTCCCAATAAATGTGTTTCATGCATAAGGCTATGTACTACATTAATCTCTCAGTCCCCATAAACGTGTTTCAAGAATTTGGCTATGTTCTACACTAATCTATCAGTCCCCATAAACGTGTTTCAAGAATTTGGCTATGTTCTACACTAATCTATCAGTCCCCATAAACGTGTTTCATGCCTTTGGCTATGTTCTACACTTGTCTATCAGTCCCCATAAACGTGTTTCATGAATTAGGCTATGTTCTACACTAATCTATCAATCCCTATAAACGTGTTTCATGCATTTGGCTATGTTCTACACTTGTCTATCAGCCCTCATAAATGTGTTTCATGCATTTGGCTATTTTCTACACTAATCTATCAATCCCCATTAACGTGTTTCATGCATTAGGCTATGTTCTACAGTTGTCTATCAGTCCCCATAAACGTGTTTCATGCATTAGGCTATGTTCTACACTAATCTATCAATCCCCATAAACGTGTTTCATGCATTAGGCTATGTTCTACACTTGTCTATCAGCCCTCATAAACGTGTTTCATGCATTAGGCTATGTTCTACACTAATCTATCAGTCCCCATAAACGTGTTTCGTGCATTTGGCTATGTTCTACAGTTGTCTATCAGTCCCCATAAACGTGTTTCATGCATTAGGCTATATTTTACACTTGTCTATCAGCCCCCATAAACGTGTTTCATGCATTTGGCTATGTTCTACACTTGTCTATCAGCCCCCATAAACGTGTTTCATGCATTTGGCTATATTTTACACTTGTCTATCAGCCCCCATAAACGTGTTTCATGCATTAGGCTATGTTCTACAGTTGTCTATCAGTCCCTATAAACGTGTTTCATGCATTTGGCTATGTTCTACACTTGTCTATCAGTCCCTATAAATGTGTTTCATGCATTTGGCTATGTTCTACACTTGTCTATCAGTCCCTATAAACGTGTTTCATGCATTTGGCTATGTTCTACACTTGTCTATCAGCCCTCATAAACGTGTTTCGTGCATTTGGCTATGTTCTACAGTTGTCTATCAGTCCCCATAAACGTGTTTCATGCATTAGGCTATATTTTACACTTGTCTATCAGCCCCCATAAACGTGTTTCATGCATTTGGCTATGTTCTACACTTGTCTATCAGCCCCCATCAACGTGTTTCATGCATTTGGCTATATTTTACACTTGTCTATCAGCCCCCATAAACGTGTTTCATGCATTAGGCTATGTTCTACAGTTGTCTATCAGTCCCTATAAACGTGTTTCATGCATTTGGCTATGTTCTACACTTGTCTATCAGTCCCTATAAATGTGTTTCATGCATTTGGCTATGTTCTACACTTGTCTATCAGTCCCTATAAACGTGTTTCACGCATTAGGCTATGTTCTACACTTGTCTATCAGCCCCCATAAACGTGTTTCACGCATTAGGCTATATTCTACACTTGTCTATCAGCCCCCATAAACGTGTTTCACGCATTAGGCTATGTTCTACACTTGTCTATCAGCCCCCATAAACGTGTTTCATGCATTAGGCTATGTTCTACACTTGTCTATCAGTCCCTATTAATGTGTTTCATGCATTTGGCTAAAAAATTCATGAGCATAAAGATTTTCAACTTCAGTCAGGAGACCGTCACGAGCACTTCCTGTCAGTATTCACTGCTTCCAATTTGCAGAATCCCGAACTGGATGTCTCACTGCATTTAAAAGTTCTTTTAGTTAGACAAACGACCGCTTGACGTGATCTGACTGGAACTCGAAACCCCATAAGTTAAGGAAAATACTTTATAATTACCGCCACTGTTGATATATGTGGTACTCTCCCTCTCTACTGTATATCTAAATATCAATTAAACATCCATCCAAATATACCCTCCCTAGGGATTGCCATCTTCGTACAGCGATCTTTCATTATTGTAAAGATGAACGAGGCATTTACATGACTCCCTGAGACCAGCACAAGATGTGAAACAGTGTGGACAGTGATGCTGTTCCTGAATCTCTTGAACGACGTTCATGCCACCAAGGGGATGTAGTGGTCTGGTTGGGTCGATATAATAAATGGTAATCCCGGTGCAGTAAAGACGACACAACCTTTTCACCAAAATATAAAAAAATGTCACAACACGTTGCTGTTGTTGCGGTTATAGTTTCTTGATGAAAGGGTTGCCCTACGGAATTTATGAATCTGATAGCTCAGTGGTTAAATCGTTCGCTCATCACGGCGAAGACCGTTCGATTGTCTCATCGATACGTCGTGATGATGCTGGCATATTGTCAAACTCACTCACACACACAGAAACTTCTACTGCTTGGCTACCCAACACTCTCCTTTGTGGTGTTGAGAATAGTGTATGAAAGATAAACTTGACATGTTTGTCATTATCATTACTTTAATTTGCCATGGGGAATCTAAATTCTATATTACGTATAAGAGAAAACACACGTAAGAACACTACACATATAGTGTGTTGCAGAACAAAAGGTGAAAGGGCCACAAACTGTCAAACTCAAAATGCATTTGAGAACAAACGGACTGGTATCTGTATGTCCAGTTGAGTCTTTAATCCAACACGAGGCTCATACAAAATTACTTTCATGTTATAACTTGATTAAAACAAATAAAACTGTGTTGCCACTCACGGAGTTTTATAACACACTTTAGAAACTTTAGAAATGCCTACACAAAATGTACATGTATGTGGATCTTTATTTGGAAATACAAAAAGCTTATCGAGACTTTTTTGTTGTACATCCAGTCGAGAATGTGTTCGATCACATTACATTTTGTAATCATTGAAGAGCCTGTTTATGTACATGTGCTAATTCTATTTAAATACACGTATAGGCGACTGGCTGTCTACAATGCAATTGAATTATCAATTATAAAAGTTCTTTTCTTTTTTAAATTACTTTGGCACGCAAATGTGCCATCATCATGTCATCATATAAAAAAAAATATATTTGAAAACGAATATCCTTTTTTCCTGGAATTTCATAGTTGGTACTAATTTAATTTCCCCGACTAATATTATCAACGACTTTCACATATAGTTGAGCTGACACCTGGTGTAGTAAAATTGTAAATGTACGCAAGTCAATGACGTCTCAATTTACATACTGATAAACACTCCATCATATATCTGTCTTTGTGACATGACAACAGCTGAGTGGACTGATAAGGGTTTTCTATGAATAATGGTGGAGAGTTTGTTTTAACAAGGACGTGTACATGTATTTATGCGTAGAGGAAGATAATCTATACCACTGACAGACTCCTTTGTTGGCTGTTTGATTGTGTGACTGACACTAGAATAACAAGTGACAGATGTATTATGTACATAATACGAATGTTAGCATATCGCCCCCTTTTGCAACAATAACACTGTCTGCTTTTGATGTTTTCAATTTAAAATGTTGACACCACAAACCCCATCTAGATCGAATATATTCCGTAACAGATCCCATAGGGCATAAAAAGGCACAACAGTGATGACAAATACATGTATACCACTGAAAAGCAGTGATGACACTTGGCGTTCGCAAAGGGCGAAGCATGTCCTGTTCTATTTGTAGCACCCGCCACTAACCCATTTTCATTATATACAAAGTACAGTGAGTAAGGCGGAGAGAAAATGTAAGGGTCATAGCATGGGACATGTATCGCGCATCATGGTGACAAGAGGCAATGCAATATTCACATTTATTCATTTCCAAGCATATGGTTTAACTCGGATTGGCTAAATCGAAACGAAGGAATTTGGCCAAGAATTTGAACTTATTGAGGTATATCGATAATGAGATATTGTTCAATAATTGTTAAAAAGCCAGTTGCCTTCCACTTACCCCCCGGGACAAGAAATATATGACACCGGTGAAATCGCCTCTTCTGTTTCATATATAGATATATGCAGAGAGATACAGGGTGACAGAAAATACACGCTCGACTGTATGACAAGAAGGATGATTTCAACTCTCTTTCGGGGTACACTCGAACATGCTCTTTCAATGAAGATTTCAAAGAGCAGCATACGACTCCTGCACAAAGTTGTGTGATCAGGGTTACAACATTCAAGGCCGTAGTACAGCTTTCAATTGTGGACATGCAGAGGACATATCCAAATTTGATGCATCAGCGCTTAAAATGATGTTCGATGCAATTCCCCACTTTCCCTTGTACCATATGTTTCCGTGTTGTGTGCAGGTGAACAGCTGACTTGCCATTGCGTGTGTTTGTGATAGGTGCAACCGATGGGACAGAAGACGCTCACGCGAACACTTTGTATCATCACTTTTTGATAGTGATTCATAAACACATGTTTATGATGTGGTCGTAATCGTAAAATGGTACCTGCTTTCAGTAGAAAGTTCTTATCACAATGGAAATGGTTTAACAGGTGCTACCGGTGGGACAGAAGGCGCTCACGCGAATACTTTGTATCATCACTTTTTGATAGTGATTCATAAACACATGTTTATGATATGGTCGTAATCGTAAAATGGTACCTGCTTTCAGTAGAAAGTTCTTATCAAAATGGAAATGGTTTTGTCGCTTTTGTCTAAAACCAGTTGTTCACCCCACCGTCCCTATGGTACCAGGGGTAACAAAAGGGAAATATTTGGTTCGGGAAGACTCAGTGGTGGCATGTGGACACTCTGAGTTGTATCATAAAGCTCGACAAGTGCATGGCTTTCCGTTATACCTATCATCTTCATATGATGTTACAGTAGTTTATGACAATCAAATACAGTTTTTTATTTTTAACGATATTTATACCATTATTATATCATGAAATAAATATGCGAGTCACTCTTAGTTATAATCTACCCTGAATCAGACAATGTATGTCTCAAACTCTTGAATGTTATATTTATTGGCACCTGGTATCCTCACTATGTGACAGTGATTCATACACACATGCTCATGACATAGTCGGAAAAGTACAATCGACTCTGTTTGGGGCAGATATTTCTTATGAATATGGAAAGAGTTTTGTCGCCTTTATTTCCATAAACTTATGGAATAACATATCAATAACTGAATTGGATTACTGAACATCAATTGCACAAATGCAGCTTCATCAGCACCCCCAGTCATCGACTTCAGTAGGTGTTCCGGATGTGTTGTATTCACGTGTATACTGTACCATTCTTCTAGTGTGATAGGTCTCTCTCTGAAAAGTCCATCAACAAGAGCTCTATATAATTGTTCAATCTTCATACTTGATATTATATCAGCTACCTCAAGCATACCTATTTAAACTACCGGGCAAAAGAAAGTATACACATGAAAATTGGATTTGACCCAAACATGTTAACGTTATCAAAGCGTTGCTAAGCTGGGATACTACATTGAAAAGGAAAATTTGATACCGCCTATGATACCGGTCAAATCAAATACACCACCGAACAACCATTTCTTGTTTGTTTCATATTTAGCAACCATAAAACATTTATTTATTGTGAACGCCACATCTTAACGAACACCTTGTGTCATCACTGATTTCAATTATCCGTTCATATTCAGGTTCATCTCTATTTTCCCTTTTACTGTAAGGAATCTGTTTCGGCTGATACTCGAGACTGATTATATCCTGGCGTTGACGTGTTGAATATGCATGTAAGGAAACATGATTCGCAGTTGGTGATCTGACTTGCAGAAAAGACTAACACGCTTTGTGAGTGCTGACTTGACCATCGAACTGCATCCAGGTGCAGCTGGGGCTGACTCACATCTGAGATATGCAGCCTGCAGTCCATTGTGATCAGATGTATGTGCCTTTATTCAAGTCAAAACCGTGTACGAGGACCCGTACATGTGGCACAGTTGCAATTGCGTCCCTTGGGCACGCCAAAAGCCTATGATTGTGGGTTCGAATCCCTGTTCGCTACGATCATGTTTCTAGGTTTGTCAGCACCATACCCGTGCTCGTGGGTTTCACCGAAATGGTAAACGTCTGAGACCTGCATCACTTCGGGCTTCCCTCCCACATTAAGTTGACACGCCGTGATATAACTGGAATACTGTTAAAAGCGGCGTTAAACCAAACTCACGCTCTCATTTATACGATGTGACAAGGCTTTACGACAGTGTGTTATATAGTGACCATGCTGTGTCAGTTTTAACAATGTTAACGTTGCTTAACGTTTGTCAAAAACATGCCAGTATTTGTGGGTTTCACCAAAGACGTAACGTCAAAGACCTGCATCACTTCCGGCTTTCCTCCCACATCAAACTGACAAGCCTTGATGTAAATGAAATACTGTTCACAGCGGCGATAAACCAAATTGACTCACTCACTCATTGGATACTCTTTATACGTACAATGCTAGCCCGTCTGTCAATCTAGAAAGACGGTACGTTGTCACCATCATTGGATATTTCTGAAACCATATGACCCTATAGGCTCACAGTACACAATTTGCTAGCATGGACAGTGCTGACATGCGTTACTTTTACCGCTCAGGCCATTCTGTTCCGATCGAAAATAGCTAAATAAATTTGCATGTCACATGTAACATTGCAGTTGTGTCTGTGTTTAATCACTTTAAACCACTGATAAAAGAGGCATGTGTTTAATCACTTTAAACACCATTAATCTAGCGTGTCTTTTTTGTTTAATCAACCATTAACGGTTAGGATCACGGTCCTTGATGATGCTGATAGTTAAAAACAAGAAGTGACAAAGCGCAGTTCGAGTCCTGTCAGTTGCATGACTTCGTACATTTCTTGAGCACCACATCAGTAAAGTAGAACTTTAACAGGAATAACGTAGAGCTTCTAGAAGAAATATCGCTCGTCAGGACAGAAGAATTATATGTGATCGTTTATCGTTTAGGTGTGACATGTCCATATGACTATTTTTGAACATGAAATGTTACATGCAATTCCCAATTTTTACCATATGTTTTCCTTGCTTTTTTCAGGTGAACTGTTGACTTGACTTTGCATGTGTTTGTAACTGGTCCACGTGTGGGGTAGTATACGCTTATCGTTTCGCGAAAAACCTGGTAGTGATTGATACTGATTCATAAACGCGCTTATGATATAATCGGAATAGTACAATGACGCCGAATAAACATTGAAATGCCACATTGTGATGTTATAAAATGTTACATGTATGAGGACTGAAGAGCAGCGATTCAAGTGTTATAAACCGAACGATTGTTAAAACCTATTCAGGATGAAACATGGCATCTGTTTTGGAGTGCACAGTCGTATCAGTAAATCGAAACAAGAGGAAATGTTTCCTTCTAAATTTGCGACATCTATGTTATACATATAGTCCTATAAATAAGGTAAAGAGTTGACAATCTAGCCATGTATTAGACTACATTGTCTGTTTGATGTGATCTGACTTGAATCCTTAAATCAGTAAGTCAAAGAATGTGAATATTAATTACTTCCCCTGTTGATCTATGTGATAAATGTCTGTCCCTTCTCTGTCTACACAACAAATTATGTCAAAGCATCTAGATTTATTTAAACATTAGATAGATCTTTCACGAAAGGTAGTGGCTGGAAGGTCGGACGAGTCAGCAGCACGACTGTGGGCGAACTGTCTATGTATAATGTAACCCTTCTGTCTACAAGGCATGGAGATTGGGCGAACATAGTCGATGTATAATTTAACCCTTTTGAAACATCTCCATGCCATCAAATTCGAAGCAAGTCACTCAGCCTCACTGAGAGAACAAATTTCCCACGATAAAATAACCGTTATTATACCTATACCTGTTACCTAATACCTCACGAAATTTTTTAGCCATAGAATACAAGGATTCATTTTTATGACTTTATTGCATTGTTACAGTTTAATCTAGCTAGAAAAAAAGAATAATTTGCTTCATACTCAATAACCTATTTTCCATGTCACATTGAACCCTCCCCTACCCCCAACTAAGCAAACAAGGAATTGACAATTGGATTGATGAAATAATCTGATCTTTACATTTATATTTGTCAGTGGTTAATTTTTATGTTACAGCTTCCTGTCAGCAAGTGTTTCCTTTCTTGGCAAATGGGCAATAAATGCACAGAATATTACTTGACAAACAGGACTATCGGGGATTGATCTGGACGTTGGATTTATCAATGTTGGGAAAAACTGCATTTAACACAGTGTTGCAGAACAAACTGCACACTTTACTGAGGCGTTATGTGATTGCTATCCTTACATTTCGAGGTCCGTGCAGATAAAGCAACGTCAGTGCATACATAAATTTCATATCTCCAACATATTGCAACATGTACATTCTCTGTAGCTCTCATTCTTTGCTGGTATTATGTGTAAAAGTGATTGTTTTCCTTCTCCATACAAAACTGTTTGAGTAGATGTGTTTCAAAACTGATCTACAACACACATGTTCCCTGGGTATTCCGGGTCGGAATATGGTTTGCTGCTCGTGTCCTTGTCTGTCGTTAAATGGATGGGAAACTGTCGACTGTGGTGTAATACTATATTTACTCACTCATGACATAATTCTGTTACAGTATTAGAATTTGTTTACTGCTAGTACTACTAATACCTCATGATGAAAACAAGGCATTCTACAGTATTGTTTAAACTAGATGTGGTTCTGTACTGCTGGACGGTACAGAAATGAGTGTCAGTCGAGAGAAGAGTCATATTAAATCAGCCTAGACTCAGCTTTTCAAGGAGAGGCTATCTGAACGACAATTGCATCGAGTTAATGTGAACTGTGTTGATAGGGACAGCAACCCTGCAGAGTCCTTCGCTTAGATGAAATCTACCCAGGACCAGTCACTTCGAACTCGAACTCGATTTTGCATTAAATTATTAATATGTAATGTAGAAGATGCAATGAATCTAATGAGACTACCAACACATTGTCAGTGGATGCCCAGCTTTGGCACAAACACATTATCTTAAGCGACATGATTGCGCGATCTTTTCATTACTGTCTTCGCCATACTTGTGCTTTGACTCAGAGGTCCATTCATGGTACGACCCAGAATATGTAGACCGCGTCATGGAAAATGATAAATACAAAATTCTTTGGAATAGGCCCGTGTACAGCCCCATACCTATCCAGGCCAACAAACCTGATCTTGTCCTTTTTGTTAATCCAATGAAATCATTTTATATCATTGAATTTTCTGTCCCTTTTGACACGAATGTGATTGACAAGATTCAGGAAAAACATGGCAAATATGCGTTGTCCGACTCCCCATTGTTCTCGGTGCCTTAGGTTTGGTACCTCCCAATCTGTTGACTGACGTTGGGGGAATACCCGTGTTTGCTGCCAGGAATACACCCCTCCTGACAATCTGGCCAATGCAGAAGGCTGCAGTGTTGGGGAGTATTCACATTCTCCGAAAAGTTCTTGGCAGGTACGACAAGGCAGCGCTTCCTGGGAGAAGTCCCATTCTCTGTCTGGGCTGCGTGTAGAGGGAGCAAGGGCCCTGAGATGATGATGCGCCTAACCAGCCTGATTGTACCAGGATCATCCAAACCCTTTTTGCAGCATTTTTTAAATTTTATCCGTTAATAATAATGGATACATGTATTTGTGATTCGCTATAATCCACCCGTTGATCGAAGCATGCTCAAAGCGCCACAATGTACCAATGTATGAAAATTATATACAAAGGAAGAATGGATAGATTATGACTGGGTTGATGAGAAATGGTGACACTATTGAAACTAACATGAGGAAAAAAGCTGGAATAGATGAGTTTTTTTAGTATGGATCTGAAAAAGTCCAGTGATGGAACATTTCTTTAGAGAGTTTGTCATTCCTTCAGAAAGTTTGCAGTCCGTTCCGCAATGTGGGCGCCTAAAAATGCTTTTCTAACAATGCAACATATACATGATGAATAAATAATGTAAATACCGCAGTTTTGTTGAAATAGTCTGAACGTTTATCAGTCGAAAACTGGACAGTGTATATAATCGAAATTAATGACAATGGTGTTCCTACATACGCAAATATAGGTGTGTCATTATATGGATGATAGAACACATGTGTTGTCTTTACCATGCTCGATCATTGAAAGCAAACTTATTATGTTTTACAGAATGTTTCCATGACATGTGGCTGAGGGATAAAGACAGGAAAAGTGGTGTCTATAAATTATCAATGACGATCGGATCTAGTTAGCTTAGGACGGAATGGATTTTTCAATATGGTTTCATGAACATCTGGTATCATCACTAACTGATAGTGATTCATTCACACATGCTTATGCTATAGCTGAAATCAATCGTACAAAGGAATCTGCTTTTTGCAGATATTTCTGATCACCATTGAAATGGCTTTGTCGCTTGTATCTAAATCCATGAGTTCACCCCACCGCCCCTGTGGTTCAAAGTAGGGCAATAGATGATTCGGAGAGACTTAGACACATTGACATCATATAATAAAAACATGGTTATAGAGATATAAGATTGACAGTCCAATGCTAACTCTATCTCTGAACTTATATTAGGAGTTATGACAGAGACATTGTGGTATGTATAAGAAAGTGCAAGTTGGTTAGGTTGATCAGAGATAACAAACACGACAGCTTCAGTTTAATTCATGCAGAGAGAGTATCTGTTTGATCGTGATTGCCAGCATGGAAATCTTCTTGGCTATAAAAATGAATTAGGAAGGGCAGGTTATGTGGCGTATTTGAAGGCTCAGAATGAAAGTTGTATGGCCTGTACTAACAGGTAGTATTTTTACCAATAATATGTTACATTTTAGGTAATAGATTAGCTAAAATATACCAAGGAAAATGTTAAACAAGTAAATATATTTGATCGGGAAGTGTGCTTTTATTTATTTATTATGTACATGAATGATAATGAATTTAGTTAATGTGTATTGCATACACAGACAACAATACAACTATTTGCTTAAAAACCCCATCCTAATTGCTTTTGGAAAATATCATTGCCTGAAATATCAACCATTCTTCACTAAATAATGATATGTTATCAATCAACGAAACTATGTCAGATTGTTTAAATTGCTTTTCTTCCTTCATGAAGGAGCTTTGACATTAGGTGGAACTGACATGTTACTATCAAATGTTGTTCTATCATTTGAGTTATTGATTCGAGGAATTTAAGTCAGAAACAGCTTTAATTAGCAGCAGATCTTTTTTAAACAAACTCTATTTGGAACACTGTGTCTGTTCATGCAGTGAGTAATACCTCACTCTTCGGGGGACGTACTTTGAACTGCGGTCTTTGCATTCCACTCTCGAATAACCAATTGCTGCTTTGATCATTGAATAGCGATGAATATATGTAAGTAAACAGAAATTAGTAGGTATATCCTAGACTGACAGGTTGAGGTTCGTTTAACTACACAGACAAGTTCTTCATCGAAGGAAAATGGCTGAAGTAGTTCCTGGGGCCCATTCCTCAAATCGACTGTTGGAAATCTATGTTAAAATATGGGAGTTTCGGTCGCCTTAGCGCAACGATCGCTTTGTGGTACGACCCAGGAGCTTCAGTGACGATTGCAAGTCACCCTATCACCCTGAACATATAACATTGAAACAAATGTAGCTGTTGTGTTTGTTCTTTTGTATGCTATTGGCGCAGTAGCATTGTAAAATGGCCTTTGCCAGAATGTACAAGCAAAACAGAAGTCATGTCATGTTGACTGATCGACTTGATGTGATTTCTGTACTCTAGAGATGCACATCGTTGTATACCACCAAACACCTGTCTCAAAGATTAACCATAACCCTTAATACAATCAATGAAGGACGTTCTTTGTATTCACAGAAAGTATTTGAGACACGTGGAATTAATACCATGTGGATTCTCGATAGCTCAAAGGATAATCTTTTATGCTTGAATTTTTGCAACCAACTTCAATTCCGTCAAAACATTTTTGACAGCTTTGTACACCACTATCTCATAGGACAAACTAAAGGAAAAAGTTCAATCCATGGGGCATTTCTTATATATCTATTTTCAGAGGTTCAGGACAATTTGTCAAATTGAAAGCAACTTTTACCGAGAAAACAGTATGTGAAAATCTAGACTTTCTCATTGATAACATATAACTAAAGTGATATTTGGGGGTAAGATATTTAGGCAATAAGTAGGTATCCTCATGGCCACCAATTGTGCTCCCTTCTTACTGATCTGTTACTTTATGCATATGAATAGGAATTCCTATTCGAATTGGCAAAATACAAACAAGGGAATTCGTCCAGGAAGACTTAGTGTAACTTAAGGTTCAATGAAAGACTTCTCCACAAGACTATATGACAAGAGGGATGACAGCACATTTCCAATAGCCAACTTTCCCTTTATGTCGAGCAATATTCCAGCAACGCCACCGTCTGGTATCAACATTTAAAAACAGTCAAGCATGCTCTATTTACCAAGATTTCAAAGAGCATGAGACGACTCAAAAGTTGATTGATCTGGGTTATAAAAAGCTATGAAAAGGTTTTATGGTAGACACGTGCACCACATTTCCATATTTGACGCATCAGTGACACAAATGATCTCCAATGCAGTTGCCTAATTTGACTCGTACCATAATGCGCAAATGTTTTTCAGGTGAACAATTGTCTTGCCTTTGCATGTGTTTCTGACGGGTGTCACCGGTAGGGCATGTCGCGCTCACCTTTTCGCTAACTCCTGTATCAGTGATTCATAAACACAAGATCATGACATAGTGCTTTTTGCAGAGATTTCTTATGAATATGGAAAGGGTGTTTTCGATTAAATGTTCATGTTTTCTGTACTTTAAAAAACCCCATTTGTGTAGTATTATCATTGCCTTTAATTCAGTGTTGTCATATCTATGTAAAATACTCTCTTAACTTTAAGTGACTCTCTTTATTCTCTCAAGACCTGAACCTTCATGGCCTTTATTATGTTTTGTAACTCACTTTCCCGTTATAAATCTTCAATACTTTAGGGACACAAATACTTGACTACCTCAATCTAAAAACGGAATGATTTGATGTGACGACACAAGAGGAAACATCATAAGCCAATATGGCATCTTAACAGGTTAAAAATTCTGATTATTATTAAACGAAGATAATATATAATTTGTGCTTAGTTCATCATGTCGCTATGCCATTTGCTTTCAGATTTGAAACATCATATTTATTATAAAATATTATTCATCAGAAGTGAAAAGTCAAGAAAGGGCGAGTATGTTTGTAGAGAGTATGTTAGAAGAGCGTGGTTAACAGCGGATGATGCCTTATAAATGTGTGATCATCGATCTATTCTTCCAATATTTAAAAGAAAACCAGAATCTGACCGCATTATGGTCCAAAAGTAATATGTCACTGATGACATACCCCACAAAGGTATCAATCTCCATTATGATCCAGTGCTTGCCTTCCAAAAATCTTGAGGACCAAAATCGGCCATTCATGAAATTTTCATTACTAATTTGCCTTTTACACCCACTGGAATCTGTTTCGGCAGATAATTGAGACTAATTCTTCTCTGGCGTTGGCGCTTTGAAGCTACTCTCCTCTCAGTAGCGAGCTTGCCATCAGTAGTCTACAGTTAATAAAACAGGGAAAGCAGTTTGAAGTATTGAATTAAACTGTCAGTGATGTGTATATATGACCCGAATGGCTACCTTCTTTTAACATATTGTCAGTGCTAGTCCGTCTTACTGAATATCTATAACTATAAATAGTCTGGTATGGACAGCGTTGACATGCGTTGCCTGTATATATCCTTACCAATTCCAAGTATGTATTGTGAACACCACATCTGTTCTTGCTTCCTGTCAATCAGGAGACGGGAACATGTTAGTCATTGTGTTCGTCTATCGCAATATTTGTCATTGCAAGATGGCTCACTGTATACAACTTGCTGGGAAGGACGATGAAGACATGCGTTGCATATCCGGCAAGGGGCATTCTGTTTTCGATCACAAAAATAGCTAAATACATTTGCATGCCACATGTAACATTGCAGTTATGTCTGTTTGTAATCATGTTAGCCCCATTGATAAAAGAAGCATGTAATTAATCACGCTAAGCACATTAATCCATACACTTCGGAGCTATGTTCGGATAGTTTACAGACGTATATGTACGTAAATAAATAAGCCAAAAGTTGTTTTGAGTTTTCGACTTGGTATAGAAAATGGTATAGAGGGTTGTGCCAATGAACACACATTTGCAATCAAGTAGTGTCAACTTTAGATACATGTATATGGCTGGTTGCCGTGATCCGTGTTGAATCCTTAAATCATTTAGGAAAAGAATGTGAATAACAATCAGTGTCCGTGTTGATCTATGTGATAAATGTCTGGCCCTTCTCTGTCTACACATCAATTATGTCAGAGGATCTACACAGAACTAAACATTAGATTCTTCATGAAAGGCCGTGTCTGGGAGGACGCATGAGTCAGATACATAACCAGGGATGAACACTGCTATCTACAAAGCATGGTGACTGTTGGCGAACACAGTCAACCTAACACTGCTATCTACAAAGCATGGTGACTGTTGGTGAACACGGTCAATCTAACACTGCTATCTACAAAGCATGGTGACTGTCGGCGAACACAGTGAATCTAACAGTGCTATCTACAAAGTATGGTGACTGTTGGCGAACACAGTGAATCTAACAGTGCTATCTACAAAGTATGGTGACTGTTGGCGAACACAGTCAATCTAACAGTGCTATCTACAAAGCATGGTGACTGTCGGCGAACACAGCCAATCTAACAGTGCTATCTACAAAGCATGGTGACTGTCGGCGAACACAGTGAATCTAACAGTGCTATCTACAAAGCATGGTGACTGTCGGCGAACACAGCCAATCTAACACTGCTATCTACAAAGCATGGTGACTGTCGGCGAACACAGTCAATCTAACAGTGCTATCTACAAAGTATGGTGACTGTCGCGAACACAGTCAATCTAACACTGCTATCTACAAAGCATGGTGACTGTCGGCGAACACAGTCAATCTAACAGTGCTATCTACAAAGCATGGTGACTGTTATTGAACACAGTCAATCTGACACTGCTATCTACAAAGTATGGTGACTGTTGGTGAACACAGTCAATCTAACAGTGCTATCTACAAAGCATGGTGACTGTTGGTGAACACAGTCAATCTGACACTGCTATCTACAAAGCATGGTGACTGTTGGCGAACACAGTCAACCTAACAGTGCTATCTACAAAGTATGGTGACTGTTGGCGAACACAGTCAATCTAACAGTGCTATCTACAAAGTATGGTGACTGTCGGCGAACACAGTCAATCTAACACTGCTATCTACAAAGCACGGTGACTGTCGGCGAACACTGTCAATCTAACAGTGCTATCTACAAAGTATGGTGACTGTTGGCGAACACAGTGAATCTAACAGTGCTATCTACAAAGTATGGTGACTGTCGGCGAACACAGTGAATCTAACAGTGCTATCTACAAAGCATGGTGACTGTCGGCGAACACAGCCAATCTAACACTGCTATCTACAAAGCATGGTGGCTGTCGGCGAACACGGTCAATCTAACACTGCTATCTACAAAGTATGGTGACTGTCGGCGAACACAGTCAATCTAACAGTGCTATCTACAAAGCATGGTGACTGTCGGCGAACACAGTCAATCTAACAGTGCTATCTACAAAGCATGGTGACTGTTGTTGAACACAGTCAATCTAACACTGCTATCTACAAAGCATGGTGACTGTTGGTGAACACAGTCAATCTAACAGTGCTATCTACAAAGCATGGTGACTGTTGGTGAACACAGTCAATCTGACACTGCTATCTACAAAGCATGGTGACTGTCGTCGAACACAGTCAATCTAACACTGCTATCTACAAAGTATGGTGACTGTCGGCGAACACAGTCAATCTAACACTGATATCTACAAAGCATGGTGATTGTCAGCGAACACAGTCAATCTAACAGTGCTATCTACAAAGCATGGTGACTGTTGGCGAACACAGTTAATCTAACACTGCTATCTACAAAGCATGGTGACTATCGGCGAACACAGTGAATCTAACACTGCTATCTACGAAGCATGGTGACTGTCGGCGAACACGGTCAATCTAACACTGCTATCTACAAAGCATGGTGACTGTTGGTGAACACGGTCAATTTAACACTGCTATCTACAAAGCATGGTGACTGTTGGCGAACACAGTCAATCTAACAGTGCTATCTACAAAGCATGGTGACTGTTGGTGAACACAGTCAATCTAACACTGCTATCTACAAAGCATGGTGACTGTCGGCGAACACAGTCAATCTAACAGTGCTATCTACAAAGCATGAAGACTGTTGGTGAACACAGTCAATCTAACAGTGCTATCTGCAAAGCATGGTGACTGTTGGCGAACACTGTCAATCTAACACTGCTATCTAAAAAGCATGGTGACTGTTGGTGAACACAGTCAATCTAACACTGCTATCCACAAAGCATGGTGACTGTTGGTGAACACAGTCAATCTAACAGTGCTATCTGCAAAGCATGGTGACTGTTGTTGAACACAGTCAATCTAACACTGCTATCTACAAAGCATGGTGACTGTCGGCGAACACGGTCAATCTAACACTGCTATCTACAAAGCATGGTGACTGTTGGTGAACACAGTCAATCTAACACTGCTATCTACAAAGCATGGTGACTGTCGGCGAACACAGTCAATCTAACACTGCTATCTACAAAGCATGAAGACTGTTGGTGAACACAGTCAATCTAACAGTGCTATCTGCAAAGCATGGTGACTGTTGGCGAACACAGTCAATCTAACACTGCTATCTAAAAAGCATGGTGACTGTCGGCGAACACAGTCAATCTAACAGTGTTATCTACAAAGTATGGTGACTGTCGGCAAACACAGTCAATCTAACAGTGCTATCTAAAAAGCATGGTGACTGTCGGCGAACACAGTCAATCTAACAGTGTTATCTACAAAGTATGGTGACTGTCGGCAAACACAGTCAATCTAACAGTGCTATCTAAAAAGCATGGTGACTGTTGGCGAACACAGTCAATCTAACACTGCTATCTAAAAAGCATGGTGACTGTTGGCGAACACAGTCAATCTAACACTGCTATCTACAAAGCATGCTGACTGTTGGCGAACACTGGTATCAGATGGAAGGATAATTTAACATCGCTATCTACAAAGCATAACGACCTTTGAAACACCCACGCCATCGACAGAACAGATGTCCCCCCATAGCCATCACAATATCTACTTAGATGTGAAACTATCGCTATAACCTAAAGCTGAAAGACCATAAAATCGTAGCCTTCTCGTGCAATGATTTGTTATGTGATGTGATGCGATTCAATATTGGTGAGAAAAACATACTGAATAACCTATGTTCATATTACATTAAATAACCCCTGCTCCGAAAGCAAGCGGATTCTCATTGTATCTATGATATAATCTGATCTTTACTCTCTTTTTAATTTGAATGTTACAGTCACTTGTCAGCGGGGGTTTCTTTTCTTTGTGAAAGGATCAATAAAATATTTATTTTCAGTGTAAATGGGCAATAAGTGCATGGAATGATACTTGACACATAGCCATCGAAAATCGATCTGTACGTTTGAGTCAACAATGTTGGGATAAAATATAGTTCGAGAACAGTTTGTAACAAAGTGTTGCGGAATGGACACCTGTTGAAGCGTTCGATATGTTAATATTTCTGAACGTAAATACATACAACGCCATATCAGTGCTATTACTGACAATATGTTAAAACTATTTTGTAGAGATTTTCATGCAGACATGTTTAAATTTGTTGTATTTTAATCTGATGATCAAATGCGAAGCTAATCCTCAAAATACTAACAGGTGAGTATTCGTGAAGGAGTAGGTTGCCCGCATTTCATACATGTGGCAAGAGCCGACTAAAATGAGGATCGGGGAATGGAATCACAATGTCTGACATGATTGCATGTCCTTGTACCCAGAGTGAGGTAACACTAACTGTTACAGTACACCAGACATGTGTAGGTTAATATTATGGGCAACGCTGCACGCTGTTGTACCTTACACGCCGTATTGAATTCTGTTTCGATGTATAATCAAGACTGGTTATTCTCTATCGTTGAAGTTCAATGTTCACGGAGACACGCAATCCACCAAGTCGCCGATACTCAACACCTTAAGTAATATACAGTAAACTACGTTTATAACGAACTACGGATTAAACGAACACCGATTATTACGAACTAAAATTAGTGGTCCCTTTGAGTTCGTTATAATCGTGGTTTACTGTAGTCGTCTCTCCCGACAAGAAGTAGAATGCTGAATATCAGTACTCACCCGGGTGCAACTGCCACAAAAGACAAGTGGCACAGGTGTTCCACTGTTTTTTCAGTCTTCAACAGTGTGAACACGGAAACGTAGTATTGTGTGTAGTAATGGATGCGCTTTACAGGCCAAAGCTGAGAGGAAACTCTTCTTGTTTCGCAATAGTTACTTGGGGCAATCAATTCTGTACATGTGAGAACTAAATAATTATGTATATGCTCATGCCCTGAATAGTACCAATGTTATGGCTACTTTTTAATTTTTTTTATAGAAGTATGATTTTAAATTGTTCAGAAATACACAGTCATTTGTTTCAGCAAACAATTTGTTTCATTCAAGAAAACATGTTTCCGTATGAAATATTCACAGCGCCACATATATTTGTAACCAGTGCATACACTAGACTATGTAGCACAATGTCATATTTGTACATGTGTTGAATCAGACTATTGTTTTAGTTAAAGAGTCTGACATATCTAACGTCAACGCCAGAGTATAAACAGTAATGGTTATTGTCGGCATTCCCCTCGGTGTCATGATCACGTGACTATAGCGTCACTTTTTCGGTGGTATATAAAACGTCAACGCAAGAGAATAGCCAGTCTCGATCATCCGCCAAAACAGATTCCATTGGGCATAACAGGCAAAATAGTGCTTACACAGATATGAGGTTGACAGTCTAATGTCAACACTGTTTCTTATATTAAATTACGATGCTGTGACAGATGCCTTGTGGTGTGTGTCAGGAGAAGGGAGTAGGTCATGTTGATCTGGGAGAATACATGAGAGCCAAAGTATTATTCAGTGAGACAGGTTATCTGCACGAATGTCTTCATAGCAAATACGTTTCAGTGTGAAGGGCAGGATAATGTCACGTTTTTTTTATAAATGTCACAGTTGTTTTGCCCTTTACGCCAAATGGAATCAGTTTCGGAGGATTGTCAAGACTGATTATGACGTTTAATATTTAATGTGTTATATTTAGATCAAAGTCTTTACTTGAAATAACTCATTTGGTAATAGAA
Organism: Haliotis rufescens; assembly: GCF_023055435.1. Taxonomy (NCBI): domain Eukaryota; kingdom Metazoa; phylum Mollusca; class Gastropoda; order Lepetellida; family Haliotidae; genus Haliotis; species Haliotis rufescens. The sequence goes on along the minus strand of NW_025964361.1, from coordinate 31,580,036 downwards.
GATTGTTGCCCTGGACAGGAGTGTTTTGTTTGTCATTTGTTTTGTTATTTGAAGGTCAGGTGAGGTTGGGTGAAATGGGGTCTAACGTCGCGTCCAAGATTATTGCACGTATATAGCGACGTGTGTGTGTGTGTGTGTGTGTGGCTGCTTGTACTAGTCCGGACTGATGCCGATTTATAGTGCTAGCCCACTGAGATACTATACCACAGTTTAACATGAATACCCCATTCAGACACAGTATACTGACTCCGAGCCGACCAGTCCTTGTTTTAGCCCCTTGAATGCCGAGCGCCAGACAGGGTAACAAATAACAACAAGTACCATCTTTTACCGTTTTTGGTCTGACGCGGCCGCGGATCGAACCCCGGACCTTCCGCTCTCCGGGCGGACGCTCTACCACTAGACCACGGAGGCGGTCTGTTATTTGAAGGAATAATAGGTTGAAAAAAAGACTCATGCTCGTTGTTGTCTGTCTGGTAGAAATGACAAACATCTTCGTACTGTTGTAATGACGAAAATAATTCATCTCTGCAGGATACGGTCGATCTCCATATGACATAGGAGGCTCTCTGACATTACATGTTTGTAATTTCAATATGAATGATTGGAATTTCCACAAATATATTCTATGTTCATTGTGATCTTTGTTGTCGTTAGGTGTATTTTAAACGATCATTTTATACATAACAAAATCGACAAAACCCTTTCCATAATCTCTGCAAATAAAGTAATTATACGGGTCCGACTATCTCATAATCAAATGACCATGAATCATTATCAAATAATATGTTTTCTGAACACATGACCTGTTTTCTGACATGGCTGGTGAAGCATGTCTGTATTACCGTAATGTAATGAAAAACAGTGTACGTGGAAATACTTTTTAAAAACATGTTTTACTGACGACGTATTATTTTTCCAAGTAATTTGACACATTATAGATTTTTATTCATTTACTAAACACAAACTTAGGGAAATTTTAATCTGGTATTAGTTTAGCATGCATTATAATTATTACGAACATGGTATTGCATTTAGAGCAGGACATGCTTATCCTTTTCGTGACCACCTGGTGTCATCACTTATTTTTTGTAAACCATTCATATAATTCATATGCTTTTCATCACTATTTCACCTTTTACATCCAGCAGAATCTCCGGGGACCGATAATCGAGACTGGTTATTCTCTGGCGTTGATGTTTTATATTTACTTGAGCTGGGTCGCTGTTTCTGTTGGTGGACTAAAGTCCAGTAACGTTTATCAAGGATGAACATATTTATTAAGTGTTTCTACTTTCTTGTTAAAAGCAGAATAACTTCACATGTGCGCATCAGAAGTTATTTAAAAAAATAACATATCGTTAAAGTTTCAACAAAATCAGTAAACGCCCCGTCGTGTCACTGGATGGCCTTGTCAAGACCCGCTAGTTGACATGCCGCAGGCATTGCTGTGCGATATTAGGCAACTTACTATGTTATGCAAAGTGTGTGAGTGGAGGGTGGTACCGGTAGAGCAGGACATGCCTACCTCTTTCGAGAACAGCTGGTGTCATCACTGACTTTCTGTGAGTAATTCATATTATGTTCACTAGCCTTTTACGACCAATGGAATCTGTTCCAGCTGATAACCGTGGCTGATTATTCTCTGACGTTGACGTTGTATATTTATGTATTTATTGTATTTATGTTTTATGTTTATATATTTATTGTATTTTTGTTTTATATTTATGTATTGAATACATAGACAATAATACAATTATATTTAAATAAGACAAATATTAATTGCTTTTTGAGATATAATTGCCAGGAATATAAACCATTCTTCAATATTTGGTAAAACTAAAGAACCATATGTATCCAATTAACGAAGCTAGGTCAGATCGTATAAATTGTGTTTTTTCTTCATGAAATACGGTTGACATTATGTTTAGCATGTTCAGTTTCTGAAAACTTTCGATTAAAGGCTTTCTATTGTTTGATTTACCGACTTGGGTAATTAAGTTTCGATATTTCATTGTTTGGACAGAAACAGATTTAACAGTGATCAGATTTTTTTCCCAACAAAAATCCATTTGGAACACCGCGTCTGTCCCAGAAGTGAGTCAGCAGGCCTAATGTATCACCCTTCGGGGACATACATGTACCAGTAGTTTAGCGGTGGTCGGAGATTCTTCCAGCCATGTTTTACGGTGGTCGTTGCATTCCGTGATCGATTTAACCAATTGGTGCTTTGCAAATAATGTCCGAATCAAGTCTTTTTGACCAATGTATATCGATTGAAGTTGTCCGAGTACACAGTTATTAGTAGCTACACTAAACACTGACAGGCTAAGGTTCGTTTAACTGCACAGACAATTTCCCCGTGTGAGAAATTACGGAATTAGTTCCTGGAGCGAAGGTAACCGTAGGGCGTGTGTAAACGGGTCAGTGTTCATAACAGCTTGACATCATACATTAACAAAATAGCGGCTGTGACTGATTTTTTTTTCGCGAACACCTGGTGTCATCACTGATTGTCAATGGTCCCTTCACAGCTATTTTGCCCTTTTGGTCCAAATGGAATCCGTCTCGGTGGATAATCTAGACTGATTATTAATCTCTCGCATTGACAATTTATATTGAAATACGTATATATGCATGGGAAGTGTGTGTAAGTATATATGTGTGTATACATACGCATGCTCCCACGCACGTACGTACGCACGCACGCACGCACGCACGCACGCAAGCACACACACACACACACACACACACACACACACACACACACACACACACACGCACTTGAGGACCCAGAGGATGGTTTACCATAACCAAAACCTTATGGAATGGAATTCACATATTGTACCAATATGTTGATTCTGGCTTTTTCCACCTGACATGCATTATCTTATCATGAACGGCATACAATGTAACGTTGTTTCGCTGTCAGTGTTGCGCGCTTTGAAAAAAGAAAATTCATTCTTATATTAGGCAAACTGGTTTAAAAAAAACCCAAAAACAACTAACTTAAACATTGCCGAAATTTGCTCAGTGAAAATATTTTTTTTAAAATATTGAATATGCCATTTGCTGGATTGAAATTAAGTTTCATATCTGATAAAAGTTATTTTATACATGATCATACACTACCTTAGAATTGAGACCTTGATTCTCAAATACCTGGTGTCATCACTGCCTGGATCCTTTCATATTCGATTCACCGCTAGTTTGCCTTTTACGCCCAATGGAATCTGTTTCGGCGGATAATCGAGAACTGGATAATCTCTGGCGTTGACGTTTTAAATTCCACTGAAAAAGTAACGATATAGTCACGTGATCATGACACCGAGGAAAGAGCCGATAATAGCCATTGCTGTTTGCTTCCAAAACCTTGTTCGTGCTGACGTTGAAATCACTCTAAACGCATGGGATCAATAGGTCCGACAGACTAGGTGTCATGGTTGTTCATTCTTGTAAATTGGAATCGAAAGGAATAATTAGATTTCACGTTTTCATGATGTCAAAAGGACAGAACCTCAGTTAACTCCATGACCTTGAACACGAGTAACGGTTGATAAAGCTTGTGATGTAATCTTAGTAAGTTTCTAGTGAAATAAACGTCAGATAATTATAATAGATTTGACTACAAGTGTAAGGTCAAATGATTTTCAGATGTGTCAAAAAGTAAATATTCGCTTAGCCTTTGATGTTCTCTGTATTTTGAGCAACAGTTTTGCAACAACCACAACGTGTTTAATTGAGAACCGCCTCCGCGTTCTTGTGGTAGAGCGAAAGGTCGTGGATTCTATTCCCGGCCGCGTCATACCAAAATACGTTAAAAGATGGTACTTATTGTTACCCTGCCTGGCGCTTGGCATTAAGGGGCTAAAACAATTACTGGTCGGTTCGGAAACTGCGGCATGGTATCTGAGTGGGCGAGCACCATAAATCGGCATTTGTCGCGACTAGTACAAGCAGGCACACACACACACACACACACACACACACACACACACACACACACACACACACACACACACACACACACACACACACACACACACACACACACACACACACACACACACACACACACACACACCTCATCCTACCTTTGATTTAAGGTGTTGTTATATCTATTCAAGTTACTTGTCTAGACTTTTAGGTGACACTCCACCCTCATCCGGTCCCAACTCTCTACATATAGTTTGTTTTGTTCAGAAATCAATGTCCATTTACTTATGAAACGGCTTTTAGGGTAGAACCACTCGTATCGCAATACCACCCGACAAAGCAATATTTATTGACATTGTAAACAGAAAAAAGTCGGTAGTTGCCTGTTGGACTCTCACATACATGACGTCCAGAAGGCTGTGACGTGTTGACGCAATCATTGACGTCATATAGAGCGTCCGCCCGGAGTGCGGAAAGTCCGGGGTTCGATCCCCGACCGCGTCATACCAAATGACATTAAAAAATGGTACTTGTTGTTACCCTGTCTGGCGCTCGGCATTAAGGGTCTAAAAACAAGGACTGGTCGGCTCGGAGTCAGAATACTGTGTATATTTGTTGATGAAGAAGCTGGATGAATGTGGTAGAATTACTTGGGCAACTCATGTTAAATATTTACTCGACATTTATGGATTTGGTTATGTGTGGCACGTACAGAATATTGGTGATGTTAAGTGTTTCTTGCAGCTGTTTAGACAGCGTTTGTTGGATTGTAACGAACAGAGTATACAGATGAAAATTTATGAGTCTTGTAAATTAAGGTATTATTCACACTTCAAGATATTATTGGATATGGAATATTATGTTACAACTTTCAGAAATAGAGACCAAAGACGTATGCTGTGCCTGTTGAGATTATGTGAATTGCCTATACGGAGTAATCTGGGTAGAAGAGAGGATATTGTTTAATCACAACGCTTTTGTCGGCTATGTAACAATGGTTGTATTGAGGACGAAGTCCATTTTGTGTTTGTCTGACCGTTTTACGCATCATTAAGACAAAAGTATATTCCTGTAAGACTCTATAACAATCCATGTATTAATACTTTAAGAAATCTCTTAAATAGCCAAAATGACTGTATACTAATAAATGTAGCTAAGTATGTGAAGGAAGCTCTATTATTAAGTTCAAAGACCTAATATTGTACCCTAAGTATTGTTTTCAATGTAAATTGCCTCAATTGTGTGTTACTATATGTAACTGAAATGTACATGGGCCTATGGCCTCCCACACATGAATGAATAAACACACAAACAAACACACATATATATACCGTGTCTGAGTGGGGTATTCATGTTAAACTGCGGCATGGTATCTCAGTGATCTAGCACTATAAATCGGCATCAGTCCGGACCAGTACAAGCAGCCAAACACACACGTGCATGCACGTCGCTGTATAAGTGTAATAATCTTGGACGCGACATTAAACCCAAGATCACCTCACCTCACCATATATCAATGTCAATTGGGTTCGCCAGTTAGCAGATTTTTTCGGATAAATATTAATAAAACAACAATATATGATGGACGTTATTTCATGCCACTGACTTGTGAGAGTGTCTGGGGTAGAATAATAATACACTGACTTGGTGATCAATAAGATAAAGGTCAGCACACTGCCAGTCATTGTAAAGATAACTGAATAACTGAAAACTGAAAGGGAAAAAACAGGAAACAAGTTCCGTTTCCAGCCGTCACAATGTCTACCTTCACCAAGGACAAAAATGCCAAAAACAGCTCCCCAAGTTATGCTTCAAAATACATGTATAAGGCATACGTCCATTAATGATTCACACGTTCCTAGGATTGTATTTGATACGACTGGATGTCACTCGATTGGATTAACACAGCCTGGTAGGACTCTATCATACTTTGTAATGTTTTCTGGAGAGAGAAGGGAACTTTCAATATTGTAGTGAATGTCAACAAGTGGATGTAGAGATAGATGCATGTCAAATGCGTTTCATTGATATTTTAGGTAATTGAAATGATGTTACACATTGGAGTTAAACAATTTACAGCTTTCATCAACCGTCAGGATAAGACAGGCCAACCATATTCTAAATCTCTTTAACTGTTAGCTTAAACAAAAGCGACAAAACCCTTTCCAGAATGATAACTAAAGTAATATCTGCTGAAAGCTGAGTCGATTGTACGATTCCGACTATATCGTGAGTATGTCTTTATGAATCACTATCAAATATGATGAAACCAGGTGAGCGTATCCTGTCCCACTAGTGCCATACGTCACAAACACATGTAAGTGCGAGTCAATTGTTGACTTGAGAAAACAGGGAAACTGTATGGCACATGTTCAAATGAGGAATTGCATCGGACATCATTTTTGTCCTGATGTGTTAAATTTGGAAATAATAAGCTCACCCTCAATCCTAACATTGTCACATGGTACGTTTGTTTAACAGGCGGGATGATATTTACGAAGTAAAACTATTCATACGCAGTCAAAAGCCAAGAAGAAACGGACGAGTATGGTTATTGTGAGATTAAAGAGCATGGATCGAACTAAACATTCCTTAAAAATGTGTGATGATCTTTTATACTGTCAGATACAGATATGTGGGCTTAAAGTGATTAATGGCTCCCATTGATATGGTCCAAACATCCAAAGACCCAATTCTACCTTAATCAGGGGTTAAAAAACAAATTGTCACTGTTTCATGAAAGATGACATGTCACACAAAGATAAGGACATTCCAAAGATCGCATCAATGAAAAGAATGTCAAGATCTGGCCTTCTTCCTACCCATACACGACGAGCGTGCCATCAACACGTCTACTGTTAGCAAAAATGGAAAGCTCACTGATTTATTGAATTAAACTGTCAAGGATATGTCTAAGTTACGACTTTAAGTGACGATCAGCTTCCTTTGAGCAACATACACCCTGACGCATCTGCCGTAGCGTGCTGATCTAATTTGGATGGGGGTTCACACTGTCGCAGTGATCTCACATTTTCCAACATTGCCACAAGGTTGCCTTCCCATCGTAAAAGAAAACTCAGGGCTCCAAGATCTGCTGACTTGTGTGTGTGTAGGTCTAGTTATACCTAGTGTTTTGTTACTTTGTTTTTTTGTGTAACTGGGGTAATTATGTATTGGTAGATGTATCTCAATCATACATTTTGATGGATCAGATAGGTAAAGTGATGTTTGAATAACCTGATATAAACGTGCTTTGGAATAGTGCCGAATATTTTAAATTTCTCTTTATTATTCTGTAGGCAGCATAATCTACAAAAAAAACTACTATAGATGCAAAAAGGGGACTGTTACAAAATTACATAGCAGGAAGAATGTAGATAAATATTTGAAGTAGGTCTCCCAGGAAATTGTATTTTACAAATCAATATGTAAATACCATGGGAATTGCATAGTCCTGGTCGTGCTCTGTGGTAACAGCAATTTATCTCAGAAAACACAGCAAATATCAATTGTAACAAGAGGTCAGCAACAGTCAGCAGCAGTCAACATTGTTCCAAGGCCTTGTTTCACTTTGTTTGCTCACGTCATATGGTCTCCACAACGCATAGGTCGCTTCATCTTTGACTTGACTGAAGATTTGGCCATTACTGATTTTCTGATAATATCGAAGTATTCCATTATGACTTAAACGAGTCATTGTTCAGGACACAATTTGTGCTAGAAAGTGAATGTAAATCAATTTTTTCTCAGCAAAACAGCTTTTTAACATTTTGTAATTGTAGTTCGTTTGACATTTAATATGTTATATCTGGTTCCCATACAATGGAGATATTAGTGTGAGTTGAAAGAGGTTCTATATATGTAGTTTATAGAACACTAATACACATGCAACCATGTAAGGATAAGATTTATGGATAATCAACTTCTTTATTACAATTAAGAGCATGCAACCATGTTGGTTACCGTTAAAACATACAGGGGGATTAGGTTCGTCGTTGTTGTACTTCATGGAGACATGTGAAAACATTAACGAGCTCCTCTTCAATTTGATCAGTCGGAGACATATGTCTGCTTACAAATACTCGGGATAATAATAATTCTTACGTTATGAATATGTACTACATCTATAAAATGAGTACAAATACGTGGCAAAAAGTACAGCTACATAAACCATTGAAACAAAAGGCAAATGGAGAACTTTGTCCTATATTGTTTCAAATCAGCACATTTCTCCATTGCATTTAAACACTTGACTATCATTGGCCTGAAAATAAACACAACAGACCATGTGTCATGTTTTAGTGTTGGTCACAGATACCGGGACCAATGTAGGCTCTGTATTATATAAAATCCAAATGCTTGTCGAAATATTTAATTTATTTCAACATGAAACATATACATGTGTCATATGTAGAACGCAATATAGGAAATTGTTATTATTTGTTGTGACCATCAGCATCTTGCAAATATGGTTAACCTTTCCACCCCTTGCAGACAAGGAATGTGTTCGAGATAGTACTCATGATCAGTTGAGCCAAATATATCAATTTTAATCCAACAATTGACCTGGGTTCAATTGCAAAGTGGCAAGTGCTTTTCTGTTCCGTGTCGTGACAGTGTTGGAATATCAATTACATGAAATAGTATTATAACTTTAAAATAGATGCTGCTATAACAAGTACTTGTATTCAAACAAGTATACAGTGGATGAGTAGATGTTCCATTGAGTTATAACGTAATATGCAGGAGAATGCTATAGATATATACAAGTCTGCACAAATCGGCTCAGATGATCCATGTAGCACTCTCTTTCTACACTTACTGAAGAAGGTTTCAAGCACTCAGATTGTGGCACACGCGCCTATTTATTTCACAAAATAAAATGTGTTGTCCCATTAAAATCAGAACATCTATAAAATATTTTCATCTTTATCCGAGGATCTTTTATACTTGTTTTTATCTTTAAAAGTTAGAATCCGATGAATGTGCTCTAATTGATAAAAGTAAAGTTATCTTCGCATTTATTGGTGTAAGAAAAATACAATTTCCTTCATTTCAATAAAAAACACATCACTTGACTTACTTCCCAGTACCATGTCATGAAGCGTAATCCTAGATTGGCCAACTCTAGCTATGTTCCTTAATGAATTTGGTGTGAACAAAATGACCGCCTGACATGATCTAAAGAAAGCCCTCAAACAAGTTGAGAGCAGAACGTGATTGAGAATTACTGTCGTCATTCATCTCCTTTTTACCTAAACTTCTATTAACCACGATTCAAAATTGAAGCAAAACGTTGCCATCTTTTTATCAAGTTCTTCCTAAACTCAAATGCCGCAGTTCTATTGCTGAAACATCACAGATAATACTTTGAAATGCACGAAGAAAAAAATGAATTTGTGGATCAACTTAATTTGTTTCATATGTTTTTGAAGTATTTTTGTAAAGATTGTTTTTCAGTAACTGATCATGAGTTGTTGAAGGCAATGATGCACAAAACTATTTTCCTGCGTCCAACGTTGGCATTCAGAAAATACAGACATAGAACTATCATGACATTTTGTAAATTGTTTTACCATGATGAATTTAAAACATCAAACTTCATATGTCATAGCTAAACAACTGCTACCGTATCATGTATCTTGTTCTAGTACAAGTTATGAGAGAATGTAATTTGACCTGAGAATATCATTCGTGTAAAGTGTTATTTGTTCCAAAAAACAGGAAACATTTCGAGTGACATCCTCTTGCTAGAGAAGACCTTGTTTTGCTTGATTAAGTGCAGACAGATTTTTAGCGTGTGGTAAAAAGGTATTTTCAGACTGTTCGTTGTTCATGCCATGAACAACTTTTTTATTTGGCCCAGTATCAACACGCCGCCATGATAGAGCTGTACTAATGTTGCATATGGCGTAAAAAGCTGACGCTTCATTTTTCAAAAACGAGTTATAATTTTAAAGATCATCACTTCCGGCAACATACAATGACACTGTACATCATCAGACACATAGTGGGGCTGTGGGGTAGCCTGGTGGTTTACGCCGAAGACCAGGGTTCGATTCCCTACATTGGTACAATGTGTGAAGATCATTTCTGGTGTCTCCCGCCGTGATATTTCTGGAATATTGCTAAAAGCGGCATAAACCCATACTCGCTCACTCACTCACGCACTCAGATACATAGTTACGTATGAGTATCCCTCGTCCACACCATCGATGACCCTCTTCGTAAATGTGTGCACGTGATGACACGTTTCGTTATACGGTACTGATTTAGCGCCAGTAGAACACAGTGCTGGTCTTCATATACTATTTGAGCGTCTTTTTATTGACAAGATCTCCAAACATTCGAAAGCCACACAAACATCTCTTCTGAGCCAAAAGGAACACCTTTGCCTTTCTTCAAAGACGCGGTGTTACACAAAGGCATCGATCACAAATTCGCCCCAAACGCTTGCGCTCCCAAAACATCAAATTACTCTGCCCTTCTTGGTCCTTTTTTAGCTGCAAGTTTGCCATCACTACGTCTACAGTTTGTAAAAAAAGGAACCCTGTCTGAATTATTGAATTAAACTGTCAATGGTGTGTCAAAATTTCTCCTTTAATTGAACGCAATCAACTTGTGGGTTCAAACACATAGCCCAACGCATCTGGCGTGGCTCGGTAATGTAGTTTGGAGGGAAAAGTTCACAGAGATCGAATAATTTCACATTGACACAGCATTGTAATAACATGGTGACATAAGATTTTAAAACCTTAATCAATCAGAGAGCGGCGCTGTAAATGATGACTGCGTCGGATGGTGTTTGTAAAGAATCCTCCAATTCTACATTATACCAAGTCTGTCTAGCATGCTTATAGTAATTGTTTGCAATGGACGCAGATGTCATGAGGTGGTTTTGAATCAATACAATTGATTTACATTAATTGATTATAGAACCTTGCGGAAACGCCTACAAGTTTAGATTGAAAGAATACAGTTGCCTCCACTGCACATTTAGTTTTACCGGAATTGAAGAAAAGTTTGACGAGAACCCAAATGAATATTAATAATAAACACGAAATGTCTTTTTCATGATTAACACGAAATGTTTTTCACATAGTTCGTAGTTATATCTATCATCCAAACGTGGAAAATGTATAGAAACAATGTGTTTTATATACATACTTTGTTTGTCAGCCAATCCATTTCATTATGAAATAAATATGTTTTAAACATAAAATATATAATGACTATTAATGAGTGAGATATTCATGTCACCATCCTTATTTACATACTTCCTTTTCAAATTTGTAAGAATTTATTTATTTTAAACACAGTATCCGTATCCAGTGATGAGTCAAAAGTACGCCATGGCTTCGAATCCCACGACACTCAGATTGTGCAACACTCACAGTATTCATTTTACTATATATGTCCCAGTCAGTCAGACAGACAGACAGACAGACACAGATACAGACAGACAGACAGATGGACAGAATCTCTGTAAAATCGTACTTGTAGACCTCTCTTGTGCTATGGGTCTGATGGCCTTCCACAAAATACATCTGTCTATCTATAATGTCATAGTGAAATCAAAACATCCATGCATCATACCTTTGCATACAGCTATAAAATACTTAAATCGTTTAATCTTTAAGTTCTTGATCTGAAGATCTTTATACACATGCTTTATCCTTAAGCGTTCTTTATCCGAAGAATGTGCTTTAATTGTTATATTAACGACAAAACCTTTTTCATATTCATAACAAATGTCTGCCAAAAGCAGAATCATAGTTATTAACAGTTATTGGTGTTAAAAAAGAACAATTTCCTTCATATCTCTAAAAATCACAAACTCTTGATCCTGGATTGGCCAACTCATTGCTCTTTATTTCATTGAACTGAATCACCCAATGAAGCTGTACCAATACATGTACTATATGTCTACCACAAAACATTGGGAAAGCTTTACTGAGGCGTTGAATGGTGTAATCCTAACCAAACAACCTTGGAGCAAAAAATCGTTGTGGAAAGAGCATGCTGGATTGTACCTCAAAACTTGTGAAATGTAAACACCAACATTGCTCAAGATAAAGGGAAAGCTGACTATCGGAATGAAGTCATCCCTGTTGTCATACAGCCTTGTGGAAAGCTTTTCGTCACTCTGAAGCTTAATGCATATATCTAAATATGAATCAGAATGGGCGGTTTCACTGGTCTCTTTTATGTCTAGTTCAGGTGGGTAAATCAGTGGAAGGGAAATGATTATTTGACAATTATAGAATGATATCAGATCATTGATATACTTGAAGCTTTTGCAAAACTTCTTGGCCAAATTCCCTTGTTTTGATTTTTGGGTTCCCATGGAGATGCCTACGTCTTGCCTAAATGTCTTATCCACATAGATGTTACCAATGAAGAAGTCCAGCATTTCACATTTTCTTTTTTCAGTAAACTTTTCATGATATTTGCTTTTATATTTGACAAATTGTTCAGAACCTTTGAAAACAGAGATGTTACTACAGTAGAACACGGATATAACGAACTACTAGGGACCAGAGAAATCAGTTCGTTATATCCGTTGTTCGTTATACACGTTTTCGCTCAATGGTCACCACGTTTAGCAACAAAGGCCCATGCAACAAGGAATGACGTTGAAAAGTCAAATGTCTTGATATAATTACACTTGATTGCAAAACATTTGAGTTTTTGAGAATCCACATGACATCAATTTCACTTCATATAAAGTAAACCATCGATTTTATTAAGGTTTATGGTTAACCTTTTAGACAGGGATTTGGTGGTACAATTGGAATACTTCTGCCAATCATGAGAACCATCTTCAGTCGCATCCTGTTGATGCTTTATGTAAGTGCAGGCTGATTTGGATTATGTTGTAAAACTGTATGTTCAGACGGTTAGCTGCCCGTGCTTCTAATTTGGCACAGTATCAACACACAGTTATGATATAGCTGTTGAAACAACATTCACTGGCATTTGAAATGTCAAAACGAGTCATAATATCAATACAGATCATCACTTCAGACAACGTGTAATATACATCATGACAAAGTTCCGTGTGAGTATCACCTGTCACAACAACTGATGACATTATTGCCATTGTGTGATGACGCGTTTCGTAATACAATATTGGTTTAGCATCAGCAGGACACAGTGCTGGTTTTGATACTCTGTGTGAGCGTCTTTGTATTGACAAGATCTCCAAACATTCGAAAGCCAAACAAACCTCATTTCTGAGTCAAAGGAACACATCTCGTTTCTTCAAAGACGCCATTTAACACAAAGTCGTCGACCTCATGTCACCCCAAACACTCGCACCCCCCAAAATATCAAATTACTCTGCTCGTCTTAGTCCTTTTTTAGCTGCAACTTTGCCATCATTACGTCTACCGTTTGTGAAAAAAACTGTCTGAATTATTGAATTAAACTGGCAATGATGTGTCAAAAATTCTCCTTCAATTGAACGCAATCAACTTGTGGGTTCAAACACGTATCCAAACGCATCTGGCGTGGCTCGGTAATGTAGTTTGGAGGAAAATGTTTACAGAGATCGAATAATTTCGTCACATTGACACAGCATTGTTATAACATAGTGACTTAAGATTTTAAAACCTTACACAATCAGAGAGCCGCGTTGTAAATGATGACTGCGTCGGATGGTGTTTGTAAAGAACTCCACTAATTCTACATTATCCCACTTGTGTCTAGCATCCTTATGGTAATTGTTTGAAAGGAACGCAGATGTCATGAGACGGTTTTGAATCAATAAATATATCTATATTCCTTGATTTTATAACTATGCTGAAGATTCTTTGGATCGAAAGAATAGAATTGCCTCCACTGCACATTTCTTTAACTGGTATTGAAGTAAAAATCCAATACTTATAAACACGAAATGACTTTCTTTGATTCTCATGGTTTGTCTGTACTTATATATCATCTAAACGGGGGAAACTGTATATAAACAAATTGATTTTTGCCTAAACACAAAAGTAGATCTTTTCCCTTCTCTCTAACACATCATTGTTCCACTGCAACGATTATACGATCTGGCGTCTGATAGACGGAGTCGACCCAGAAGTAAGATGTTTGATAGTTCCGTGAGATTCCACTCAGAAATATCATCAATATAATAAAATGTATACGTCTTTGATATGAATGCATTGTTTGCTTTGTGTTGATAGGAATACAGTCTGAAAAGACCATTTATGTATGAAAATGAGATTTTTCGGTCCCACTGGCTTCAAACCATTTACCAGGAACGTAATAGCTTCAGAGACGAATATCAAGAATGGAAATTTGAGTACGATTCGAGCATTGATTTTCTCTTTTTTCGTGGGGTTATAAAACGTGTAACTGTTTTCCTGTAACATAGTGTCATAAGGTCATGCATGTGAAAAAGTAAACTTCCGAGCACAAAAAGTATACACTTAAAAACTGGATTTGATCAAAACATCACACACGTTATCAAAACGTTACTACTTTAGGCTGAAAACAGTCGCTGAACAATTGCAAATGTAAGGTCCAAAACACAACCGTTTGTGAGATACGCACTGATATGAATCATACACTATCGTCTATGATACCCGTATCAAATACATCTACATTAAACATGTGGACCCCTGAAGATGTGGACCAGGTCATCAGCAACCCACGCTTGCTGTAAAAGGCGACTATGCTTGTCGTAAGAGGCGACTAACGGGATCGGGATTTGTCGATGCATGTCATCGTATTCCAATTGCGTGGATCGATGCTCATGACATCAATCATTGGATTGTCTGTTCCAGACTCGATTACTTAGAGACCGTCGTCATATAGCTGGAATATTGCGGCGTTAAACAACAAATAAACAAAACATTAAACAAGGGGGTATACTTTCCTTTTTGCTGTTTCTGTCATGACTATATACGCTTCTGCACATACAGAAGAGAACACATACAATATCACAAATATTTTGAATATATGTTCAAAGAAATTAGGGGGTAGGGCAGAATAGTGGTTAAAGCGTTCGCTCATCATGCCGAAGACCCCTGTTCCATTCCTCCATGGGTCTATTGTCTGAAGCCCATTTCGGTTCCCCACATGTTGTGTCACGTGTAGATCTAGAATTGTATTGTATTTTAATAGGATTTATTACCTGAAACAAATCTCGTGAGAGAATATGTCCATATGTGTTTTTTGAAGTATTAAATCATACATTGCCCGTGAAGAATATATTCAAAATCAATGCAAACAAAAGATAGGGATTATGAAAGGGTTGTACAACTAACGTCTCATTTGGCAATTGTAGGGCTTGTATCATAACCTTGTCACCGTTGTTTAAATGTATACAATCTTAACCAATTATATGAACACATAGAGCATACAACCAGGTATGATTGATGCAATAAAATAAATTAGAATTCAATTTGAAGTTACATAAAACTTAAATCTTCTGGCCGGTCTCTTGTTTAATAATCTGACGCCAAACCATCATCAACTAGCTTTAAGAAAATCCGACAGCAGCACCGTTGTGAAACTGAGTGTAATCTGGCATCAAATCGGTGTAGTTCACTCCAGCAAGTAATTTGGGCGTACTTAATCTGTCTGACAATTTATTTGGACGTTATGTTTTTTCCATAACACCGTATTAATGCATAGATAAAATTCCATATCAGCAACCAGCAGAATAAGATCGCATTGCAAAATATAAATTTCCGGTACTCTAATTATTTGCTTTTAGTTTGTTTGAACAATTTGTTATTTTTCAAGTTGGTTTGTGTTAGTATGATGCAATCAAATAAAAAAACTAACTATGATTTCACAATCTCGAAGGTATCCCGTTTCGGAATTGTGCTCCAGCATGAGGATCAGGTGATCAGGCATGTGTTCACGGATGTTTCATGGCTAATTACCGGCAGGGGAAGACTACTGGGGTGACTTCACGTTTTGTTTTACATTAAAGCTGCGGCTTTACCAGATGGTACTAGATGGTACTCCGGGCTCAGAAGGACTTGGGGGCACGGGTGGCCCAGTCGTCTAAGGCGCCGCGATTCGCTGTGCAGAGTTGCGTCCCCTGGACACGTCAGAAACCTATGATTGTGGGTTCGAATCCCGGTTCTCCCAGATTATGTTTCTAGGTTTGTCAGCACCATACCCGTGCTCGTTGGTTTCACCGAAGTGGTAAACGTCTGAGACCTGCATCACTTGGGGCTTTCCTCCCACATTAAGCTGACACGCTGTGACATAACTGGAATAATGTTAAAAGCGGCGTTAAACCCATTCACTCATTCACTCAGTCACTCACTCAAAAGGACTTTTTTGGTGTGTTTTAGTTGTTTGAAGGAATACTCTTTTGAAAATACTAATACTGATTTTCAGTGTCCAGAAGAAACCGTAATTCAACTTTGTCTTCATTGATAATATGAATCTAAAATGCGACTTAAAGATAAGAAAGTTATTGGTACAATTTCATTCATGAAACAAATTCGCCTTTGCAGTTTGTTATACAAGTGCAAGTAACAAGATGGTAATTCAATGACGATAATTGGAAGTTGTGGTGTGCAACTTGATATCATGGATTACACACAATAATGTTCATTGTGATGTATGTGTTACAATGGAGTGTGTTTGGTAAAGCATCCCACCCCAAATAACTCTGTTGTACCCAAACCTGATGATATTACTGAAGTTTTTTTAAGTGCAACACAGTGGATTCGAACATATTTTTCTGAAACATAGTTTAATGAGTATTAAACAGTGTAAGTGATTATTCATTTGAAAAAAAAGTATACGAACAAACATTTGAATAAAAAACTGTTTGATTGTGTCTCAGGGCATTAACTTTCGCCATTGCTGAGTTTTTTGTTTATCTGTTTGTAGTTTAACGCCACCTCTAACCACAATCATAGTCGCCTTTTACGGCAAGCATGGGTTGCTGAAGACATATTCTACTCTGGATCTTCACGGGTCTCATTGCTGAGTAATTTAACGGAGATGAAAGTTGTGTTGAATAGGTACTGAAGTAAATTCATAGACGTTTGGCAGAAGTTTATTGACTATGTGGACAATGGTGGATCGCAGCGGGATATTCTATCATAAAAATTAAAACTGATAATTAACAACGGTTCTATATTTAATTATTTTAGGGAATGCCAAGGTGTGGAAGTAGTTTGCCAGTGTTCACGACATCACTTATTTACAGTGATCCATTAATACAATTTTCACTACTATTTTGCCTGAAAACAGGAATGAAATGAGCGTCATGATCAGAGACATCGGCTTTTCGTCCAGAGGAAAAACCCTTTATCGTGAAAACATTGCAGATGCCTTGAGGTATGTGTAGGGAAATGAAGTTCGTCAAGTTGAACTGAGAGAATAACTGGCATTGGCAGCTGCAGTTTAATTCAACCGGACAAGCTATCTGCTTGACAAACTACAAGGATGTCTTCATGGCAAATAACCTGAAGTAGGATGGGTAGGGTAATGTCACGTTTTTTCTACGCGAACGTTGTGGCGTTTCTGAGATCAATGTCTTGGTTTGTAATGACTTCTCACAACAGGGCTGCTGTGCGCACAGAATGAGGTTTTGTTCGTTAGTTTTATTTTCTTGACAGTTTTTATGTGTAAATTGAAAAAAATGTTTATCCAGCATTAGAGTAAAAGATATGAAAAACGTATCCAACTTCACCAATACCATCTTTAGAAATGTTGAAACTGTTGAAAAACGTGTATGAGATTCTTGTCACTTTATTTCTGTCATATTTCATTGTAACCTTTAATCTCTCTATGTGCCCAATTCTCCTGTCATCTTGATATCATTATTATATTATGAATTCATATTATAATATTTCTCATGTACCACCTTTGTTGGGTCTTTCTGAGAAATTAACTGAATTGAACTGACAACTAAACTTGCTGTGTTAGCAGAATGTTTTTTTCTGATAAATATTCATAAATACCAATAAATAACTATAAGAGGTTCTATATTCATGCCACTGGCATGTGAGAGAGTTGTATAGAATAAGTAAATTCTGAATGTATTTGAACGCTGATAACCGATTCAAGAAAAGGAAATATAAGCGACAAAAAACATTTTCATGGTCAAAACGGTTTGTTTCCAGACGATAGAATATCTACATTTGTGCGCACAGACCTAAACTCTACCCGTATTATAACATGCATGGGTATCAGGCGGCAACATGTCAACAAACCGAGGTGAGGTGAAATGCGGCCAGACAAGGTAACAACAAGTACCATTTTTTAATGTCTGTTTGTATGAAGCGGCCGGGCAACGAACCCCGGACCATCAGCTCTCCGGGCGGACGCTCTACCACTAGACCACGGAGGCGGTCGTCAACAAAACGATCGATTCGCCAATAGAAATATCAGTGAGGGAAAAAATCAATTAATAGGATTATATATTGGAAGGAGGAAGAAAACGAGAGGAAAAATGTCAGTTGTCAGGATGTGAGGAACACGAGCCTTCAAGGTTTACATCCGACTCCAATTGTGTCTTATATGACTGTATGCCACACGGTTTGGTCAAAACAACATTAACACGTAGAGCTTCATGCTTTTCACATAATCGCATTTACACAAGGAAAACAGGTTCATGAATTTTAATGCTTTGGTATGCTGAAGGCAGCATCTGAGCTAGAGATCTGCATCTGTTCAAATTAATCTTCAGATTTGGATGTTGATGTGAATAACTGCAATATGTATGTAAAGTAAGTTTTAACAATTAAATATACGTGTTTTATATCCTTCTCGCAGAACTATACCCGCCGACCTAGTTTTCTCGCCAGAACTATACCCGCCGACCTTGTGTTCTCGTCAGAACTATACCCGCCGACCTTGTGTTCTCGCCAGAACTATACCCGCCGACCTTGTGTTCTCGCCAAAACTATACCCGCCGACCTAGCGTTCTCGCCAGAACTATACCCGCCGACCTAGTGTTCTCGCCAGAACTTTACCCGCCGACCTAGCGTTCTCGCCAGAACTATACCCGCAGAACTAGTGTTCTCGCCAGAACTATACCCGCCGACCTTGTGTTCTCGCTAGAACTATACCCGCCGACCTAGTGTTCTCGCCAGAATTATACCCGCCGACCTTGTGTTCTCGCCAGAGCTATACCCGTCGACCTTGTGTTCTCGTCAGAACTATACCCGCCGACCTAGTGTTCTCGCCAGAACTATACCCGCAGACCTAGTGTTCACGCCAGAACTATCCCCGCCGACCTAGTGTTCTCGCCAGAACTATACCCGCCGACCTTGTGTTCTCGCCAGAACTAAACCCGCCGACCTTGTGTTCTCGCCAGAACTATACCCGCCGACCTTGTGTTCTCGCCAGAACAATACCCGCCGACCTTGTGTTCTCGTCAGAACTATACCCGCCGACCTTGTGTTCTCGCCAGAACTATACCCGCCGACCTTGTGTTCTCGCCAGAACTATACCCGCCGACCTTGTATTCTCGCCAGAACTATACCCGCAGACCTTGTATTCTCGCCAGAACTATACCCGCAAACCTAGTGTTCTCGCCAGAACTATACCCGCCGACCTAGTGTTCTCGCCAGAACTATACACGCCGACCTAGTGTGAATCAAAATGAGCAAATCATAATCAGAATAATTTAGTTCAACCCACAGAGAATACAGTCCACGCGACAAAGAATATTTGTTTTGACGTATTGTCGTGATTGTACACACGCGAACGTAGAGAAAGATTCATATTGCTTCAGCAAAGTAGCTAAGGTTCTGAGGCGATATGTACGATGTTTTATCACAGAAATGTTCCATACTTGAGTTTGTGATCTCCGTACAGTTGTTGAGGAACAAAGGTAAGAATAGGACTGGCTGATCTTATTCTACCTCCTCCAATCACGTTTTTCAAACTTGAGACATGAAATGTATTCATTTAAAAACATGCATACGTAGTGAAAACTCAAGCAGAAATGTATGTGTGAGTATCCTTTTATACTGTCAGAAAGCGAGATCTGGTTTAGAGGTGATTTCTGGCACCTACTGACATGGTCCAAGCACCCAAAAGCCGAAAATCTAACTTCATTTGGGGCTAAAAGCAACATGTCACTGATTCGTCAAAGATGACATGCCACACAAAGGCATCGACCTATATAATGATCCAAAGCTCGGCTCACAAAAAATAGTCAAACCCTGTCCTTCCTACTCTCACGTCAGCGGCGAGTTTACCATCAGCGCGCCTACAGTTGGTAAAAGGGAAACTTGTCTGATTTATTGAATTAAACTGTCAATGATGTGTCAAAATCGACTTTTATTGGAGATCAACTTTCCTTTGTGCAACATACATCCTGACGCATCTTCCGTAGCGGGATACTCATATTTGGAGGAGAGGTTCACACGGTGCCACAATGTTGTCTTGATGTAAAGGGAGACGCAGGCTCCAGATCTAATGCTTTGTCTGTCGGTCTAGATGTTATAATCTGTGTTTTGAGACATTGTTTCTGTGTAATTTGGGAAATTATGTATGTTTAGATCTGTCTCCATCAAACATTTGATTGATCAGATAGGTGAAGTACATGTATTGTTTGAATGACCTCATTTAAATATGTTAGGGTCGAAACCCTTTGAACAAAGATTATTTTTCATCAGTAGGAGTTGCCCTTCTTTGAATCGAATTTCATACATGCAAGTGCACATTCTGAATATGTTTGGCTTTCACCAACCACACCGGCCTTTATATTAGAGTGTTGAGAGTAATATTCTTGCGTTAACTGTATATTTTCCTTAAACATATTATATATTTTTTTAAGAGAAATATAGTTCATAACTTTAAGTGTTTCTCATAAATGTATGTCGATTAAATATCACAATTTGAAGGCAAACGGTTCTTAATGCCCGTTGAGTCCATCTTCCCGAGGCAAGGGTGTTACTGACTACAAAAGCCCATTATCCACCCTTGTAAAACTACGCTGGAATTTTGTGGCTCAATCATAGCGCCACCAGTTACTATTACGAGTAATGTCCCTTTTATGTTCCCCCTGTTGACCAATCAGATTCCACCTTTCACATCACTTGCATTTGCTTCAAACAAATTGGCGGCGCCTAGTCAAGACGATCTGATCGATTATCAAGATCTATATCGTAATAAAACGGGCCTTACCTCGCGAAGTGAAGCAAATCATATTAGCTCCTTGATTAAAAACATGAATAAATTGGACAATATCTGTCGATGTCCAGTTGACAGTACACATGCTTTGTAAATCCGGAAGTCAGTCAAAATCTGCACGTTGAAATCCATTATTCAACGATCCGGATGTCTAGTTCGTTGAGCGTATTTGATTGGACTATGCCAAGACTCGTAAGTCCAGTCAAAATGTAACTGCAGAGTTCCTGTCCGTTTACTCCCTTGCCTCGGGAAGATGGTTAAGTCATTCTAAAAATATTTATATTATGGACATTCAAGTAAATTTAACAAATATGATACGTCGGTTGTCAGCGTGATTGGCGATGCTATCCCATGCTATGACCTTTACATGGAGTTGTCACACTGCCTCATCCATTTGTTCGATAAACGGTATGTTTAATTAAGAAGCGGGTTCCAGCTATCGTAGCGCTAAGATGATCGTAATGCAAGACTTTAACATAGACCTTCTACAATCGTAGCTATCGATTCGTGGAACGTGGACATTATTATGTTAACCTCGATCACCTGGTGTCATCACTGATTTTCAGTAATCCAATCATATGATTTTTCATCTCTTTTGTGCCCCTACACCTTATGAAATCTGTTTCTGCAGATATGTGAGACTGATTATAGATGTTATTAGCTTATTGTCTGAGTGGTTCTTTTGATATTACATTGGATAAGTTTTCAAAAATCAACCAACAGCTAAACCAAGCAGAAATAAGTAGACTAATACTCCGGATATGAGTAATTTTATCATTTTAAAATGATTAAATGATAAGACATGTATAAGATGGATATCATCCTCTGGCAATGAAATATTGTAGCGAAAACATAGGAATAAAATCGAATCGAATCTGGTCATATCTTCATACATCTGAAACTCTTAATTAGACATAGCCGAGAACAGATCATATGCGATGTTCTAGTGTCAGGATTTAACATTAATACACCGTTATAGGCTACATACCATGCATCGATTTAAACCAGATGCTTGCAGGAATATCTCAACGGCTAACAAATAAATATACAACGTCAACGCCAGAGAATAATATAACCAGCCTCGCTTACCCACTGAAACAAATTCCAATGGGCGCAACAGGCAAAATTGTAATCATGATATTTCATAAGATATTAATGATGTGACCTGAAAATAAAATTCAATGGCCACGTGTCGTGTTATTTGTATGATACTTAATCACATCATGAATAAAAGGAGTCAGCTATATCATTTCAAGTCGCCTTCTTGGATAGAATAGGCCCTTTCATGCTTGGCAATAAGTGCAGAGTCAGATCGTTTGGTTAAACACATGTTCAGACGGTTCGTTGGTCATGGCATTGACCACTGGTTTATTTGGCCCATTAACGACGCCGCATTAACTGTGCTACTATTGAATATACATGTAGAGTAAAGAACTGGCTGATTTTAAATTCAATTACGGGTCATTACACATCGTCACTGCCGACAACGTATAGTGGCATCGTGCTTTGTTCGGTATGGGTATCACGTGACATGACACCAGATGACCTTTGTCCATGTGTGATGACTCATTTCGTTGTTTATGGTTGTTTAGGATCAGCACAACACTGTGTTAGTCTTGATATTCTAATTGAGCGGGTTTTTTTTATCGGCAGCATCTCCAAACATACGAAAGCCAAACAAACATCTCTCCTGAGCCAATTGGAGCGCGTGTCCGTTTCTTCAAAGGCGTCGTGTTACAGAAAGTCATCAACTCAAATACGCCCCAAAGCTTGCATCCCCCTCTCCACAGTCCCCTCCCACACCAAAACATGTTCTAGCTGCAGGTTTGCAAACAGCACGTCTTCACTTTTTAAAAAAGGGAAACCTGTCTGAGTTATTGAATTAAACTGTCCAGGGTTGTCAAAATTTTTCCTTTAATTGAACTTAATCAATTTATGGGTTCAAACACGTACCCCAACGCATCTGGCCAGGCTCTGTAATTTAGTTTGTGGGAAAAAGTTCACTCAGATCGAATATTTTCACGCTGACACGGCATTGTTATAACACGGTGACATCAGATAAGGAAACCTTAATCAAATAGAGAGTCGCGCTGTAAATGATGACTGCTTCGGGTAGTGTTTGTCAAGAAATCCATTAATTCTACATTATCCTATTGTTTGCAATGGATGAAGATGCCATGAGTTGTTCTTGAATCAATACATTTGGTTTATACTAACTGATTTTATAACTTCTTCATTTAACATTGAAAGAACAGGTTTGCCTTCACTGCACATTTTGTTTAACTCATAGAAGCACTGCTATCAAGAATCAAGTAACGATTAGTACGTATAAGTAGTGTCTTTCTTTGATCTCACAGGTTCTGTGTACTGAATTGTCATCCGAACGGGAGAAAACATACGTAGAGGACAAAAGGAAATCGTTCTCATTCTCTTCAAATCCAATGTATCATCGTTCCTCTGCATTGGTAAACGATCTGTAGCCTGGTACACAAAGAAGACCAAGAGATAACATATTTTAACAGTTCCAGATAATATAACACCTCTTTAATATGAATGTAATTTGTGCTTTGAACCGATAAGACTAAGAAGAATAAAATTTGAAAATTAGACTTTCCTGTCTGGAAGGCATAAACAGGAACAATATGACGAAGAAAGCAGAGAATATCGATTTATTTACGGTTCCATTACAACAACAAAAACAACAACAACAACAACAACAACAACAACAACAACAATAATAATAATAATAATAATAATAATAATATTAAATGATATTAAATAATATTAAATAATAATTTGCGGGCCTGCGAGAAAATAATAATAACAGCTTCAGACGTATGCAGGCCAACAAACCTGACAATGTCTTTTTTGATAAATCCAATGCAATCATTTATATCACTGAATCCTTTGTCCTTTTGACACTAATGTGATTGACAAGATTCAGGAAAAACATGGCAAATATGCAGACCTCGCTAACGAAACGTCTCGCTTGCATCCCAAGTACCAATGTGTCCGACACCCCATTGTTCTTGGTGCCTTAGGTTTGGTACCTCCCAATCTGTTCACTGACATTGGGAGAGTACCCGAGTTTGCTGCCAGGAATACAACCCTTCTGACAATCTAGGTAATGCAGAAGGCTGCAGTGTTGGGGAGTCTTCACATTCTTCGAAACGTTCTGGGTGGGTTCGACTAGGCAGGGCTTCCTGGGAGAATTCCCATTCGCTGTCTAGGCTGCGTGTAGAGGGGGCAAGGGCCCTGAGCTGATGAGCCTAACCAGCCTGACTGTTTCAGGATCACCCGAACCATCTTTGCTGCATTTATTTAATTTTAAATGTATAATAATGATAGACTGTTTACTGCATACACTGGTATCCTGTTACATAGAGTCATAACAATATGTGAGAGCTTGTATGCTGCGTACTTAGGAAGTGACGTCAGTGCCTGGCGGGATTCACACACAATTATTCATATATTGGACACCGTTAGCAGAAAGTTTTTATTATTATGGAACGGGCGTTGTCGCTTTTATTTATGCAATAATAAAAGGAGATCCCCGGCATTATCGTAAGAGGTCACTAGTTTTGATTGGGTGGATAGGCTGTGTGACTTGGCTGAGTGTTCTGTACTGGTTAGCCTGGTCTAGACTCTAATATTTACAGGGCGTCGTGATGTATATGTACTATTATTGCGTTTGCATTCACTCTATTCATTCTGTACATATTACACATAAATTATTGATAAGCAAATATGTGTGAACATGAAGACATTCTTAATTTGAGGTGTCTTTGTGCGAAGCCCTTTCATGGGTTGGAATTTTGCTAGAAGCGGCGTAAAGCACATACATATTTGCTTTGTTTAATATAGCCACAGATACACCTGGAGTTCGAGGTATGTACACAACAGTGCGATTCAAGCATGACAGTCTGAAAAAATGAGTAGAAACATATCTGATCATATTATTCATTCTCTTTCATTTAGAAAATGGTTAATACTTCTTTTTGAAATATTTAATCATACGGTTCACATGCTGAATATGTTTTCGATGCATGCAAAAGGGATGATAACAGTTAATATACATGTACATATAATGAACTACAGTAAACTACGTTTATAACGAACACGCTTATAACGAACTGACGGATATAACGAACTTATTTTTAGTCCCGACCATTTGTTGTATATATGCTGTGTGTATGCTTATAACGAACTACGGTTATAACGAACTAAAATAAGTGGTCCCCTCGAGTTCGTTATAACCGTAGTCTACTGTATTTAATGTTCTAAAGCGGTATCATGTCTATAAATACAACACCTTGTCCTTTTTATGTTTTGGGTAAAAATGCAATTTCCAGAAATATTTAAACAATAGAAAGTACTCCTCCGGAATAACGTCCATCGACCAATGTCTTCTTGAATAGCCTGATGGCAAACCTCCCTGTAATACACGGTCTTATGAAAACCCTAGAACAGCGCAACAGTTGCAAAAATAATGCCGACAAATACTCAGCAAGTAATTCAGCATCAAGACTTTGTAGTACGCTCCAGCAAGTACTCTGGGTGAAGTAAAGGGTTCCATAAACAATTTCACATCAAGCAGATTGTCGACAAATATTTGGAGTAGCGGAGAGTGTTGCTATGAAATTGCATCTGCCCTATCCTCACGCCAGTAATATGAAAATTGATACACTTTCATGACCATAAATAAGGCGTTAACTACATTTGTCTCGGGAAATATTGAAATATCAATCGACTATCATCTCAGCAAATAGTGGCCATTGTTCCAAGGGCTTGTTTCACGGTATTTGCACAAGTCATTGCATCTGTACAATCTGGAGTTGAAAGCCCAGTTCAATTCCTTCACAACTTGCACGTCTAGCACGCTGTCTACAGACGTAAGTCATAAACGTATAAATAAACTTGATTTAAACCTAACTTACAGCTTACATCCTACAAACCTGTCAGGAGATTTTATCAAAACTACTTGAATGCTTATTAAGCTAACGCGTTACCGTTTCGCTGAGCCATGTCGCCGGAATACTGCTGTGCGGGGTCAGACAACTTTTTTATGCACGTTGTTTGAGTGGCGGTTCTACCGATAAGGCGACACATGCTTACTCCTTTCGCGAACACCTGGTGTCATCACCGAGATTCAGTGATCATTTTACATAAATGTCACAGCTGTTTTGCCTTTTGCGCCCAAAGGAATCTGTTAGATATCGAGTCTGACTGATCTCTGGCGTTGAACGTTTCATATTTTCTTGTATGTTACATTTGGTATCATTTTGCAGTCGACAATTATAAACGATTAAAATAAGTCTACATCAAGTCCGTTATCTTAGTAGAACATATGATGCTAAGAAAATGATTTAGTTTAATTTATTCTGGAGTTCGAGTGAGGGTGTCAACATACGTGACAATGTATTTCACGATACAGTGTATATTCCAGCACCCCTTGAAGATCCTAGTAAAAATTGGTCTTCAGCAACCTATGTTTGTCGTAAGAGGCGACTAACGTGATCGGGTGGTCAGGCTTGCTGCCTTGTTTGATGCATGTCATCCTATCCCAACTGCGAAGATCAGTGCTCATGATCGTGATGTAAAATCACTGGATCGTCTGGTCCAGATTGATTATTTACAGACCACCGTCATATGGCTGCAATAATCCCGAATGCGGCGTTAAACAACAAACAAACAAAGAATATTTCAACCTGGATGATAATGTCAAAACCGACACCGCACACATCAGTGGTCTCTCTATCTATTTCTCTAAAACCTTACAATGTTCTTCTGATGTTTTATGTCAATTAAGAAAAAAACAATCTGCATTCTATATCACTAAACTGTATGATATCGTATCTCATATGACAAACATGTTGCTTGTAACAAATTTATATTAAATTGATACCACCGCGGTTACAGAATCATTTGGCTTCGGCTAAATCATCAATACTTGAGATAGGGGCTCCTGTCAATTTCCTGCAATTTCCTATTTATATAGAGTTAAATATCAAACACGAGGATGGTACAGGGGCACACAATCAGCCAAAATGGCTGAGTTTTATATGAAATTGAAATGTATTTATCAACTGTCTGTCGAAAATAGACTTTAGGTCTTACATGCATAGCTAACGGTATGCCTTAATAAGTTTTGATATTTTTCTTTACAGACGAAAGCCATGCAGTTTGGTCATAGACAGACATTAGGAAATTAATACTCTGCAATATTCTTCGAACATTAGCTTTAGTAAGGACTTTTAAGTTTCAGCTTTCTTGTTCGTAGAGATGCCAAAACTCATCCAATGAAAGTCAGTCATGGGCAAACGGTGCAGAATAAACACTGAAAATATGGTGTAAGATGAAGATAGGAACCTCTGTATCATAATGTGTAATCGATGTATTTAATTAACATCTGGTGCCAATTAAAACAATAATATTTCATAACCACGTATTACCACTATCAACATCTAAGTTCATCAACCATCAATTGTAAGGTATACATTTTATTCAGAGGGAACGTGTGAGTTTGTTTAAACAGTATTTCAGCTATATCATGGCGTGACTCAACTCCACGGGTATGCTTCTTACAAACCAAGTCTCATCATCAGGGAGAGTCTGGGTTTGAACCCTAGATCATAAGATCATGACACACCTAAGGGACGTAACCGCGCAGTTAAACAGACGACTAGTGTAGCACCAGCGGGATGTAATAAATCTAAACATTCAAAAATTGCTTCGCTGCACCGATATGTATTAAAGGATAAAAAAGCATTCGGCCATTCCTCGATCACTAGCATGTTAAACTATATTTGTTCAGTTCACCGTGTCCCTGCCCCTTCAACCAATCCCTGACTCTGACTCTCTGACTCTCTGACGCAGCAATACAGTTAAGTAGAGACCAAACGTTTGCTTGCCCAGGCGCGATGCAATTAAAGCATACTGCCACGCCTTTCAGTGAGTATCAGTCTGGTTCATGACTGGATTGGCTATATTAAATAGACCACTTAGCGGAGGTACAGTTGACTCGAGCGACTTCCTGAATTATTAACTGTCAATTTATCACAAGTGCTGTATTTCATAAATGTTAAGTGTAGTTTATATGAGAATACTGACGGCAGATAGAGCGAGAATTCCTGTACCTCTCACACATAAACATCAATGAAGGCAGTTTGCTGGGATATAACTGTATATTTCTACGAAAATATACAAATAGTAGACGTAACTGTCACAATACCGATTCGAATAGAGTCTAAACTCTTTCAGTGCCAGGGAAGATATATACTCTACATACAG
The DNA here is from genome assembly GCF_023055435.1 of Haliotis rufescens. Lineage (NCBI taxonomy): Eukaryota > Metazoa > Mollusca > Gastropoda > Lepetellida > Haliotidae > Haliotis > Haliotis rufescens. Next base: position 31,551,683 of record NW_025964361.1, on the reverse strand, counting down.
TTTGCGAGGATTAAATTTCCGATGTTGGTGCTATTTCAAACATCCTTGTACCATGAAAGATTCTATATAGTATACTCCACGCAGGCATTAAGGGGCTGAATACGTCTGAACCAACTTACTGTGTCGTTGGGAAGGCTGAAACTAAATCGGATCGGGTGGTCAGGCATGGCAGCTTGTCTGATTGCGTGTCATCCGATCGTTATGTTTGCACGCCAGTTATCGTCATGCTGCTGTGATATAACTGGGTGTTCCATATACACAATAAATGACAGTTATCATATTAGTATTCATAATCCCAACATAAACGGAAGTAGCATATTTTGAAAATGAGTGAGTATATATGGTTTTACTTTTAGAAATATTCCAGCAACATCAAGGCAAGGGACACAAGCAGTAGACTTCACTTATTGTACCCATGTCGAGAATCGAAACGGGTGATGCGCGAACGCTTTTACCACTAGGCTACCACACCGTCCAGCGGTAAATGACACTTCGACAGGATAAATCTTTGTAACTGGCTCATTAGCTGAAGGGGGGCACATAGTCGAACTATGTTTTCTTTATAAAGCAAAATTTCGACCTGGGTTTAAAAATCATACAGACTTGTGGAGAGTGTATTGTCACTCTGAATCTTTATGTATAGATCTAAATATGAAACACATGCTCATGATATAGTCGGAATTGAACATGTTTTTGACAGACATTTTATATTTTGTTTATGAATACTGTCACCGTGATGGCGTTCTTGGATGTGTCGGTTCTGTATTGTTTGGAAGTCCTTTCGTTTTGTTTGCCACAAAGACAGACATACCAATGAAACCAGCAGAGAGCAACCTTAATATGGAATATGTACACATTTTAAGTATAAAATCACACACACAAATTCTGATACGAAACATATGTACCCTCTCTCGAGAAAGTTGTATGATCGAAAAAATACCATTATCTATTGATCAAAAACATGTAACTCTTAGAATAATCGATGTTAGAGATGTAATTTCATTCACTGAGAGTGTACCTTAGGAACTGCGTATGAACACAATGTTTGAGTGAACCGATCCATTTATCACATAATCCCATATTATTTGGCGCCATGTTTGTGCAGAAAAACACCCACACATCGAACGTATTAGGAATGTTAGACAAAAGTTAACTGAACGAGTATACTTGCATGGCGGTTATAAAAGAAGTTCCTGCAAGGTGAGCCTATTTGCATATTTATCGTATTGTAATACCAAGTGTATCGCTTCGAGGGTGTACGAAATATGATAATGTTAATTCAGCTTTGACAGCGACACCTGTACAACAATGGACCTTTTACTCGTTAGTTTTGCCAATGAATATTTGATACTGCCCAGAAATATAATTAATCATAACATCGTATACAACCAACTACAGTTTCCAAGGGTGGAGAAGTATGATTATTTGAAATTAACCAATTGCTGCAGGCCTTAAAAAGAGAATACGTATCTTGACCAATCATAAAGTTCGAATGAAGTTTAGATAGCATGATGCTTTATGATAGCCTACGGTGAAATAAAATATCACACGCGGACCTTTGAACATGGGTCTCTGATTATGTATTGATTTCTTGTAAAATAGCCTACTTTTATTATAGAACGCAGAATAGGAATGAAGAGATAATATTGATCCACAACGTATTACGGCGTGGGTCACGACAAATATTTTTCACTGTCTTTTCTATGCCCCAGGGGAATGTATCAGCTCAGATAGCCTATTACAAGCTGAAAGGATGTTCTTTTACTCGTTGATAGAGGAATAGTATTTTACAGATTAAAACTGACTGCGATACACTAGATTGGTTTTTCTAGAGACTGACTTATGGCATCTGTAAGAAGCAGTTACTAGGTTAATGACGTCGATTAGAACCGTGATCGTGGGTGAAATGCATCGTTCGTCAGTAGATATATAAACTGCCGGGCAAAGGAAGGTACACACCAATGTTTGATGGTGGCTAAAAATGAAACAAACAAGAAAAGATTATTCCATGGTGATGTATTTGATACAGGTATCATAGTTGTGTTTTGATAGACATCGTAAAGGCATCATTACCGATACGAAAGCAACACACTACACCTGTTCAAAGCCTTCGTCGTATTCTATTGGGATAGACATCGTAAAGGCATCATTACTGCTACATCATCGACACACTACACGTGTTCAAAGCCTTCGTCGTATTCAACTGGGATAGACATCGTAAAGGCATCATTACTGCTACACAAGCAACACACTACACGTGTTCAAAGCCTTCGTCGTATTCTATTGGGATAGACATCGTAAAGGCATCATTACTGCTACATCATCGACACACTACACGTGTTCAAAGCCTTCGTCGTATTCTACTGGGGTAGACATCGTAAAGGCATCATTACTGTTACACAAGCAACACACTACACGTGTTCTCAAAGCCTTCGTCGTATTCTATTGGGATAGACATCGTAAAGGCATCATTACTGCTACATCATCGACACACTACACGTGTTCAAAGCCTTCGTCGTATTCAACTGGGATAGACATCGTAAAGGCATCATTACTGCTACACAAGCAACACACTACACGTGTTCAAAGCCTTCGTCGTATTCTATTGGGATAGACATCGTAAAGGCATCATTACTGCTACACAAGCAACACACTACACGTGTTCTCAAAGCCTTCGTCGTATTCTACTGGGAGATACATCTTAAAGGTACCATTACGACTCCACAAGCGACACACTACAAGTGTTCAAAGCCTTCGTCGTATTCTACTGGGATAGACATCGTAAAGGCATCATTTATGCTACACAAGCAACACACTACACGTGTTCAAAGCCTTCGTCGTATTCTATTGGGATAGACATCGTAAAGGCATCATTACTGCTACACAAGCAACACACTACACGTGTTCAAAGCCTTCGTCGTATTCTACTGGGAGATACATCTTAAAGGCATCATTACGACTCCACAAGCGACACACTACACGTGTTCAAAGCCTTCGTCGTATTCTACTGGGATAGACATCGTAAAGGCATCATTTATGCTACACAAGCAACACCCTACACGTGTTCAAAGCCTTCATCGTATTCTATTGGGAAAGACACCGTAAAGGTACAATAACGACTACACCATCAACACACTACACGTGTTCAAAGCCTTCGTCGTATTCTACTGGGATAGACATCGTAAAGGCATCATTACGGCTACACCATCAACACACTACACGTGTTCAAAGCCTTCATCGTATTTTACTGGGACAGACACCGTAAGGCGTCATTACTGCTACACAAGCAACACACTACACGTGTCCAAAGCCTTCGTCGTATTCTACTGGGAAAGACATCGTAAAGGTACCATTACGACTACACCATCAACACACTACACGTGTTCAAAGCCTTCGTCGTATTATACTGGGATAGACATCGTAAAGGCATCATTACGACTACACCATCAACACACTACACGTGTTCAAAGCCTTCGTCGTATTATACTGGGATAGACATCGTAAAGGCATCATTACGACTACACCATCAACACACTACACGTGTTCAAAGCCTTCGTCGTATTATACTGGGACAGACATCGTAAAGGCATCATTACGACTACACCATCAACACACTACACGTGTTCAAAGCCTTCGTCGTATTCTATATGGATAGACATCGTAAAGGCATCATTACTGCTACACAAGCAACACACTACACGTGTTCAAAGCCTTCGTCGTATTCTACTGGGAGATACATCTTAAAGGTACCATTACGACTACACAAGCACACTACACGCGTTCTAAGCCTTCGTCGTATTCGACTGGGAGTTACATCTTAAAGGTACCATTACGACTACACAAGCAACACACAATACTTTTACACAACCTTCGAGTGAAGCCCATTCTTGTGTACCTCGCCTTAAATTTGCTATCATATTGCAAAAAAGCGACATAAAACCATACTCATTCTACCGGTGACAGCAGTCCTGATAGTTCATCTGCACAAGCAGCAGAGTACCCATCTTCCCTTCTTCACAAACTCTAGTCGGGTGAGGTACTACCACAACTATACAAGTCAAACACTACACCTGTTCACTACCATCATTGTTCCTTCTACAGTAAGTGATGGCGGCATTCATGACGACATCACTTCAACTACACAGAAAACACACCACTCTTGTACACATCTCCTACTGGGAACAGAAATCTTAATGACATCACTACGACTACACAAGCAACATACTGCACTTGTACACAGCCTTCATCTCATCAACTAGGATCATCAGCCTTACTGCTCGTTGCTTCAGCTGCTTAACGCGACGCCTAAGGAATAATCCTAGACACATTTACTACCTCCTAATTACCTCTCGATTATTTAATCTGACCCATGGTGGACATTTTGGCAAGTTGAGTTGTAGTCCAACAAGCCGCGTCAGACAACCTACCTTAATTGGAAGCAACAATTCCCTTGTGTTTGCCGTGAGGATCTATGAAAAGGAGGCAGCATTGTTATAGTTATGGCCTCAGCCAGCAGGCAGTAATTGTAAAATATATATTTTGGATGCCAATCGGACTGAATCTTTATCGAGAATTGTCTCGCACTGATATTACAGATATTAGAAGGCATTGCTACACAGACTTCTGTCTTAAGCCACAACACATTGATTATTTGATCTTCAAATTTTACCATGCTGTTTGGATATTTCCTGATCGGGAATATGATACTGTATTCGGGTAAAAAAAGGATCTCGTACTTTAACGAACAATGGACAGAGGTTTTGTGCATTATATTCTCAGCTACGGAACAGTGAGTGGGATAATATGGTTTTATGCCGCTTGTGGGAATATAAGAGCAATACCGCAGCGGGGGACACCAGAAATGGGCTTAACACATTCTACTCATGTGGGGAATCGTACCCATGTGGGGAATCTGACCCGGATCTTCGGCGTGACGAGCGAGCTCTTTAAACCACAAGACTACCCCACCGCTACGGAACGGCATATGGGAAGCTGTAAAGCCTTTAATCAATCCAATTTTAACCGTTGTATTCCATCTACTTATGTGGCATTTGACAGATATGTCAGCGCAGACATTTACCAATGTTTCAAAATCTTTCAGTCTTTGAACACATTAAATGTCACCAGTCTACCTAAGAGATTTCAAAATTATGAACATCTGTATTTTTCATTCAGGATTAACAATAATTTATACATATTAGTACCAGTGATCAGTTCTTCAGTGTCATCGGGGGTATCACAGTCGTGGGAAGTAAAACAAGCATCTTGTATATCTGAACAAACGTTTAGATTTTCAAAGATGACCAATCTTCTAAGTTCCCTATTTAAACTTGAACCATTTGTTCCCGTGTTTGTCCAGGTGAGCACTTGACTTGCCTTTGCATGTGTTTGTGAAGGGTACCATCTGTCGGACTCATCTTTCGCAAACACCTGGTATTTGAAAGTGATTAATAAACACATGCTTTAAAAAAAGTCGTAATCGTACGTCATTCTGCTTTCAGAGAATTCTTATGATTATGGAAAGGGTTTGGTCGCTTTCATTGTACTGATAGAAAGACATATATGATGACTGGGACGTTTCAGAATAGTTTCATGAGAATAGTGCAAATTTTTTAATTTCTTTTTTTCGACGCCGCACTCAGCGATATTAAAGCTATATGTCAGCGAACTGTAAATACTCAAGTCTGCCCCAGACAATCCAGTGACTGACATCATGAACATCGATCCAATGACATGCAATCAGCCTCGTCACAGATCTTGTCCTCCGATCCTTTTGGTCGCCTCTTAAAACTAGCATAGGGTGTTGGGGACCTGTTTTAACCCGCAATCCTCACAGGAGAGAGAGAAAAAGAGAGTTCGCCTAAATGAATACGGTCCATACTGCCGAGAGTTGAGGCAGTTCACACAAGTACACCAAGCCCAGTAAATGCTGAACAGTAATATCGAGGGAATCATTTCGATGTGTTCATTGGTAACATTGGCGGATCTGTAATGTGGTGCTACAGGTGAGGTGCCACTAGGGTGTATCAGGGTTAATGGCTCCTGGCACTATTACTGCCAGTGCGAGCGGCAAGGGAGTCGTTTCGTCTTTAAAATAAGACCAATGTAATTGGCCAATGGCGAAATTTAAGAGCAAACTACATCAGTTCCACATCATTGTTGATTCTGATTGTACTGTCATGCTTAGAAATTAGCTAAGAGGTTGAGTTATTGGAAACTGGCTATTTAATAAATCGGTACAGTTTTTGTATCTGGATCGTGTATTATCATTGTGCTTCAGGCTTCTACTTTTAATGATAATTCAATTGGTTTATGAACACAGCTGAGCTATCAGCGGGTAATTCTTTTAGGTGATTGCAGCAAGGTAGGATTAAGTGATTGATAAATGTCAGCTGAGATGGAACAAAAGATGGACACCTGTTGATAGAAAGTTATAGGAAATAAACTATATGATGCATACAGTATCTTACATCATGTATGGCACAGTAAAGCCGAAAATACATGCATATCCTATTGCTACCCTCACATGGATATCCTATTGCTAATGAGATACTGGTTAGTATTTATATTTTTGAGCTTTTATCTTACAAAGTTAAAAAAATAATTTTAATGTGACATTTAATCAACTGCATCTAACACGATCATATTTTCAAATCATGCAATCATTATTTCAGAAAAAAGTAATAATCTAATTATTCGTATTTCCTGCCATATTCCTCTACCGCCGCCTCTATTTCTTCAGAGGCATGATGTGAAACACGAAAAACCATCAATACTAAAAGATGGTAAACACTTGAAACCACTAACCTGAGGGTCTACTTTAACAATTATTTTATAATACATCTTCCTAGCCCCTCTGTGATCCGTGTTTCCACGTGCTACAAGGTTCAAGACCTGACATTCTTCACAAAATCAAATTCCTTATGGAGAGCCTTAAATTCAATATATTGATAGCGAATCTCTGAATTCTTGCACAACTTTACTGCTTCGTTAGTTCAACCGATGGAAAATGGCTTGTTGGGAATTTGTGCGAGATGAGCAGTTTAACTTGGTTCCCTTCAAGAGCTATCATGCCACTTCGATTGCTTGTCAGAGAAATTCGTGTTTGAAACTCTCGGAGACTTTGGAGACCTTCCTGGCTACCAGAGGCAATTTCACTTTAACACGTGGATGAACAAGCTTGAGATGTGAACCCCCTTGGGTCTTACTAGATCTATTCATGCTTTTTCAGTGTTGTAAATATTCGTCTTGTGTAAATCAGATGCTGAAAGGAAAATATCTTGTTAATTTAATAGAACACGGCATTGTCACATATTAAAAGGTTTTTCATCATGTGATTTCAATTTTGCAACACTGTATGTTTGCCTTAATCCTTTTGTGTTTTAAACACTGTCAGGCTATTCAAGATGTAATAGGCTTGAAGCATTTGCTACGATCACCATAATAATTATCATCGTGATAATATAAATCTTCGGCAGTTTCAACGCTGATCGAGATCATCATCATCATCATCATCATCATCATCATCATCATCATCATCATCCTTCTTCATGGTTGATTATTTATATCAATATAATAAAGAAAACAGTCGGAAAAATACATACCGTTTATCTCAAATTACTCGACTGAGCAGTTTAAACATGGAACGAATAAATGTTATTATTCATACGACTTCTGCAATAGCCTTCTATACCATGTATTCTGATGCCAATTGCATATATGGTGGTACAAATTTCAAAGCAAAGCAACATGATATTAAAGTTCCCAACTTTTGATCAACAAAGACATCTTTGTTGCAAATGCGGGTAAGGTAATAGCGTTATAGGAACTCATTACTACCAGAAAGACGTCTCCCTTTGTAGTGATGGCGCCAACGCAAAAGTGCTTATCAAATAAGGGGGTTTGATCGACCAACAATTCTCAGATGGTTGTTTTTGGCAGTATAGCCGACATTCTATATCATATTTGCAATGAAGCATAAATGGGGAACCTCTTGATCGTGTTTCGAGGTCTTATGAAATTATTTTTGCCATTGGAACTCGTTAACTGATTTCGGTTTGTGTTACCATTAGCATTGCGGTGACTTTTATGACAAAACTTGCATGACACAAGTAGTGATTTTGTGCTAACGCACTTTCATTATGCGCCGATAAAGCTGTCACCAATGTCAATCTTTGCTTCTTTTGCACTTTTTTAAAGTATCATACTCACGAACATACGAGTTCATTTTTTATCCAGCATCTTCTTCACAATTATTGCAACACACAATAGGCAATACATCACCGAGTTGTTGTGTCAGCGGTAATCTATAGACACGCAAAGTAGATTGAAGGGTTAGTGGCTAGAATACGGCTACTGCCTTGAGATAGAGCAATAACAAAAAGCTCTTGGGACATTGATCGTATGTGTGTAACGTAAAACAGTACCGACGGCGGATTGTTACCATGTTGTATCGACGAGAAAAGGCAGGTTGCGCCACATTAGTCAGTAATATCATACCAGGACATGTACAGTTGGCCATAAGTATATTGATCACTTCTATAGTCGTGTCCATCATGCTTCCATGCATGTCTACTTGGAAATCAAGCTCTGCATCCTGGCGCCTTCTGCTGCAGTTGCAATTATTTACATGTACGAACAATTGTTAGATTGTGCCGGTTTATTTCTGCTCATAGACATGAGACAATTTCTAATCGCTGTGACATGTAGTTATGCGTCTGACTAATTTTAATAATTTGCTATGCATATATTTCCATTGAAATAATTCCTATTGTTCAAACGTGGGATGTCGATAAAGTAAAACAAATTTCTTCGGTAAATGTTACGCGATGTTGCATTGATTTTAGTTCTAATATTACATAAAATTGATTACAACATGCTTTCTTGTACAGAATGCCTCTAAAGTGAAGAACATTTGAAGAATCCTGTGTATTTAGAAATATTACGTTACATAAACTCAATATTTAAGACACCTTGCTGCTGTGTGGATCAATGGGAAACAACTCATTTAGTAACAAGACCCGTCTTCAGAACCAGCGCTACGTCCACTCGGCATACACCTGCTCTCTAACACAACACGAGCTGCCTGTAATCCAAACAAGCAGACATCGAACGTGGCCAATACAGGAAGCCATTGACTGATACACGTGGTCTTTCTATGACCCCGAAACAGGAACAGTAACAAAACTCCCTTCACAGGAGTTGACAGGGCAGATATTTGCTGTACGTAATAAGCGAAATGACTACAATGACCGCAGGCGAGGCCCAGTAGTGTTGGGAGTTTGTAATGAATTCACAGCCGGCAAAACTGAAAAGCGCTAGGATGGTTTGTGGATGACAGAGATTGTGGCAATGAATTGGTCCACGCGTGCCGCTTCACGGACCAGGATTTCAGTTAATTAATGATCACTGGATTGGCCTTAGATGAAGAATACTTTAAATACTGGAGGTAAGACTTTTCATGATTACTCTGTACTTGGTGTTTGTAAGTTAAGTGACATTTGATGGCTTTTTGTTTGACGAGTCCTGTTAACGTTGTACGATAGACAAGTACGTTTACACAAAGTATGTGTCTGTTTATCATCAATTTGAAGGAGTGTTGGTCTCTGTCATATGGGATGAGTGTTGCCACGTTGCTTTTCTTCACATTCAGTTCGACCATGTACTGACGAACGCTTTAAGCCTGTGTACTTAATTCTGAATGAGATGCTGTGCCGTGATGGAATCTCTGTCTCTATTCTACTTATCTCTCTTTGTAAAGACATCGGACACACAAGTGTTCACAACATCCATTCAGAAGGTGAATGAATGTTTTTTTCGTGAACACACTGTAGACGTCAAGAATTGTGTTATGAATAAACGAAATGAGACATAATCCTTGTTAGTAAGGAAAGACTATAATAAAAAAAATTACAGGGTCGTGTCCTAATTGAATACTTACATTTTGACTGCTTTTTACGAAAGATGTGTAATGTGTTATATTTCTCAGTGTGATCAAATCTGGTTTTTATTACATTGCTGGTTAAAATGGTAGGGATATTCGAGTCGACAAAAGGGAGGTTTGTAGCTTTATATGACAGTTGCTGTTATTCACAGTGGGTATTTAAGGAAATTGTATTGATGGACGATGGGCATCGCAATCAAACGTTACTTTGGCAAAGGCTTGAAAAACGTTATTTAACCAGTTTCAGATATCTTTATTCATTGTGTTCAAACAACCAGCAATAATGACGTTTACAGTTGCGCAATTCATGAATATTTCATTTTTTAAATATAAGGGCTATGTGGTATGTAAACGAAGAGTTATATTTCGTCCGCCGTTCTCCTTGTCGTCACCCACAATCAAATGTTCACCATTATTGATATCAATCTCTACTAAAGTTTCGAATTCACATAAACTGTCATAAACTTTCCATTCACGGTATCCAAAGTAGCTTTAAAGCCACCAGAACGACACTCCCTTGGACAAGATGGCGCTATGGCTATTCTAAATAAGTTCAGAAACGGCATCAATCGTGAAAGGTCGTGAGGGTAATCGATGCCGGCCCTCATATAGGACTGTCAAAAGATATTAGTTTGGCGCCGTGGGGTAATGTCAACAACGAGATAGGCCATACTCACATCTACAAAAGAAAGAAAAATGAACCCATAGGAAACGCTTGCCTCTTGTGGTGGGTAACTCTGAACACGGTCTCTCGCACACATGGTGATGTATGTTCTCAATCTTCACGACTCGTCACTCAGTCGCTATAAACACGCCGCAATCCGATATGGACTTGCTTGGATTGATTTTGTAAACTTTCTGACCTGACTTAATGAAGGTTTTCATTTAAGAAGTTGGTTTAGAGTTGCCGCTCGTTAGGGTTGTCATGCGTTTTAAAGTATACGACGTCGGGTATCCCGTGTCGTCAAGAGAGCCATCTACTAGTGTTAAGACCAGATCACGGTTCTATAACTGACCATAAGTTTATTAATCCTCACAGAACTGGGCCCACTTGCACAAAACGATCTAAGACTATCGTAAGCCTATGTTAAAGTATGGGAGTTAAGATCATCTTAGCGCTAAGATCGCTTTGTGCAAGTGGGCCCAGGTCTTGTCTCATCTGTCCATACAGTTTTGAAACAGATCCTTCAAACAGATTAAACATGCTTGCTTATCCAGTTCAAGTCAGGTGAACTAATAGAAAAACGGTCTTCATGAGATCACCATGTGTATTCCGAGGTGGAATAGTACCCCAGTACCCGGAGCTTGTCTGATGGGACGATTGAAATAACGTGACATCTCTATTTATGATTATCCTGGCAAGATACTACTCAAAAGAAGTCACAGAACACCCGATTTTTCCTGTGACTATAGTTAACATGTCATGAGATTTGAAACATAGGGTGTTCTTTAAATTCTTTTGAATAGTATACTACAAATTGATCTAAACAGGGGATAACGGTAGATTTGGTACCATATGGTACATGGTATGCATTTGCTTGATTGGCAAGTAGGAGTTGAATAAAATGAGAAACTATAAATAATAAACGATATTTCTTACCTTAACCTAATGTATCTGATTCATTTGATGTACAGAGCCAGTCAGACAGACAAGTGTGACGAGGTCAATGTTTGTGAATAAAGAAAATTACGAGTAAACGATGGTATCTATCCTACCACTCAACCAGACTGGTCGTGATCCTTGACATCACATGTGACACTTCGAAATGATATTTAATATTTTATACTTTAATAGTATAATATGTTCTAATGTATTTTTGGGTAGAGTAGTATCCTAGTGGTTTAAGCGTTTGCTTCTGTCACCGTACGCCGGGGGTCGATTCCCCCGATAGCTGCAATGTGTCAAGTCACTTTGTGGTGTCCCCTTTAAAAATTATAAGAATACTGACAAAAGCGGCTTAAAACAAAACTCACCCTGACGACAGTTTATGTGTAGGTTAGCTCAGTCGGTAATTTTTGGTAGTTATAATTGCTGGTTCATTGATGAACAGATAAATGTGTAAAAAATTTACACTTGTGTGACGTCATATATTTTGATAATGACGTCATCCACAGTTTTGCAACATATCTCTTACTCGCACAAAAACCGTTGTACTGTAATAGTATGTAAAGAAGCATATTCGTTTTCACGCCATGGGATAACCATATGAATATTTAGTTTGTTAAAACAATAAACTATTTTAATGAATTTGAAATTGTATTCAAATATATAACAAATTCCAAACAACAGTCTAACGTGTTTAAGTAAAATCTGTATGGGGATGACGCATGTGTAGGTCAACCAGAACTCAATATAGTTCTGATTTGATATAACCTAATTAATGACGCATTGTGTTTTACTCAATTGAAATGATTTGTTTGTTTGTTGTTTAACGCCGCACTCAGCAAAATTCCAACTATATGACGACGGTCTGTAAATAATCGAGTCTTGACCAGACCATTCCAGTGGTTGACATCATGAGCATCGATCTGCGCAATTGGGATACGATGACATGCATTAATCAAGTCAGCGAGCCTGACCACCCGATCCCGCTAGTCGCCTCTTACGACAGCATAGTCGCCTTTTTCGGCAAGCATGGGTTGCTGAAGACTTATTCTACCCCGGATCTTCACGGGTTCAAGTGAAATGAATTCTCCTTAGTTGTCCATGCTAAGTGACTTGTTGAAAAATAACGTCAACGCCAGAGAACAATCAGTCGATCACAGATTCTATACATAGGCACCATGCCATGGGTACAAATGTATGGTGCTGACAAACCTAGAAACATAAACTAGGATTCGAATCCACTATGATAGGCTTCTGGTGCGCCTAAGGAAGGCGCTCTGCACATCCAACCCGTGTCTGCCAGCTATCGTTTGAATGTTCACGGAATTTACATAAAACTGAGAAAACACCTGCCAATCACTGTCAGACATGTCCTTACAGGTGTTGGTCATGTGAGTGGCATCAATAAGAAAAAACTAATACTACACTGTAACAAAAACACCTTCTTGCAAAGTGATCTTTCTATAATTTGATGAGCGTCATGACATAAACGCTTTATGAACATTCTTTATATCAAGTCTCTTTCATGATGGAAAGGAAAATTAATAATCGTTTGTCAAGAAACCAACCATGTGCTGAATCTAACTCGCAAACAATAATATGTTTTATGTTGGAATGCTAAATTGTCTTTCGTTATCTTTTGGTTTTATGATGAACACGTATATTTCTGTTTTATCAGTAACTACAATCGTGTCGCAATAGCGTCATTCCTAATTGAATTCAGACACACGTGTGCTTATTACAAGATATTAAATAATGTATGGAAATTATTGACGTTCACGGTGACACCTAGTTCACAAGCGTACCATATACACACTCCGGTTATAAATACTTTATATTCCCTGATAATAACACCCAGTAACGAAAAATATCTACAACGAAAAAAACATTTGAACAATATGACATACATGTATGGTGTTATAAAGAAGCAATATGCTACTGTTAGAGAAGCATGAATGGATGGACGAAACCTTAGAGAAATTCCATTAGGTAGTACAAAGAGGGAAAACGCATAATTTCATATTTTGTTATATCAGCTGCCAAACACATTATTCTATATTTTGTTATATCAGCTGCCAAACACATTATTTTATATTTTGTTATATCAGCTGCCAAACGCATTGTTTTATATTTTGTTATATCAGCTGCCAAACGCATTGTTTTATATTTTGTTATATCAGCTGCCAAACACATTATTTTATATTTTGTTATATCAGCTGCCAAACACATTATTTTATATTTTGTTATATCAGCTGCCAAACGCATTGTTTTATATTTTGCTATATCAGCTGCCAAACGCATTATTTTATATTTTGTTATATCAGCTGGCAAACACATTATTTTACATTTTGTTATATCAGCTGCCAAACGCATTGTTTTATATTTTGCTATATCAGCTGCCAAACGCATATTTTATATTTTGTTATATCAGCTGCCAAACACATTATTTTATATTTTGTTATATCAGCTGCCAAGCGCATTATTTTATATTTTGTTATATCAGCTGGCAAAAGAGAGAACTATATGGTATTAAGTTATCAACAACCAACGTGTGATTCATTAAGTGTGAAGTAGCCTAAAGCCTGGTTAAAGCGTTCGCTCGTGAAAACCGAAGACTCTGGTTCGAATCCCCACTCACTCATCAAATAAGGCTTAACATGTTTTAGTGAAACATGCGATTGAAGGGAGTCACTGAGATGACGACGCCTTGGGGTAAGACGCAACACGTTAATGATTGTATTGACAGTGTTATTCTACATTAATGTTCGAGTTTCGTCGTTAGTACAAACTTCCTAATCCTGATCATGAAACAATACAATAATTACGTTTAATAGAAAAGTCTGCCATAAGCAGAGTCGACCGTACGATTCCGACTATATCATGAGCAAGTGTTATGAATCACTATCAAATAGTGATGATACCAGGTGTTCGCGAAACAACGGTGCTTGTATCGCTAGTCCTTCGGCTGTTTTGGGATGAAAATAGATGAACAGCTTGGTTAATAACTACAGTTAATTGTAACTTTATCGCCTTAAAGACATGAAAGGATTCGCAGTTTAATGCTGATTAAAAAGACGCTTAATTCCAATTTGCTAACACGAAGCGATGTTCTATGATGATTAGAGATGATGATTTAAAAAAAAAATCAATTTGCAGATAGTGTGGTTATTTCACTCAATACACGTCATTGATAGAGATAATACGATCCAGGCATATTTAGAAGGGCAATCCATACGTAAGATCTCAGACACCAAGGCGCTTACTGATAACCTTTCACTTCTAACTTCGCTGTTCGAATTATCACTTGACGCTGTGGAAAGAACCGAAATAATCAGAGAATTACAATGATTTCAATGAACAGTATCATACACACCACACAAAACTGATTCTCTGAAGTTCGAATATATTCGCATTCGTAACATCGAATGCGTATATTTAAATCCATGTCAGTAGTGAACAGCTGCAATCACTTCATTCGGCGATATGTTGCTATTGTCAGGCTAGTCAGGAGTAATAGGAGTGAGTGAGTGAGTTGAGTTTACGCCGCTTTGAGCAGTATGGAAGGGGAAGGGGAAGGCGGGTGGGTGGTGGGGTTTGGAGGGAGCGGAGTGCCTAAGGGACGCAACTCTGAAAAGCGAATTGCGACGCCTCTGACGACTGGGACACCCATGCCTCCTCTTAAAAGGAAGCCATTGTTGCAAAAGGATAGGACTAACCAAATTTATCGTCCAAAACTGGCTCCCACGTTTGATTTCGCTTGGGTGAGATCAAGCGATATCTATACTGTATATATCGCTGCAATGAAATTGCATCACAATGCTTTGCAGACCATTGTGACGTCATTGGTTACCATGACGTCACAATCAAATGACATCACTAATGGCTCTGCTACTGAAGCTGTAAGCAGTACTTTTTACACTAAGACACTGCTAATTACTGTCTACAAACTGAAAAAGTTGGAAGAATGTTGTTGGATGATAAATAGAATCTCACCCTCGCGTCTTTTGATATCAAGTATATTAACACTCGTTGATAAAAGTGGAAAAAATCCTCGGCGAGCCTCGGAGTTTTCCCACTTTTATCAACTCGTGTTGATATATTTGATATCAAAAGACACTCGGGTGAGATTCTCTATATGTTTGCTCTCACATCAGACATAACATGAAACGTCCACGCTTGAGAATAATCTGACTCAATTTTGGAAAAAGGTTCACTCCCAATTGTCAGACATCCCATTTATCGCACAGACCAGTCAAGTGTGACCAGTGTAACTGCCTGGTCTTACCTGCTAATTAATGAGCTGCTCCCAAGTGTGGGCAGAGTAGGCTACTCTAACTCGTTAAGTGATACAGATTAACAAGATTATGATTGTGTTTATAAGTTGCGTTTGATCTTAACTGTGATCAGTGTGTATTGTGTATATAGTGTCTTTTGCAATAATGTAATGAATACTTCAAAAAGTGTGTTTTCTGGGATGATTTGAGGATTAAAAGTGCATAATAAACGTATCCCGTAAATTCCTACAAATGTGTGTTTCCGGTCTGTTCCACTTTAATGAAAGGTAAACAGGTTACTATTGACTAACCAACCTTGACTAATCCTGGTATGGGCTGTCTGACAAATGGGATGTCTGACAATTGGGAGATTACCGCGAAAAAAAGTCGAATGGGCGTAAAAGGCACAATTATATGAATGGATCACTGAAAATCAGTGATGACATCAGTTATTCGCGAGGGGGCACGGGTGGCCCAGTCGTCTAAGGCGCCGCGATTCGCTGTGCAGAGTTGCGTCCCTTGGGCACGCCAGAAATCTATGATTGTGGGCTCGAATCCCGGTTCGGCCCGATTATGTTTCTAGGTTTGTTAGCACCATACCCGTGCTCATGGGTTTCACCGAAGTGGTAAACGTCTGAGACCTGCATCACTTCCGGCTTTCCTCCCACATTAAACTGAAACGCCGCGATATAACTGGAATACTGTTAAAAGCGGCGTTAAACCCAACTCACTATTATTCGCGAAGGCACCTCGCATATCTGAAATCAGGTATTATTCTTCTGTTTGTTGTTTAACGCCACAGGAAGCAATTTTGCGTGACGACAGCCTGTAAATAATCGAGTCTGGACCAGGCAAACTACTGATTGATATCATCAGCAACGATACACGCCGTCCGGGGACGATGACAAGCAATCAACCATTTGACCATCCGATCCATTCAGTTGCCTCTTACGACCAGTATAGTCTACCCTGGGGACCTATTCTGACCTGGACCTATTCATACTGTAGGCATTAATGAAATATATAATAAAATCAGTCATCGAGTTAATATGTTTGAGTTTGTTCATTCGAGATACTAAACTGTAAAATAAGTATAAGAGCGTCGCGTTGGTATTGGCTTAATTGAAGTTAAATATATTGATAGCATACCGTAAACTAGTTGAAGTCAAGTATGCTGACAAATGAGGTGAGGTGAGGTGAGGTGAGGTGAGGTGAGGTGAGGTTTAACGTCGCGTCCAAGATTATTGCACTTATATAGCGACGTGCATGTACGTGTGTGTGTTTGTGTGGCTGCTTGTACTAGTCCGGACTGATGCCGATTTATAGTGCTAGCTCACTGAGATACCATGCCGCAGTTTAACATGAATACCCCACTCAGACACAGTATACTGACTCCGAGCCGACCAGTCCTTGTTTTAGCCCCTTAATGCCGAGCGCCAGACAGGGTAACAACAAATACCATCTTTTAGCGTCTTTTGGTATGACGCGGCCGGGGATCGAACCCCGGACCTTCCGCTCTCCGGGCGGACGCTCTACACTTAGACGCACACGGAGGCGGCCACAAATGAGGTATCGTGTATCATATATCATGTATCATGAAAGTATGGAATGTATCTGAAAGTATCATCAGCACTATTTAAGCTATGTGAATCCAGGAATCTAGTGACGTTCATACATGTACGTGTCTGTGTTTCGTGTGGCTGTTTGTACTGGTCTTGAGGAATGCCGTTTTTTTGTGCTAGCCCACTGAGATATCATGTTGCAGTTTAACATGTATGCACCACTCAGGCACAGTATACTGACTCAGCGTCGACCAGTCCTAGTCTTACCTCCTTAATGCCGGATGAGAGGCGAGATAACATCCGGTACCATCCTTAAATTTCTTTTGGTATGATGCGACCGGGGATTAAACCCCGCTCTCCATGCTCTACCCACTAGGCCACGGGGGCGATCACCAACTGTGTGTTTTGTAGGGTGCAGATACTGGTTAATTGTATGTAGGTTGGTTGGTTTGTTGTTTAACGCCGCACTCAGCAATATTCCAGCTATATGACGGCGGTATTGTATGTAGGACCTTGTCTGCAGGAATATCATTGAATACAAAGACGACATCAGTCATAGGACACTGGTTTCAGGCCTTGGACATCAAATACTAGACCCGATTAGATTACTGCTAATCTGTATTGATTTTGTGTAAGTGAGTGAGATTAGTTTAACGCTGCTTTGAACTGTATTCCAGTTATATCACGGAGTGTCAGTTTAATGTGGAAGGAAAACCCAAAGTGACGTAGGCCTTAGAAGTTTACCACCTTGCTAAAACTCACGAGGTCGAGAGTGGTGTTGACAAACCGAGAATCATAATTGATTTGGGGATTCGAAACTGCGATCAGCAGATCCGGGCAGACAGAGACTCGGCACAGCGAAACCCGGCACCCGCGGCTGTGACAGCAGAGACACCTGATCTTCGTCGAATCTGATACTCGTGAGCTTATGCCAAATATGAAAACCGTGAATATACATTGTGGACCAATATGACAGGACTGGTCGTCTTGCTGGGCAAGATTGGTTGGTTGGTTGGTTTGTTGGTTAACGCCGCACTCAGCAATATTCCAGCTATATGACGGCGGTATTGTATGTAGGACCTTGTCTGCAGGAATATCATTGAATACAAAGACGACATCAGTCATAGGACACTGGTTTCAGGCCTTGGACATCAGATACTAGACCCGATTAGATCTGCTAATCTGTATTGATATTGTGTAAGTGAGTGAGATTAGTTTAACGCTGCTTTGAACTGTATTCCAGTTATATCACGGCGTGTCAGCTGAATGTGGAAGGAAAACCCAAAGTGAGGTAGGCCGTAGAAGTTTACCACCTTGCTAAAACTCACGAGGTCGAGAGTGCTGTTGACAAACCGAGAATCATAAATGATTTGGGGATTCGAGACTGCGATCAGCAGATCCGGGCAGGCAGAGATTTGGCACAGCGATATCCGGCACCCGCGGCTGTGACGGCAGAGACCTGATCTTCGTCGAATCTGATACTGGTGAGCTTATGCCAAATATGAAAACCGTGAATATACATTGTGGACCAATATGACAGGACTGGTCGTCTTGCTGGGCAAGATTGGTTGGTTGGTTGGTTGGTTTGTTGGTTAACGCCGCACTCAGCAATATTACAGCTATATGACGGCGGTCTGTAAATAATCGAGTCTGGACCAGACAATCCAATGGTTGATATCATGAGCATCGATCCACGCAATTGGGATCGATGACATGCATCAACCAAGTCAGCGAGCCTGACCACAATTGTCCTTGTGGTAGTATTGACTCAGGTACTGCTGTTCCGAATACATCAACACGTTGAATAATTGATGTCTCAATCTGTAGAAGTGTAGAACATTACTTATGTTAAATGAATGAGAAGAGAAAACAGATGCATTTATACAAATCGGTGAACCCTAACCAATATGGTAGTGAATGCGTTAAACTAGATTCCGGAAGAAAATCCAGATTGTAATTTTATCAGGTAAATCTCCGGTCAAGTGTCCAACTGAATTATACAAGGGTGATGTTTCTGTAATTGAGGATAGGATGGCATCCATGTGTTCCAGTGGCATGGACTGTAATTAATGGTTATGGCGATTTAGCCAGTTCACAAACGGAGTCACCTATTGATTCTGCCCCTCCTCCCCCTCTGAGGATGGGGGCCGCCTTGACTCTCAAGTAGCTCTCTAGTAGGGATCAAGAAGCTCTACGGGCAGATGCTGTGTGTGTATGCATGCAGATATATCGTAATTTATGTCTGACTCTGAAGCTAAAGTTGAAAGGCATTAAGTGTTATATAGATGTACAGTGGAATCTGCCTGAACTGGATTACTGGGGACGATTTATTATGTCCGGTTTAGTGAATAAGTGAGTGAGTATGTTCTTACGCCAATATTGCAGCAATATGGAGGACACAAGGAATGGGCTTCACATATATATTGTACCCATGTCAGGAATCGAAACCAGGTCTTCAGCGTGACGAGCGAACACTTTAACCACGAGGCTACCCCAAAGGCTACCCCAAAGGCTAGTCCGGTTTAGAGAGAGATCCGAATTAGTGAGGTAAATGAAAGATTTAAAAAAATAAGTTTCGGTTAATTTTTATTATTCATTGTTAATTGGACCGTCAATGTTGTCCGGATTTAACAGCAATTCGGATAACTCAAAGTCCGGTTTTGTCTATTCCAGTGTACATACTGATAAGTGAGTTGGAGACACTAAAATGGGTTTTCAATGGCATGATTCAAACATGACAAGTCCCCCTTTAACCTTCAATACCTGTCACATCTTACACATAAATAAGGTTTATCTCTTCAAAAAAGTTTTGAAAATTAACCAAGAACCAAACTTAAGCCCGTGATATTTTACACTTTGGTGAAACGCTTGCGATGACTTCCTAAAAACGTATCGTGACTTGATCGATCTTTGAAGAATTTACTATGTCGGGAACGTAGAGCCAGTAAATCTTTTCTACATGTAGATCGTGCAAGTCAGGATACGTTTTTAGAAGTCATCAAAAGCTTAAATATATTTTGTGTAAGTCACGACATTATTCACAATGTAAGACATTTAAACGATTTATCAGGGAAGCTGGGACCATACTTCTCTGCAATTATGGCCTGGACGAAAAAGGTTGAACATTTATCAATCCGTTTACACTGACGTTCATTCCGTTAAATATTGGGAATATTAAATAAACAATGCATGGTTAGCAGGAGATCATCATGGATATTTGGAGGTAGCATTATTGGTATAAATCCGTTAACAATGTTTGGGTATGACCGATGCTGATACTGCTCGTATTGTCGTTACCTTTATAGTGTTTCATTATAGTACCATAAGATGATTCCTGGTTTCAGCAACCCACGTGTACGCTTGTCGTAAGAAGCGACTAACGGGATCGGGTTGTCAGACTTAGTTGATGCATGTCATCATATCCCAATTGCGTAGATCGATGCTGATGATGTCAATAAATGGATTGTTTGGCCAAGGTTCGTTTAGTTACAACCCGCCGCCATATGGCTTGAATATTCCGTTAAAAAACAAAACAGACAAACCATTGCAATCATTTTAAGTAATTCCCGCTTGGCGTTATAATTTTGGCTTTTCGTAATCATTCCAGTTCAGCCATTGTTGTCACTGCGTGCCTATAGGAACGTGTTGTCGTATCAACCCATTGTCACATAGAAGATGAGGTCATCCTCAGTTCGAGCCGTGAAGATCCGGGGTAGAATAGGTCTTCAGCAACCCATGCTTGCCGTAAAAGGTGACTATGCTTGTCGTAAAAGGCGACCAACGGGATCGGGTGGTCAGGCTCGCTGACTGGGTTGATGCATGTCCTCGGTCCCAATTGCGTGGATCGATGATCATGATGTCAATCACTGGATTGTCTGGTCCAGACTCGATTATTTACGGACCGCCGTCATATAGCTGTAATATTGCTTAGTGCGACGTAAAACAACAAACAAACAAACATCCTTAGTTCATGACGTAACAGTCGGTTTTATGTGACGTCATTCCATCAATTATATATTTACTGAGCTGTGGTCGGATTCACACATTTTACTCAGGAAATATGACCATAGGTAATTTAAGAAAGACCTTCGTGTACCTCGCAAATGATCCAACACTCATGAAATACTGTTGACAGTTCCAGGCTCAGAACAGATAATCAGTAGTTCCTCGAATCTCGAAGGTTAGTCTCAAAATCTCATCTAACCAGATTCATCATCTAGAGTTTATCGTCTCATAATAAAGTTTTATAAAGGGAGGTATAAATCTTCCCCTTCTACCAGAGGTTCATCGGCGCCTGAATAATGTCTTTAAAAGCAGCACTCAGCAATATAACACGTACATGTGTATGAGAACATGTGGCACTAGGAGGGTGAGAAACCGTTTACGGTCGGAATGATCTTTCACAACTTTCAATTAAGCTGAAGCGACTGGCCACACTTTTAAAATATCGCCATGTCCACCTCACTTGAGTACAATCTATTTCTTGGGACTGTTTAGTGTCGGACAAGGGTTTACATGAAAGTCCAGCTCATGAAGTCCCTTTCATCCTGCTAATAACACTGGACATACATTTATCATTAGGGTTTCACAAGGTACAAATAATTATTGTCCGTGAAATAAACTGTGTGGTAATGATATTGATCTATCCCGTGGTACGTCTGTGGGCATACATTGTGTCAAGTCAAGGTGCGAACAGAGTCGATGGTGACGGCGAAACAAGGGAATAACTTGTGAAGGTGTCATAAGGCGGTTTCTGGACTATCCAATAGCAGGAATTCATCGAAAACGAAAAACATTCTTGAAAAAAATAATTATGAAAAAAATAAAAAAATGAAAGGAATTTTGGGAGGTTGTAATTTAAAAAGAACATTTAAGCTCATAGTTTTAATTAAAAAATATATCTGGTTTTGCAGCTGTATATGAAAAATATCTCGTCTCCGTACAAAATGACACAGGTCGTATGAACCCCAGAGCCATGGAACAAAATTTTGACAGATTGGTAAAGATTGAGTGAATCTTGATCATTGAGTGGATCCTGGCATAACTAAGGGACGTCACTCTGAAATCTCTTAGACCCATGGACCACCAATGTGCCCATATTATTGATAAGTCAGATGGCTTGTAAGAATGCAAACGTGAGTGAGTGATAGGGAGGTGTTTCAGTATTATCACCAAGAGGATTATCAAGAACGGTGGTCTCCTTAAGAACACAGCTGTCAACAGTAGAGCACCTTTGTTGTAATGACTTTGACATTATGTTGTAGTTCTGTCTCTATTTATATAACGTTATCTGTTCGCTGCATGGTATACTGGAAAGTATCATTTGGGTAAAGATTAAAATCGTATAGACATAATTACTTTAAGATGAACTCGAGTCTAATGGAACACAGTGAAATGAAAATATATAACGAAATTAGACGATCGTAAATGTTAATGAGATACCTGAAGCTGATATCGTCATTTTGAAACCAGGAAAGTTGAACAGGTTATGCGTTATAATGAAATGAATGAAACATTTTCATTTCGACTGTCATTTTAGGACAGCAATCCTTTGATACTGGATATATAGATTTCAATGAAGTGTAATGAAAACATTCGAAGACCGCGAATATACCACATATATCATATCAACATATCCAATGTATCTGAGATTTCGGACGTCTAAGATCAAATAATCAACTTCAATTAGTAGTAGGTTCATCAATACTGAAGCGAATCAAGAATTGGATGCAAGTTGTGTCTCTATGAATGTAGTACACTTTTCAACGATCATGAGTGACAATGGCTACAGGACTTCATGCTGTGACTGACCAATCACCGCTTCAACATAATTATGTCGTTTTCATTGAAGGAGGTGAGGTGAGGTGAGGTGAAATTGGGTTTCACGTCGCGTCCAAGATTATTGCACTTATATAGCGACGTGCATGTATGTGTGTGTATGTGTGTGTGGCTGCTTGTACCAGTCCGTACTGATGCCGATTTATAGTGCTAGCTCACTGAGATACCATGCCGCAGTTTAACATGAATACCCCACTCAGACACAGTATACTGACTCCGAGCCGACCAGTCCTTGTTTTAGCCCCTTAATGCCGAGCGCCAGACAGGGTAACAACAAGTACCATCTTTTAACGTCTTTTGGTATGACGCGGTCGGGGATCGACGCTCCGGGCGGACGCTCTACCGCAAGACCACGGAGGCGGTCTCATTGAAGGAGGAATCAGACTATCCAACATTCAGCCTGCCCAGTGAACAAACCAAACTGAGGGAAAAAGAAAGTGTACCGATTTTGTCATGAATGTAATTGTAACTTTAAAGAACTGTTTAAATTAAGTATGTCCATTTAACCTTCACTCATTCCTGCAACAGTTTATAAACAATAATCTGTGCCTGGGTAATTTTGTGTAAAAATAAACTTGGTTCAATGAAGACTGGGGTAAGAAATGAATTTACAGCCATATGATCCCTACCATGTTTGAAATGTTGTTAATTTGTGCTGAAAAAGCAATTTTATTGAATTAAAAAGATAAGATGTCTCAGATACCTATCAGTTGTTATGTATTATGCGATTTTTGTTTTTAAAAGTTTGAAATATAATTATGTTTAAAAAAAATATTATTAAGCGCCAGCATACTATATATATATATATATCATTTCCACCTGTCGCCATGGACTACCCCCAAGCCGAGCAAAAAAGAAAGGGTCAAACTGAAAACCATGTTTCATTATGCCTGATGATCGTACGCAATACCATGGGCGCGTGAAACCCAGAGTTGCAAAATGATATAAGGAAAGTATACTACTCAAATCTGTATTTATGCTCTACTTTGTATTGAGCACTCTCTTCTGCAATTGGATCATACTTGTATATATATTGGATCATACTTGTGTGTGTATATATATATATATATATATATATATATATATATATATGTGCGCTATTAGTTTCTTTTGCCCACAGTTTTTATGTTTTGGTAGTGAGACATAATAGCAAATGTTTTTCCCCTATCTTTTTCAGGAACAGATTACTGTGTTTAAAAGTCCAAGTCGTCGTTTGGCACCATAGTACCCCTGCTCTGATCTATACATTTATATACTTATAAAAACCTTTAACTTTTTGGTCCCTCCTGAAATATATATATGTGTACATATTGAACACGAACATCTATGTATGGATGAATACTGTCTATGTGCCTGGCATCTGCATCTGTATGTACCTCATACACCGCTGACTGATGTGTAATGAGAGCGAAATGAGTGTTATATAGTCATGTCCTATCGACTACAATCACGTTGTTTTCAGCTATAATCCATGACAAGGTGGCCAGCTATAATTCTCAGTTATAATAAAAAAATCAAATACATGTATTCACATGCGTAAATCCTTCTTTTACCAGAAAAGGAAAATGGTCCAAACGAAATAAAATTGGCAAATCATTAACCTACATTGACGATCACCAGTAGAGTTAATACCGCAACGCAATTTCATTTCATATGAATTCATTTTTTCTCATTTAAATGCGTTTAATTTACTTGTACCAATTGAAATTGAAATATTGCGGTACCTTTCGTTATCAAATTGACACTTTTAAAAGTAACGGTTTTCATACCAACCACATGTTATTACCATACACGTAGACGTAATGCACGACTGCAGTACTGATTTTCAATACACTGTAGCTCACACTATTACTATACCAGTGGAGGAATTTCGGAGTTAGTTAATAATGTCATTGTACTATACATTGCAATTATATTTCCGTGGCAGTACCAATCTGCAGCAAATTAGGTTTAGAAAAGTTCATCTGATAACAAATACAAAATGTAACATAAAAACATATTTGTGTTCATTTGGTAATGTGGAAATTTCTCAGCAGGTGTGAAATTGCCATGTTTCTTATGATGAGGTCTTTATATAACTCTAACTTTAATCGAAACTTTAATGGTGTGCTGTTGAAGAAATGTAAGCAGGGCGTCTCTCTGGGTTTTTGTATTGCAAAATCTAATATTGGTCACAGCGAATCATTAAGGTGAGGATAGTTCCGTTGAGCACTAAACGAGAAACAGGCTAAGGAAATTAGACTGAGGCTGCTTTAAGAGGCCAGGGCAATATTCTTGGCAGTAGGTGGCTCTGTGGTCTTTTATCACTTAAATTAAGAACACTTGCCTTGACGAAGGAAACAAATGACTCACTCTGCGGTATGGATTTGGACAGAAGAGCCAAATCAATATACATTATTGCCAAAATTCTCAGACGAGTATGCCCTTGTAAGACCCCTCGAGGGGCCGTATGAGCCTTTGTTATGTTTTATGCCGGAGCTTAACTTTATTGGGTGTTAGATCGAACAAAGGTTGCGAGATAAAGTAACGATCAGGTCCTGAGATAGTGACACTTCCTCTCTTCTTTATAGCTAATACCTGAGAGTGGTTATTTCCTGCAGCATGGGGGAATATAAAATCAGTTCGTAACGTGTGAAGTTCTCAAAAATAACAATTTTGGGTGTATTTTGTGTCATGGAAAAACTAAGTGTGTTATAACATGAACACATATTGCGGTTTGAAGTGTTATTGGGTTGTTTCAAAGTGTTGTATACGGCGTTGTTGGCAATCTGTTTACGAGATAACGTGATATTTTTTTCTATTTCAGGAGATCGAAGCCAGTAAAAGCGTCATGGAGAGTTTATTAACGATTTCGATTTTAATGTAAGTAAACTGTTTAGAATGTTCACATTTATTTTTTACGCACGGTAATTGGACATCGTTTACTTCAAAATATTTCCAATTATCCGACAAAAGGAGTACCGTTATTTTACCAATTTTGATAATGATTCTGCCGGCACCATAAACGATACATCGAGTATATTAAAGGATAAAATCGAGATATAAGAAATGGAACTAAAGAGATTTTACATTAGTTTACATAAATGCATATATGCACATCATCTTGTAATTATTAGAAGTAACTATTAAAATGATATTAATAACAGTAAGAGCAATGTAATAGTGAGTGAGTGAGAGTCATTTTCATATGAGACGAAGTCACGAACTGACACCAGTCTTAGGCCCCATGACCACGGGAGCTGACAAACCGCGAAATATCATTAGTTCGAATCGGGTCTCGAACCCACAATCATTAGGTTTCTGACACGGCTAAGGAACGCAGATCTACACAACGAATAGCGGCGCCTCAGACCACTATTCCATCCCTGCCTCCAGCAATGTAATAGAACTTATTTATAGAAATAAAAGCGACAAAACCCTTTCCATATTCAATAGAAATCTCTGCTAAAAGCAGAGTCGATTGTACGATTCCGACTCTATCATGAACACATGTTTATGAATCACTATCAAATAGTGATGATACCAGGTGTCTGCTAAAAGGTAAGCGTATCCTGCCCCACCGGTGTCATCCATCACAAAAACATGCACAGGCAAAACAACTGTTCATCTGAAAAACTAAACAAAACACGGGAGCATATGGTTCAAGTCAAAATAGGGAATTGCTCCGGACATAATTTTTGTTACAAATTATTACAGTAATTCTTGACACGCAAAATACTTTTTCTAAGACGTGTAACGGTGAGCTGACGAAGGTTACATCAGACAATTGACTTACATTTCTTGTATGTCCTTGAAGACTGAAGGTCGCGGCGTCCTCTGCCTGGAACTATGGGGGAGGTATGAATATGACGACGCTGCTAGACAGTCTCTTGGATGATTATGACAGACGACTGAGACCGGGTTTCGGAGGTGAGCATATGGCATCATTCTACATTAGGGCGTTAACTTAATTACCAGTAATCTTTTCAAGGAACTATATTCTTCCGCCTGCATCCAATGTTTGTGGGAGGAACCTAGATAAGCATATCAAGTTTGTATATAGAAGACAGGATGGAACATTCTATAAGGACAATATGAGTATTGTGTAGTGGTCAATTTCACCTACCCCCCCCCCCCCCCCCCCCCCCCCCTTCCTCATTAACATTATCGATACCATAAGACATCTTTGTTATTACTGTTATAATGAACAGGTCAAAATAAAAAAATGCAGCAAAGAGGGTGATCCTGGCACAGTCCGACTGGTTTTGGCTCATTATCAGTTCAGGGCCCTTGCCCCCTCTACAAGCAGCCCAGTCAGCGAAAGGGCCTTTTCACAGGAAGCGAACCTACCTAGAACTTTTCGGAGAATGTGAAGACTCCCCAACACTGCCGGCTTCTGCATTACCCAGATTGTCAGAAGGGCTGTATTCCTGGTAACAAACCCGCTTACTCTCCCAATGTCAGTCAACAGATTGGGAGGCACAGAGAACACAGAGAACAATGGGGAGTCGGTCAACTTTGTACTTGGGATGCAAGCGTGACATTTCGAAAGAGAGGTCTGCATATTTGCCATGTTTTTTCCTGAATCTTGTCAATCACATCAGTGTCAAAAGGGACAAAATGATTTCATTGGATTTGTCAAAAGGGACAAGATCCGATTTGTTGGCCTGGATACGTCTGAAGCTGGTCCTATTGCAAAGAATTTTGTATGTATCATTTTCCATGACCTCTGTGTCAAAACCACAAGCATTGAGAAGACGGTAATAAAATGATCGAGTCTCTTTAGATACTGTGTTTGTGCCAAAGCTGGGAATCCATTGACAATGTGTTGGAAGTCTCATTAAATTCATTACATGATCTACATTTCATATTTACATTGTGATGTAAAATCTCACATTGACGGTTTCGAGTGGGAAGTGACTGGTCCTGAGCAGCAAACAGAAAGCCTTCTGTTTCACTTTTCAGTCCAGCTGAATTCATCCAAACGGAGGACTGCAGGATTGCTGAATTTCTCAACATACTGTACATAAACTCGCTGCAGTAGTCATTCAGATAGTCACTCCTTGAAAAACTGAGTCTGGGCCTATTTGATATGGCACTTCGCTTGGTTGATTATTATTATTATTATTAGTAGTAGTAGTAGGAGTAGTAGTAGTAGCAGCGGTGCTACTGGCTGTATTGCTGCCTCATGAAGTTTCCAATCAGGCTCAGTCTTTACCTGTAACATTTATATAAGGCATATAATAAATGTAACATACCTCTTCCGCGGACTAATTGCTTGAATTTACATTTGAACTATGTGACACCATTCCAAGGATTACCGCACCATAGACCTTGGGCGAGATGATCATTGATTGTGGTGGAGTTATACCATGTTGTCCCTCGAGACTTCCAAGACACACATAATTGAGCATTGTGGTTGGTTGTAGGATGAATTCCACCATGACGGTAATATTGATATATAACCATGCCATGCTATGGCCATTCAACAACATGTTCCGTTAACTCTTCATAATTTAAATTTCCTTCAGGGTGAAGAAAGGCATCTGTCGACTTATTAATTTAATTAACTGCAATAAACCCGAAATTTGATTCTTAAGGAAACTGCCCCGGAGCATTGCCAACTTAATATATTTGTTCCCCAAGGACACGTTTACCTTACAAGCCAAATGAGGACAATTTGTCAATGGCTCCAAACCGACATTGATTGATATTGTCTCAACTCGGGCTCGCCCTCTTTGCAACCGGATAATGATTTATGTTTCCAGAGTTTAACACCGAATAATAGTTTGACAAATTCAGTGCTAACAGCCTTCATTCATTCGACGAACCCACTGTACTCAAGTCGTCCCCCTTGCATTAAGTGTTCGAGTCCAATTTATCTTCCAGGTCCTCCTCTCGTCGTGAAGACAGACATCCTGGTTCGATCCATGGGCCCAATGTCAGAGAAGGATATGGTAAGTGGAGCGTCAGGCTGTAAAACATATTAGTATCCGTCGACGTCAAGCTTCTGGCCATACCAAGCGGTTGCTGGTCAAACTCAAAGCATCATGCCCAACCTAAATGAAACATCCTCTTATAACCAGGCGGAGATCTTCTGAACGTGGTGTACAAGGAAATGCTTATTGGCTTTATTCTTTGGTTGTTTTTCAGTTCCTCTGACTGGACAATAATCTTGGCCATAACACACATTATCCGTTTATATCTCCTTGCGGTGGAGAACATTTAGAGAGCATTTACTTCGGACTTAAGGACTTTACTTTCTTTTATATAGCTGATTGTGGATAAAGGGGTTTCTTTTGTAACACGAACATTCTACAACAACCGCGACATATATGCGATTTTTTCTTGATGAAGTGTCACGTCCTTGTCTGTGACGCTGAACAGGTACCTATGTGTGTCCGCTAGCACAGGCCTGGATAAGGTTAATTATATTGCATCATTGTATATGTATTAGATGCAGTTTCAGATCCTTAGTGTCTCGAGGTATCGTGGGAATATATTCAATAAAATAGTTTCAAAAAAATCAATAAGGCGAAAACTGTAATAAGTGTTCATCACTGTTTCTATATATGTGTTTGATGTGATAATACTTCTTACTGGCTTTACTAACCTATAAATCTGGCTTTAGAAATCAGCTATGGCTCATACATGTACATTTATTTAACATTACTGTCTCCTAGTCCGTACAAATCCTTAAATCATTAGACCTTCATTTAACCTAAAGAATCATGATTTTGCCTCTTGGCAAAACATTATTTTGTTCAAATGCCATTATATTAACCTTATATACCATGGATGTTTCATCATCCGTAGAATTATTATTTTGAAAGGCATCTCAAGAAGAATAATGTTAGTTTGGGTCAGCTTGATGTTTCTTGGCCATCTATCAGCGTTTTGATATACAGTACAATTATATAGTAATAACCAACATGTTTAACAATGTACTCAATGGCTATGTCTGAGCGAGGACTATACATAAAAGTATCTATTAGCCAGGCGGTGTGTTTCTACTGACAGTTTAATCTAGATGTGTTTAAGGAAGGCACTTTTTAGTTCCAATCTATCTTCGCGTCTCGCGGAACATGACATCATGGGGTCCAACAAATACATTCAGGGCGGTTAATTTTCTAGATTTTGCGAGAGCAATCTGACTTTAATTAAACTAGATTGGCATTGGAGATTGCAAAAAATCCTCCCGCATCAGATTAAGTGTCATTCGGTGTGTTTTTACGTTGGTTTCCGGACATATGTCGAACGGAATAAGTAGGGAGTGCAATAAAAGAGATGAAAAATTGGTAGTTGTTGCTATCGACCGAATCTTTGGTTAATTGAATAAGGGACAGTGTACATACATCGCACCCTGCGAGAATTGATACTTGTTTTTTTCATGGATTTTATTTTTTAATCAGGTCAAATAATAATACCAGTTGTACACATGGCCAACAAAACATGAACAAAAATTGAAAGACGTTTGTATCTGTTCAAGCCTTTTTCCAATTTTATGATATGTTCGACTGGAAGCGAATGTCATGCGTGGCTACTATTAGGAGGTGAGGGGGTAAGTTGGGGAATAACGTTCCGTTCAAGAGCATTGCACTTATACGCTCCTTGTTTTATCCTCTTAATGCCGATCCCTTAGGGTAACATCAAGTACCGTCTTTCAACGTCTTTTGGTATGGCGGAGGCGGTCACCATTAAGAGAATATGGGAAGATTATTAACTTGGTTTATTTCAAGAACAATTTACAATTTTGATGAAGTCATCATTGTCTGAAGTAGATAGTCCTACGTTTTCTAAAACTAGCATTGTGGTGATTTCGGTTTGGATGGTCATAATCATTGGTATGTCATGCCTGTATTCATGATCGTTGGTTTAACCAAGTGGTAACCATAGCCTGCGACCAGCTGTGTCCCTGTGTCCTTCCCTCCAACATGCAGCTGGCACGCCGTACTATAACTGAAGCATTGTTCAATGCGTCGTTCAACACAACTCACCCAGTATAGGTTTAACATTAGTTCACCCCTGCAAGCATCAGCTCCAACCTCTTTCAGTATTAGTTCTTTTATACACAGCCCGCTCATTATATACGAGACGACTTAATGGATCAGATTGTCAGGCTCGGTGACTTGGTTTATGGCGTGTCATCGCAGAAGGCGTGGAGGCATGGAGGGTTGCTAATATTATCAACCATTGGTTTGTGTCGATTACTTACATACCACCGTCATATGACCACTGCATTTTAAATAAAAGCGACAAAACGCTTATCATATTCAAAAGAAACCAGACAAGACCATGAACATGCGTTTATTAATCACTATCAGATAGTGATGATACCAGGTGTTCGCGAAAAGGTGAGCGTATCCTGCCCCTCCAGTGGCACCCGTCACAAACACATGCAAAGGCAAGTCAAATGTTCACCTGACAAAACACTGCAACATGTGGTACAATTAAAAAAGGGAACTGGATCGGACATCATTTTTGTCAGCGGTGCGTCAAATTTGGAAATATTCTCCACATGTCTGCCATAAAACTTTTGAAAGCTTTACTGAGGTCTAAAATGTTTTAACGTTTATCAAACAACTTCTCAGCAAGAGTCCTATGGCGCTCTTTGAAATCATAGTAGAAAGGGCATGCTCGATTGTATCTCAAAGGTTGTGAAATGTAAACACCAATGGCTGGAGCTGCTGGAATATTGCTCGACATGAAGGGAAAGTTGACTATTGGAAAGTTGAAGTCATCCCTCTTGTGATACAGCCACGTGGAGAGCGCTTGTCACTCTGAATCGTTATGCATAGATCTAAATATGAAACAGATGAGGCGGTCTCACTGGTCTCTTTTATTTCTTGTTCAGGTGGGTGATCAGAAGGGAATTGGCCAATTGATGGTTATTGAACGATATCAGATCATCGGAATACCTGAAGCTTAAGTTAACGTTCATATCAGATCATTGGAATACCTGAAGCTTTAGTTAACGTTCTTGGCTAAATTACCTTGTTTTGACTTTGCCATTCCGAACAGAAACTCCCGACTCGTGTGCATAAGAAACAGATAAAGCAAGCTGGTGGCTCCATTGGGCGAAAAGGACAAAATACCAGGTGGTCGTGAAAAGAGAAAACATGTCCTTAAGTTCCTTGTCACAATGAGACAAGTTGTGTTCATCTATGTTGAGTGTTGTATTTGAAACTTAATCGTTTTTCGGTTTTCAAGGTTATATTTTGTAATAAATATGAACGCACACTTCAGAAAGACAGCTTAATGACAAACCCGTTGACCCACATGGACATATTGAGTACCATCGCTTCTTATTGGGTCTAAACATACCGATACAAAATGAAATTTAATTTCGTTGAAATAAATATGATACTCATAAAATAATACGAAACTTACGCACGACCATCAGTCAGCAACCGACAGTAATTGCGTATAGAACTGTCGATACGGAATAATGAAACATGAAATAATACCCTTCTTCAGTCTCCATCATCTCAGGAATGACCTATACTTAGTGCAGTTCCCTTCATCCTGATTTACACTGTCGTTTTAGAATAGATAAATAATTACAAATTTCAATGTGAATGAAAGCTTTTTGTATCTCTTCTGACTGGAATTTTTTTATCAGATGATTCATTTCGCGTATTGGTGTATTTCCATAACACAATCTCTGAGGATTAATCACACTGACAACAAGAAACAAATAATATTGCATTGTTTTAAATGTGATATCCTCCGGGATAATGCAGCCAGTCGACTGGAAGGATGACCGAGTACATGTGATACAAGTGTGTAGGTTATCTACATTCAACACCAGATAAATTGAGAAATTGGGGGCACGGGTGGCCCAGTCGTCTAAGGCGCCGCGATTCGCTGTGCAGATTTGCCTCCCTCGGGCACGCCAGAAACCTATGATTGTGGGTTCGAATCCCGGTTCGCCCCAATTATGTTTCTAGGTTTGTCAACACCATACCTGTGCTCGTGGGTTTTACCGAAGTGGTAAACGTCTGAGACCTGCATCACTTCGGGCTTTTCTCCCACACTAAGCTGACACGCCGCGATATAACTGGAATACTGTTAAAAGCGGCGTTAAACCCAACTAACTCACTCCCTATGTCCGTATAAACGTTTTTAATTCGGTTTAAGTTATATCGCGATGCAAAGCTAACCAAAGCTAACGGAAGCTGAACCTCCGAGTCACGGTATGTAGATTTCGTTCTGTTGTTACATGGCCAGCATCAGTTCGGGCTTTTCTCCCGCATCAAGCTGACACGCCGTGATATAATTGAAATACTGTTCAAGATGCGTTAAATCAAACTCACTGACTCCTGTTACAGAGACGGGAGATCACGTTATAGCTTCACAACCACCATATCTGACTTAGAAGGGATCCGTGAAATGCTAAGCCCCGTTTATCCGGACTGAACTGTTCCCAGTTAAATCACCCTGATTAACAGCTTCAGTGATATTCCAGCAATATCACGGCGGGGGACACCAAAAGTGGGCTCCACACATCGTACCCATGTCGGGAATCGAACCCGGGCCTTCGGCATGACGAGGAACGCTTTAACCACAAGGCTACTCCACCGTTCCTGGATTTCCGAACCCCCCTCCCCCCCCGACAAATGGCGTCGTAGTGAGGTGGATTAACCACGCACAGACATTCGTAACAGGAACAGATAGTGTTTGCGGACCATCTCAATGTTACTGCTTTTGTCCCCAGGAAATTATTTTGGTAGAAAGATACAACGTAATGGATTGACTCGTACCTCGTTGGCATAATATTGCTAATGCTATCAATCACTGGATTGTCAAGTCCAACTCGAATATTCCCGAGGGCGGCTTTAAACAAAAAACAAACATACATTATTAACTGGGGAAGCCAGGGTGAGATAATTTGTATGCACATGCCGCGTCATGTATCCTTAGTATTGTGAGGGCGGTCGGGTAGCCTCGTGGTTAAAGCGTTCGCTCGTCACGCCGAAGACCCGGGTTCGATTCCCGACATGGGTACATTGTGTGAAGCCCATTTCCTGTGTCCCCCGCCTTGATATTGCTGGAATATTGCTAAAAGCGGCGTAAAACCATACTCACTAGTATTGTGAAGTACGGAGTTAAACAACAAACAAACAAATGAGAGATACAAGGATTGTTTCACCACCAATGCGCCTGCATGTTTTGAGAACTGTTATGAGTATGCTGTATATTATTGGCTCAAGAATAACTCAAGCAAAATGTTTAATATGGTGACATCTGACCATGTGCATAGTCCAATGATGACAAAGACGTCAGGATTAAGCGATGTTGGTAGCGGAGACTCGGTGGGGGTCACCACACTTTACTAGCTTCACCCCAGAGTGCAGGGCGCTTTCCTAAACGCTGAAACATTGTTTAATTTTGAGCAAAACACGATGATGAAGTGTTTACAAATTCAATAAACCGTTCCACTGTTTCAGATATTAATGCCCCAATGCTTCTATTCTGTCATTGTCTCCAGGAGTGCCAGTGTCATATGATCAATACCATTCTCTTTGGTATTTGTGCCAAGTCGGTCCAAAATAGTGGCGAGGAAACGTAGAATAAAGCAATTATAACGCCTTTAAAATCGTGTGTAATTGGAGCGGCGTTTCTTTAGTGTTTAAGGATACATGTACTCATATCCCTTTGTGACTGGTGTTCGGCATGAACGGAATGTATGAAGTGAATAATACATTATATCACCGTCACTCCTGATTATTAGCTGCATTGAACAGAAATTAATTTAACAAATGTCTCTGGATCAAAGGGGTTTTGTGAAAGCTGTAAATTATGTGAAAATGGCCGATAAGATCAGACAGGCTCCCAGTGCACACGTATTGAGATAACGCTGACTTAATGACCGACTGCTATTGGCTTATGATTGGGCAGAGGAAAATATGTTTGATCGATGATTATGTAATAAAGTCAACCAGTACGTGTCTTTTTTTCCGACGCCATCTCAATTTCTGCCACTGTGTCTGAAGAACGCACACAATTCCAGACTCAAGTGCTGCCAGATCCACATGCACGGGGTGCACAGACTGCAGGAGTCGCACAGTCCGAATGAGTTGCACGTGTTGCACAATCTTCACGAGTTCAAGACTCGTTTCAACTGCCGCTTTTCATTAGGTATTCAGCTCAAATGAAATCCAACGTCAGTTACGTAAGATGCCGTGGTGATGCTCGGGCCACTGAGGCTTTCAGAGGCACCATGATAGTCATTATAGTGGACGCGATGAAGACGTCGATGTTCCAAATGCTGGATACACAAATGTAAAGTTGAGCAGAAATACAGTCATAAATGTATATGCTCCCGTCGGTACCTTTGTCCTGATGCTGATTATTGTCTTGTATATGGTTGACACACAATACTATTAACAAAAGCGACCAAACTGTTTCAACAATCATATAAATGTGTGAGTGAGTTTGGTTTTACGCCGCTTTTAACAATATTCCAGAAATATCACGGCGGGGAACACCAAAAATGGGCTTCACACATTGTACCCATGTCGGGATTCGAACCCGGGTCTTCGGCGTGACGAGCGAACGATTTAACCACTTGGCTACCCGACCGCCCCTTATCACATAAAGAGCTTAAAGCAGAGTCCGTTGTATTTTATCGTGATCATGTATTTATGAATCACTATCAAATGTTGATGAAACCAGGTGTTGGCTTACATACCACCGTCATATGACCACTGCATTATAAATAAAAGCGACAAAACGCTTATCATATTCAAAAGAAACCAGACAAGACCATGAGGATGCGTTTATTGATCACTATCAGATAGTGATGATACCAGGTGTTCGCGAAAAGGGGAGCGTAAATGTTCTCCAAATTTTACCTGAAACGTTTTGGTCAAACAACTTGTTGTCATCGTACCTCAGTCGCGTTATCGATGCTCATAATGTCCATCACTGGATTGTCTAGTACAGACTCGATTATTTACAGACCAGCGTCATACAGCTGGAATATGGCCTGAATGAGGCGTTTATAACTAAAAATACAAACAACGCTTTAACTGATATTCCGTTAGATTTTGTTCCAAGTGTAAGCAGTAGAATAGGTCTTCAGCAACCCATGCTTGCCGTAAAAGGCGACTGTGCTTATCGTAAGAGGCGACTAGCGGGATCGGGTGGTCAGGCTCGCTGACTTGGTTGATGCATGCCATCGACCCCAATTGTGTGGATCGATGCTCATGATATCAATAACTGGATTGTCTGGTTCAGATTCGATTATTTACAGACCGCCGTCATATAGCTGGAATATTGCTGAGTGCGGCGTTAAACAACAAACCAACCAACCAACCAAAGCAGTGAGATACTGTTGTACAGATAACAACGCACGATCGCACCGCATTCCTGACTCACCCGTGTATATATGAACTTGCTCACGTCGCTATGTGGCTGAAAATATGCCGATGCGACATAAATTTTAACTCACTCACTCACGATCGCACCACCCATCCTTTCCCCCCAGCCTTGATAGTTTTAGCGCTCCCTAGCGCTCATCAGCAGGTATCAAGGATGCTAACTTTATGTATATCTGTAAAGGATGCGGCTGCAGATAATGACTGTACTCTTGATATTCCGACAATTACCCGCTTATCAACTAATCAATAACTAATCTCTAGAGTTCTTGCCACCATAATTTTCTCGTCGTCCGGGTATCTTTATTGTAAATTGCTTTGTCTATATAGTACACAAACTTCTTTTGAATATATGTCACGTGTTACAGCATACTCACTCACTCATTACTCAATCGAGGGTTCGTATAATAAAGTCACCTCTGGAATATGCACTTTTTTTAGTCTTTCTTATTGGTCGCAGTGACATGCAAGAAACTACATCATGACTGAGTGTGTGTTATGTGTTCATATTCATGTATAAGAGAATATGTTCATTAAAGAAGGGTCCCTCCAAGTTCGGTGTTATTTGGCCAATTGTTGACTTTAGCCTCACATTGATACACAAGTTAATTCAAATGCCCCCCCCCCCCCAAAAAAAAAAGAATCAAAAAAAAAATCAGTCGCGAATATCTGTCGAAACAGATTCCATAGGGCGTAAAATGACCCGTCACTCACAAAAGTTTAAAAAACAAATAAATGTTTGATTTTTTACTAATCGGCAATACCTTTCTCGTGTGATGGCGGTCTGTTAACTATCGAGTCTGGACCAGACAGTCCAGGGACTGAAAGTGATACCACACTGTCAACCAAATCTGAATGCGTGACGCGTGTAGCGGGCCTCATTTTGACAAGCGAAGTGTCATATTTCGTAAAATTCTCTGAATGTCTACAACCTCTTTGGTAAAACCCATAGCCATTCTGATTCCTCTAAAGTATGTAAGTCATATATGATACTGGCGATGATTAACTAAACATGAACAGTGACCTATTTTCCAAGATTCCCTTAACTTGAGGTTAAGTCAGGTGTGTCATGATCAGCAGCACGGACGGTCCGATTTGACTATCGTTTCCAAATCTCAAAAGGATCTTAAATGTTTAAACAATGTCATAAATTGTTTTTCCAGATCTATTCTATGGACTGCTACTTCCGGCAGTTCTGGCAGGATGCTCGCCTGGCTTTTAACGCGACCATGCAGGGGATCTCAGAGCTCTCCCTCAGTAGCAGGATGCTGGAGAGGATATGGTATCCTGACACATTCTTCCTGAACGGGGGCAGATCATATCTCCATTCCATTACCTCGCCAAACAAGTTCTTCAGACTACAGAGTGATGGCAATATTTATTTCTCCCAAAGGTACTGCTTGGCACATTTGCCTGAGATTTATTGCTCTGTACTTTTAACTGAATAGCTTTTAAGGGGTTGTGAATACTGGTAGTCAACAGTAATTAACATACACATTACACTGAGCATGAACGTGTAGGCCATCCAGTGTCACCTGTATACACAGTCATAATATCCCAAAAGTAGAAAAATCACCACTCCGATAGAATGGTCAGTGTGTGATATGTATTTGATTATTCTGTTATGATTCTCCCATTTGTCCATGTCATGATACTGACATTTCAGCAATTATGGCATTACGGTAGGCTAGACTAGATACAATTTATGTATTGGATAAGATTCGGTAAGCAATCCTTCTGGTTTCGGGTCTTTGCGTTAGAAATTGTACTGTTACAGGATTTTCTAACTGAGCCAAAATATATATTGTGTTAAACATATTTGATTTAATATGAATCAAATTCAAAGAGAGACAAGAAACAAGTTTATTTCTTCTGTGAAAAGGACTCATGGCCATGAGCACGTGCTTGTACAATATGTGTTTCTGTGCGCGCTGACAAAAAGATATCAAATATTTACCATTCTTATATGTTAAATTCATACAATATGCATGTCAGTTGATATAGATACGATCAATATTCACAACGTCAGTCCGCTTCATATATGTAAACTGAGGTTGATTTTATCATATTTCTGATTTTCAATTGAAAATATTTTATGTTAGCGATATTATATAAAAAAATTCAACTGTATTGGTGCTTAGTCAGCACTCAGAGAGTACTTTCGACATGGTTAAAATGTATAATTTAATTTAAAACTTTAGATAAATTCATAAAAATATAATTCGCAACTGCTGATGGGTATCTTAGTCATTTGTGAAAATCAATAAATTTGCATAACATTCGGCACAAATGTACATTTAAAGCATAGTAGGTGTCATGTGGTTGCAATTTCATTTCTTACCCCAATCTTCATTGAATAAATTCATTGTTACACAAAAATTACCCAGCCACATATTACATTTTCTAAACCGTTGCAGGTATGACTGATGGATGAATATACATCATCAAATTTTGCAACATTTCTTTCAATTTTCTATTTCATAGAAATCAAACTTGTTATACTTTCTTTTGCCCCTCAGTTTGTATAGGTCGTATGTGATGTGGGAAGCACACATTCACGCTTTGTGATTAATAACGACACGTTACAATTTGACAGGTCTCCGGCTTTGCTTTTATTATAACCTATGAATTGAACAATTCCTTCTGAATTATTAAATATAACAACTTTGTTTATTGATTACTGCGTTCAATTTCACTGACCCAATCTGCACCTGTATTCAAACTGTTCATGAGACTAATACGAAAGCTAACGTTGTAAATATGATTGATTCCACGTGGTGAGCCATTGTCGTTAACGGAGAGTGGGG
Source organism: Haliotis rufescens (assembly GCF_023055435.1). NCBI lineage: Eukaryota > Metazoa > Mollusca > Gastropoda > Lepetellida > Haliotidae > Haliotis > Haliotis rufescens. The sequence continues at coordinate 31,512,292 of NW_025964361.1, read as the reverse complement.
AAAGAGTGGCTTTCCATGTCTTTGTGACATTCCTACATGATATATGCAACGGCGTGATCAACGTGGCGGATTAATTTCATCAAGTTGGTGTGATTGATTGCAGCTCGGGTACCTTTTATGACAATTCTACTCAATTACAAATATCAAATGTCATTTTAGTCATTGCTACATTAGGCGTTTCCTTTCCTCATTAATATGGTAACGACTAGTAATGAAATGATTAAATGGTAGGCTTAGTCCCATGCACCAAAATAGGCCTATATATTGAACAGATGGGACATCAATATGGAAGATTCAAATGATACCATTGAGCATGTTTTATGTCACAACTACTGTAATGGTTCTTGTTTCGAGCAATAAAAATATTATTGTTAAACTAAATCTGTGCGGGTAGGACATGTCGGTTAAAAAGTTTATAGTAATGAAATTTGTTTTCGGCTTCTTTGCTGCACATGAAATATTGAATACCTTTGAAGGTAGCTTTTGGTAACAGAGTTATGATTGGAAAGGACAAAAATACCTAAGGGGTTTGTATTTAGGTACAGTCACATTTACTTTAAAATACAGTAAACTACGGTTATAACGAACACGCTTATAACGAACTGACGGATATAACGAACTTACTTTCTTGTCCCGACTATTTGCTGTAGTTATGCTGTATATATGCATATAACGAACCACGGCTACAACGAACTAAAATTAGTGGTCCCTTTGAGTTCGTTATAACCGTATTTTACTGTATTATAAAATTGACAAATTCAGGTGACATGACAACTCAACATATTTTCATTAAGTTAGTTCGATGGAAATTTGTTTATCTTTAAATAATGTTATTGATGTTTTACATCAATTTGTAATTCCAGCGGTATATTAATTACTTCTGTTCCCCACTTGAGCCACACAGAATAGTATATGAGCGTTTCACTCACTGACGTCTGTCAAACTTGATATAATTACACTCATGACAATGAAAGTTTAGACAATGATATTAATGTACTCTTGCAAACTCTCATATTGTGTTCCATAATTATGTATAGTCTCTTCTGTTTATAACAGCTCTAAACACAATATCGTATGCTCGTTAGTACTCTTCTGATGTAGCCATGGCTTCGCTTACATGGTCTGATTTCATAGTTACTTGGAGGTAGGACTAATCAATGTCTTATCGGATTACTCCGTTGTGGATAGAGCGTCTGGCCGGAGATAGGAAGGTTGTGGCTCGATTACCGCCGCGTCATACTGTAAGACGTTAAAAGATGGTACTTGTTACCCTGCCTGGCGCTCGACATTAAGGGAATAAAACAAGGGCTGGTCAGCTCAAACTCAGTAATCTGTGTGTGAGTGAGGTGTCAATGTTAAACTGCGACATGGTTTCTAAGCGGGCTCGCACTATTAAACCGGCATTAGTCCAGACTTACACAAGCAGCCACACACACGAACACACACATACAATGTATGTGCATACACGTCCCTTCATAGGTATGCCACCTCATGACGTAGGATGCAAACGCATGAGGTATACGTCCGCACGATGTGTACACTTGACTTGTATTAAATGCTCTAGAACAATATTTCTTTCATTTGAGACGATGTTTCATTGGGAACAGGGGCCATAGGTGGTTCAGTCATCTATGGCTCCGCCAATCGCTCTTCACAGTTGCATCTTTTAAGGTGGCTTCAAGTTCGCAGGTTTATGTGTACAGACATGTGTTTGGTGTGTGTGAACTATGCGAAAACAGTTTGCAAACAAGTTTGTGAAGCTTGACGAGAAATAGATATGGATATCTATTCTCACCAACATATTGGTTAACATGGTACACGATTGTGACGTGTGAATGGTTTTCACTTGGTTTTCAAACATGTTGGTCACTTACAACCAATAAGTTTCCGATTTGATACCAATTCGTATCACATGATTTTTCTTTGGGAACAACGTATGTTTGAGCAGTGACAATCTTTCCAAGCGTCATCCTTTAACTTCGCTGTGCAGAGTTGCGTCCCTTAGGCACGCCAGAAACCTATGATTGTGGGTTCGAATACCGGTTCGCCCCGATTATGTTTCTAGGTTTGTCAGCACCATACCCTTGCTCGTGGGTTTCACCGAAGCGGTAAACGTCTGAGACCTGCATCACTTTGGGCTTTCTCCCCACATTAAGCTGACACGCCGGGGTATACCTTGAATACTGTAAAAAGTGGCGTTAAACCCAACTCACTCACTCACTCCTTCAGGACTACGTTTTCACTTCATTTCAGACTGACCATAAAGGCACATTGCAGGATGGACTTGGAATCGTTTCCAATGGATACTCAGAAATGTCCCCTGAGAGTGGGAAGTTGTAAGTACAGGGTATTAGGTACACTTTATTGTGATTGTCTGTTTAAGTCTTGTAAATAATCAAATAACTGAACTGATATGGTAAAGATGAAAATGGTCTCTTTTTAGGTAAATGTTCAGACAATAGCTCAACAGTTTGCTTTTAACGCATTAGAATATCGGCTGAAATGATCTGAAACGGGAGTACGAGCATCATTGTAGTGGAGATATATGGTAAAGGAAATAATGAAACGTGTATGGGGAAGCTATTAATATGTTAGACGACGGTATGTTTTTCTTTGATTAGTATATACATATCATTCGCGATGATACAATTCTGTGTTTACTGATACAATTATCCACCGTATGTCAAATGAATGGGTATCTTAATAAATTGTTAAAACAGTAGAATAAAGGAAAAAATTTGATAAACGCGATATCAATAAGAGTCCGATATTAAAGTAATGTAACGCTAGCATAAGCTGATGGTAATCTCATGATGTATCTCTAAGAAAGAAATGTCATTGTTGTATAATGTTAAAATAAATGACATTTATTCTCATATTATTCCGGCAAACAGTTGGTTATTCCCACGACGATGTCATATACATCTGGCGCTATGGCAACAAGGAGGCGATATCTATATACCCGGATGTAACGATGTCACAATTTGATATCATTGGTCTTCCTGCTAACAACGCTTCCAAATACCTGAAGGGAGGTACGTATCTATAAAAAAACCCCCAGACAATTCCAAAAGTAGGTATAATCACAGAGCTAATTTGGTCATGATGGCAGCATCGATCTTTATAAGTATATTGATGCACATTTGGTAGTATTTTGATTACCTAATTTCGAGTTTATTAGATCTACATCAGCTGGTGGAATGTAGAAGCTGCCATAGATAGCAATGAATGTCTTTTCCTATCATTTGGTTCGCAGTATAAAAGAAATAAGTCATACAAGACTTTCTGACTGCAAACATATATGGGATTTAAGACCAAAACGTTCCGTAATGGTATCCTGATGGTTTCCATTTGTTTCAGTCATCGATGTGCACATTATTTAGAATAAGGTTCAGTCAATTAACTTTACCATTGCATGAGTTTATAGATAACAGATGCATGGTGTTTTGTTAAACCCAGAAAGCTACACTACATGTACACAATTTATCATTAAGGATTTGAAACTTAATACCAGAATGTAGCTCGCACATTTCCGACATGTATATTTCATTGATCAAGTTATGCGATATATTCCTGCACATAATATCTGCACATTAACATACGACAAAAAGGGTAAAGATCCGGGTTAGAATAGGTCTTCAGCAACCCATGCTTGACGTAAAAGGCGACTATGCTTGTCGTAAGAGGCGACTAACGGGATCGGGTGGTCAGGCTCGCTGACTTGGTTGATGCATGTCATCGAATCCCAATTGTCATGATATCAATCACTGGATTGTCTGGTCCAGACTCGATTATTTACAGACCGCCGTCATATAGCTTGAATATTGCTAAGTGCGGCGTAAAACAACAAACAAACAAAACGACAAAAAGGACGACGTTCGCGATGGTTGCAATTGGATAGGCGCAGTGCAAATATCATAAGTAATCATAAAGCTTGCAGTAACGACTATCCCTACCCCTGCCATTGGTTTGCCAACGATGTCAGTTATTCTCTCGGTTGCCATGTTACCAATACATATGAAACGTTAAAGCCAGATTATAACCTGATAATCCGACGAAATATATTCCATTTTGACGTAAGAGGCAAAATAGCTGTAAAAAATATATGTTTGGGTCACTGCAAATCAGTGATGACACGCGATGTTTAGGGTAAGCATGCCCTGCTTTGACATTGTCACTTGGGTAAACTTTCACCTCCAACTATTATCGACAAGTGTTCCCGGTGTGCAGTAAAACAAGCAAAATGTCGACCTCAAGTTTCTCTTTCTGCAACACCTGTTTGTCTGTAGAGATAAATCTGTAGAAAATCACAACAAAGGACTATTCAGATAGATATCTGCACAGCTTATTTGCTGCTAATTACGCCACCCTCACCTTTGATAAGGGTCAGTGTAATGGTTTGGGATTATTATTTCTGAGTAGTGGTGGGTGATGCAGATCGATCAATGAAACCTAACCCCTAGAATTATCGGATCAGAGTAGGCCCCAGTACCTCATGTTTGACCGATGACCAAACTGAAAAGCGGAATCTGTCAGGGTCTCCTTTGTTAGATGACTAGATTCATTGGTCAGCTCTCAGGCACTGGTTTGAGTGAGTGAGTGAGTATGGTTTTACGCAGCTTTGAGCAATATTCCAGCAACATCATGGCAGGAGACACCCGAAATGGGCTTCGCACATTGTACCCGTGTTGGGCATCGAACTCGGTTTTCGGCGTGACGAGCGAACGCTTTAACCACTAGGCTTGAGATTGTTATATGGGAGTAATGGTGGATGATACGTACCGATCAATTAAACCTAGTTTCTAGAATCTCAGAATAGGTCCTAGTACCTCATCCTTGTCCTGGGAGCACGGGTGGCCCAGTCGTCAAAGCGCCGCAGTTCGCTGTGCAGAGTTGCGTCCCTTGGGCACGCCAGATACCTATGATTGTAGGTTCGCCCCGATTATGTTTCTTGGTTTGAAAGCACCATACCCGTGTTCGTGGATTTCGCCGAAGTAGTAAACGTCTGAGACCTACATCACTTCGGGCTTTCCTCCCATATTAAGCTGACACGCCGCGATACTGTTGAAAGCGGCGTTAAACCCAACTCACTCACTCACTCATCCTTGTCCTGATTAAGAGACAATTGAAAAACGGAATCTGGCGGTCAGGGTCTTCCATGTTAGCTTTCCATCGCACCCTTATGAATCGATTCGTTACTCATACTCTCAGTCACTGGTTTGTCTGGCATAGACTCGTATTACTTGCTTTTATCCACCGTTAAATATGTGGAATATGACTGCGGCGTTACCACTCTTGGGATGAAATTCAGGGGTGTGTGTGCCATCTATTACCCATTCTAATGGATCCATCACCAGGTGCACTGATAACCGGGTGTCTCTGTTGCAGCTGTACACTCCATCCTGACGGTGTTCTTCCACATGCGACGTCACACCGGCTACTTCCTCATCCAGGTGTACGTGCCCTGCTGCCTCCTGGTCGTGTTATCCTGGGTCTCCTTCTGGATCAACAGAGAGGCTACGTCCGACAGAATCGCTCTCGGTAAAAGACGTCTCCTTACAGTGTTGATGATACACGGGACGTGCTCATCCGGTTAGCCGTCGCCGGGCTCATTGTATGTGCTGTCACGTAATACACAAGTAACAGAATATGTTTCACGAGAAGGTCAGGCATTCATCCGCGGGTCTCTCATGCTTTACTTGGTAGCCAAGTCATGAAAGCGTTTGGTCGTTCTGCCGAAGAAGTGTGCTCAATTCACCTCGTGTTTATGCTTGAAGCCCATTTCTGGTATATTGCTAAAAGCGGTGTAAAAACTCACTCACTCACTCACAGACCTAAAGGACACTATTAAATCCACTGAATAGATTATGAAACTATTATTTTTGGAGTGAAAAGGTGAAACAACCTCACTCGAGTTTCATGCGATTCCGGAAATACCCGACCGTTAATTGATCTGACGTCTGAGAGCGCAGTATGGTTATTTCACGTGATTTGTCTATCATGTCGTATTGAACTTTGTTATACAGTTAAAGTGTTCCTCGATGTTATAGGAAACCTAGTAATACACCAGTGTGGAAGCTTCAGATTTCCGTTGGTTTGGCTATTTTCGGATTCTTTTAAGGTATCAAACAGAAACTCGCGCCCATTAGCAATAGATTTGTGTAAATCGTGAAGATTTCTAAAGATATCATGATCGAGTTACGCCTTTGATGTCAGGTGAATAGCACATTATGCAGTAAATGTGAGCATTGATAACGTTCGTTTTCGTATTGTTTTATATTTGGAAAATTCCATTTCATTCTAAGGTCGATATTCTAAGTGAATTGAAAAGTTTTGTTTGTCAGGTTTGCTTTGTTGAGTTTAAAGTTGATTGTTTCAATTTCAATTTCTTTATTCAACGTACTGAGGGGGCCACAGGCCTATAGTACAATCATGATTACAGGAGCAATTGGTACAATCATATAATTTCCAAACTTGTTTTCTTTGTATAAAATCATGATATATGTACATAGAAAGATTTCTTATGGTTTTAATGTTGCTAGTGGTCATTAACAGTTTAAACTTAAATGTACAATGGTTTACATGAAAATATTTTGGTAAATATACTTTTCTTAGTTCATCATAATGAGGGCATACTAGTAAAAAGTGATACTCGTCCTCAATGAATCCTAGGTCACATAGTGGACAGTCTTATTTTCTCTCGGAATATTTTGATATCTACCTTTTTCAAGTAAAAGATCGTGTGATGAACATCGGAATCTTGCAAGTGCTACACTAAATTTTCTAAGACTAACACTGAAAAGGTATTGCTCTGCAATGATATATGACTTGAACTGCTATATAACAGGGACTTGATTGTTTCATGTACCTACTCTGAGTTTCAATGTACACTTACATCGTTCGTCCTTGCACATATTGTGCATAATATGTAGTTCATCATATAAGTGGCCGCGGTATAATAAACCAAATTACCGCGATAAAACAGAGTTGCTAACGATGTGTTTACCTTACACGTTGCTCCAATAAACATGTCAGAGATTATATTCGGATTGATCATGACATTCAGATATATCGACGCGGATGTCGTTGAACCCATATTTCTACATACGAGGAGTGGCGGAAAAGTTCTGAACCCAACTACAAAGGATGTATAGTACAATACGTCGCATGCTTACATACACAGCCAGGCATCAAATATTCTATGTTGATGAAAATGGACAGGATTGGCTAACCCGATATCATCAAGTACCTCCAGCTGATCATGGTGTCAATGTTGAGGGATGAACTGCCGCTGTTACGAGGGAGCCACGAATACGATCCAAGACCTTGAAGGCCTACAACTGCCACCATTAAGGAGAATGATTACAAAACACATATGATATGATTATGGATTATCGACGATTCACCACACTCCACATGGCCTATATCAGTCTGACCGGTGAATTGGACACGACAAAGGTTTCAGCTCGCTGAGTTCCAGTGCTTTGGACTCCGAAATGTTCCAGGTTGATGCTCCAGATTTACGTCGTTGTGAAGCAGACCAAACTGATTTTGGTGTGCGATTTGTAACGTGGATGAATCAGTGGATCACCACCATCAACTAGAGAGTAAACATCAGGCAAAGCAGTGGAAACATCTAACGAAGAAGGCCAAGTTTGTTCCATCATCTGGGAAGGTGATGGTGCCTGTTTTTCAGGGAATCCAATGGAAAGGAATCCTTCTGGTTGAGTATCCCCCCCCCCCGAAAGGTCCTACCAATAATAGCTTATGTTATGCTTAGGCACCCGTGTGAGAATATCAAGGCTTAAAGTCGCGGTGTGTTGCTTAGTCTGTTGTCGCCATGGCTTGGAACTCATTGAACATCCTCCGAACTCCGAAGAATAATCCATAAACGCAGTCAATCATAGTTGGGCTCAGAACTTTTCAGCCTCCCACTCGTAGACTTCCTCACTACGGACGTTCCAAAAGAAAGAAATGTTTATTGATTGTGCACATCTCCTTTCTACACAATAAACCATTCTCGCTAGGATAAGCCAAATGTCAGCTCATCGTGTTGTTGAAGAGCATTGTGTACTGACAACATGTCCCACCATATGTGTGTGTGTGTGCGTGCGTGCGTGCGTGCGTGCGTGCGTGTGTGTGTGTGTGTCGCTCACAATAGAAAACAAATTCATAGGCTGGTTTCCATACAATTTGTTCGAGGGAGGCAGACATGTCCACTCTCTAACCCGGTACTGTTGCTGCAGGCACGACCACCATACTGACCATGACCTTCCTTGCACTGGAGAACCGAGACGACCTCCCCCACGTGGCCTACTACACAGCACTGGACATCTACGTCGTCATGTGCTTCCTGTTTGTCATGGCGTCCATTGTCCAGTTCGCCGCTGTCCACTACTTCACAAAATACAGCACCGACGATCGGGAGATGATGAGCGACGACAGCGAGGGGGAGGTGAGAGCTCGGTTATGGTACTGATAAAAGAATAACATAATCTAGGCAAGCCGAAGCCACGATGGTATAAGGGATGCACAGTTAACTATAGGGGCCTTAGACAATAGGATTTGAATTAGTGATGGGGGTGAGACACACAGTGGGTGAGGTAGGAGCGGACAATGGATAAGAGTGAGTTAAGGAGAAAGAGTAAGAAGGATTGAGTGAGAAATAAAGGAAGGAGGGAGGGGAAGATAAAGAGAGTAAATATAGTATATATAGTTGATACAGCGTGAATGCGTGTCAGGGAAGAGACAGCCTTCCCAGCTAACACGAAAATGTTATAAAAACATTCCCAAAACATTTCACGGAATGTTCTGGAAATGTTGAAAAAAATGTTTTAATCACGTGAATTTGTATGTTTCCAAATACGTTTAAGAAACATTTTCCGGAAACATTTGATTATAACGTTTCTAAACTGTTATTGTAAAATATTCCAGAAATGTTTTTAAATAATGTTTTATTCACGTGATTTTGTATGGTTCCAGAAATGTTTTCGCAACATTTTTTTAAACATTTGATTTTAACGTTCATAAAATGTTTTTGCAAACCATTTTGGAAGTGTTTGTTAAAACGTTTTATTCACGTGATTTTGTATAGTTCCAGAAATGTTTTAGAAACATTTTTTTAAACATTTGATTATAACGTTTCTAAAATGTTGTAAAATATTCCAGAAATGTTTTTAAATAATGTTTTATTTACGTGATATTATATGGTTCCAGAAATGTTTTAGCAGCTTTTTTTTAAACATTTGATTTCAACGTTCATAAAATGTTTTTGCAAAACATTTTGGAAATGTTTGTTAAAATGTTTTATTCACGTGAATTTGTATGGTTCCAGAAATGTTTCAGAAACATTGTGTTATGCTGTTTTGAAAGCATCTTCATGAAAAGAATATAATCAATGTTATAATGTTTTGAAATGGTGATCCTAAAATGGTTTGAAAACATTATTACCATCTAGTTAAAAATATTTTATGAACACAATTATACACCGTAACTACTCTATTGCAACATGGTCGTGACGCTTAGATTTATATCTCGAAGGGCACGGCTGGAGACGTGTAAGTGTTTTAATGATATTTCAAAATGTATATTGCAATCATAACCAGAACTGTCTATGGAACACAAGTATGTATTTGACACGTGTTTGTACAAAATGTACGAACCCAGTACGAACCGCGCCCGTTTCCTATATTATATTTCTCCTGGGAAAGTGCAATTTGCGCATGAAACTATTTACGGTGTGAAGAAAGCAAATCCCAGGTCTCTCTGATGAAGAAATGGTAGACTTATATGATGAACCACAAACACCTAATAGAACATGTGCTTCTTTTGGTTGTGTACAGCGTTATACGCATATCGTATTATTGTTCACAAATGAGGAGTTTTCGATATCATGTTGTTGTTTATCGCCGTAATTTCAATAACCTTGAGTAGAACGAGGGAAACAATTTTGTGTTCAAAACTCTAGGGGACAGAGATGGCCGAGTCGTCCAACCTACAGTGCAGAGTTGCGTCCCTTGTCCACGCCTGAACCCTATGATTGTTTTTTCGCCCCGATAATGTCTAGGTTTGCCACCACCATACCCGTTCTCGTGGCGTTCACCAAAGTGGTAAACGTCTTACACCTGCATCACTTCTGCCTTTTCTCCCACATAAAGCTACCACACCGTGATATAACTGGAATACTGTTCAAATCGACGTTAAACCCAACTCGCTATTATAAAAGTATATTCTTCATGTTCTCTCACAATGGAAGATCATGCCTATGGCTCTGCTGTATTTTGATTCTATGTATTCATTTTAGTAGCACTGCTTCCTTGCCCGCCCCTCTTACTCAGAGAATTACTTTGTTTTAATACGGTATGGTATTTGGGTTTTGGTGCGACTTAGACCATAAAAGGTCTATTAGCGCAAAACAAATCAAATGTCTTCATACAAAAGCAACATGAGTGCTGGAAATGAGATGATTAATCAGTCTGCTTCATGGTATAGTTCTAAATTAAAACAGCAAATAATCACTATTTTATTACTGAAGAGTAAGAACATATTCCATACAAAAGCAGATTCGACAAAAATGGAAAACTGTTAAAATGGTTTAAAAGTCAATACACTATGTATGTACTTTTTGTTTTCACCCGTGAAGATTCCGGGTTAGAATAGGTCTTAAGCAACCCATGCTTGCCGTAAAAGGCGACTGTGCTTGTCGTAAAAGGTCAGGCTAGCTGACTTGGTTGATGTATGTCATCGATCCCAATTTCGTGGATCGATGCTCATTATTATAATCACTGGATTGTCTGGTCCAGACTCGATTTTTTACAGACCGCCGTCATATAGCTGGAATATTGCTGAGTGCGGTGTTAAACAACCAACCAACCAACCAATCAACTTTTTGATTTCAGCTTGAAGAGAGTTATCTCACTACTTCCACAACTGCAGGGGGCGGTATATTCACAGAAGGCGGCTGCAACAGGTGTTTACAATGCCTTACAAAATGGGGCAAGTGCATTCTGGACAAGAGGAACAGAAAGTTCAACAAGCATGTTCGGAATGCACTGGGACTGAACAGTGTCAGTAAAATAGACAAAGTGTCTCGATTTCTTTTTCCTGCCGCGTTCATCGCCATTAATATTTTCTACTGGGTAACTTATCTACCCTCGTGAAGGTTTCAAGTCTCACGTGAGAATGTGAGTGTGTCGTGTTTGCAGCCTTTCCGGACTGACGAGGAACTGGGGACAAAATCACATGATTCGAAATATGGAATTCTCAAACTTCCTTTTGTACATAACAGTGTTCTCTTAACGAAATATGGAAATTATCTAACACTTTTTTCAAGTTCTTGAATTATATATTGTGAGATAGAAAACGCTTGTATGAAGTACAGCAAACATAATGATAATTTTTTTTATTTTGTTGTTTCTACATTGTTGTATCAACCAATGAGCACGTGATTTTTAAACCAATGTGGGAGAATCATGTGATCTATGACGTGGATGACGCCATTCGTAGCCAGCCAATCCGGCTGAATCACATTGGCGAAGCCAGGATTAAAGTGCACCATTTGTCTATCTGAAATGTAAAGGATATTGTTAATCTGTAAGATCAACCCAATTTATATCATATAACTTGATTAAGCTCGAAATAGGTCCCCGGTAGACCATGCTTGTCGTAAGCGGGTATCGATCAGGCAATTGTTTGTTTCTTTGTTTGAAGCCACACTCGGAATTATTCCAGCTATATGACGTCGGTCAGTAAATAATCGAGTCTGGGCTCGACAATCCAGTGATTGATTTCATGAGCATCGATCCACGCAATTGGGATTCGATGACTGCATCAACCGTTAGTCGCCTCTTACGACAAGCATAGTCGCTTTTTACGGCAAGCAGGGGTTGCTGAAGACCTATTTTACCCAGTGATTGGTATTATCAGCAACGATCAACGCCGTCGGGGTAAGATGACACGCAATCAACTAAGCCACCGACGACTCTGACCACTAATCCATATGGGAGTCTCTTACGACCACCACAGGCTGCTTGGGACCATTCCTAACCCGGAATCCACAGGATACTGCGTGTCAGTGAAGGCGTGGTACGTCGCTCATAATATCACCCACAAACAGTAACCATATAACGTAAAAGTAATGCATAGTTTACCTTTAGTGTATAGTACGCCCAAACAAATCACGTTGTGTGCGAACCAATTTTGTTTTCATAATCGTTATGAAAATAATATAATTTAATATTTAGATTGATCGTTCGTGTATAACCATTTGGTCAAAGGGAAAGGGATGGTGTAGTAGGTTGGTTGGATTTTTGTTTAACGCCGCACTCAGCAATATTCCAGCTATATGACGGCGGTCTGTAAAATAATCGAGTCTGGACCAGACAATCCAGTGATTGATATAATGAGCATCGATCCACGCAATTTGAGTCGATGGCATGCATCAACCAAGTCAGCTAGCCTGACCACCCGATCCCGTTTCCTTTTACGACAAGCATAGTCACCTTTTACGGCAAGCATGGGTTGCTGAAGACCTATTCTAGCCCGGAATCTTCACGGGTCGGTGATGTAGGGGAGGCTCTAGAAAGCGTGGTCCTCCTAGCTTCGATGTTTAAACACCTCTTGTCTTCATAAGCATTTGATTTGGAATGTATATGAAAGGAACAACGATACCGAATACTGGCCGTGGCTGTGTAAACTGAAACGACTCGGAAGATTTTACAGGTGCATCTTATATTCAAGACAATCCTCATGACGAATGTTTGCGTATCTTCGTTCAGTTCGTCAGTGTCAACCAGTGCGGAACGTATCAATATGTAGGAGGTCGTCAAATAGAGATTTCCCTATCTTTCGTTTCTGCACGAATGCAATAAGGACCGTGTTTCAGGCAAATGGCACAACGCGTTCGCTATTCACGCCCGAAGCCGGGTTTGATTCCGACATGGGTTCAATGTATGAAGCCAATTTCTGGTGTCCCTTGCCGTACGTTATATGGAATACGGCTGGAAAGCGACGTAAAACCCAGTGAATTATCGTCCAAAGCAAATTACATCGTTTAAATGAATAGTGATTTCGTTATATTTTCTATGGAAAACCCAGATAAATGTCTCTCATTGACGAAATTAATTAAACGTATGATGGTGACGTATGAGGTGACATTTGATAATCATTTAGGATTCGAACCACATTCAGCGGATCCGGGCAGCTAAGCGAGACAGTTCCAATAAGAGAGTTCACGTGACGCAAAACAGCTAATACGAGCCACCCAACGGTTTATGATAACTCTCAAACTTTTGGGTGAAAACGCTGCATTAAAAGAGGAAAGAAAACATGTTGCTGCATTATAAAAAATGTGGAATGCGTCATAGAATTATCCTTACGATCGAGACGAATGTTGAGCACAAGGTCGTAGGCGTGTGTCATGTTGAGTTGTTCGTGCATGTAGAAACCGTGCGTGAAGAATGAACCAGGGAGGATGTAGAACTCGACGAAGCCTATAGTAAAACGGAAGTCAGCGCTTCTGTTAAAAAAAGTACTCACGGAAATGAAAAAAAACTGTTTTTTCGATCTCAGATTTTAAATAAATGCAGTTAATATACACAATATATAAATATTCAAACAACTCAATTAGTACTAATTGGGCCTTGGCACAAATACAGCGTATCAAAGGTTTTTATGTCTTTTTACACGTAAAAGTGTGTAAAAATATAAACAAAATAGACTATTGTGAAACTGAGCATAACCAGGTGTTAGTAGATCAAGGTGAATGTTCATGACCTATGACACCTTGACGACAGGTGAAAACAGGTGCTTGAAACCCACGTGCATGTGATTTGTCAGTGGTTAGTGATTTGTGAGTGGCATTGTGGGATAGTGAATCATCGTCAAAATATCAGAACGTAAAAGTAACATATTCCCTTCTCAAACAACAACTTACATGTCATTATTATTATGTACATAAACATAGCTGTTATTTTTATTCTTGTTTTGATAACTTTTTTCCAGGCTAATTTGCATAATGCCTATAGCCTGTTTCTGCCATGTCAATTTGGACTTAGTTTTATTTTTTAATGTTGAAAGTGCCTACAAATTACCTCCTGTAAAGTACATTTTGTATTGAGCACTGAGATAAAACTAGCAAATCCAGACTAGTACTTGTCCAGTTGTTTTGTTATTTCGTATTTACATCTACGTAATGCTTTGTGTCGACTATTAAATCCAGCAAACAGGTTTTTTTCATTTCCATGAGTGCTTTAATAACAATCTTCATTACTATTACTGAGGAGGACAATACGATCTTTATATATAGGAGATGGTTCATGTGGTACTTAGCTTTATTGGAACCAGGAATTCTATGCCAGTTGTCAATAATTAGAAGAGTTTACAAATAATAGGACTAAGAACAAAGACTACATTGTGAATTGTCAACAAACAATGGCTAAAAAAACATTCTTGTTTACTATAGTATCTGTAAAATCTTTAATTCCCATTTGCTCTTAAAGTCCACCACGTGTTTGACAAGTTCACAAAGAAATCAAGAAAACGACTCTCATAATTGTGTGTATGTTACTCGTGGTAAGCATTAGGAATTCATAAAAATAGGTTGTATGTTTAAGGTGTGTTCCTACCTTGTAGTATTGCATGGCTGTTGTACAAAACGTCTGTCTTAGAATGTTCCAGTTGTTGAAAGGCATCGTTGGTTGGTGCTAGGACTGTAATGTTGTCCTCTGCAACATAAAGGCATATGTACAAGCATGTATATACTTCCAAAAATGAATTTCACTGTCATTGTTGAGTCTCCACCAATTAGTGAGTGAGTGAGTGAGTGAGTGAGTGAGCGGGTGAGTGAATTTTGAACAATATTTCTGGTACATCAGGGCGTGTCAGCTTGATCTGTAACTTTGTTCGAAGACTTTTATAACTTATATTTAGTACAAGCTTGCAGAATTTTGAATGAACTCTTTCAATGAAATAATGAAACTTCAAACCCCAGAGCTCCGAGCCGTAATAGGATTGGCTGAATTTCCAAATCAAATAAATTTAAATGCTGATTAAGTGGGAGGTCTTTTAACATTATATTTTCTAATAAACCGCTTAATAACAAGCAAAGGTTTCTCGCTTGCATATAAAGTTAGTGTCTCCCGTGCCTTTATAAACATATTTCCGCTTAAAAAGATAATGCCTAAAAAATTGTAGTTTGAGATTATCTCTATGGCGTTTCCATTAATGGTCCATTTCTCATTTCTTGTAATAACATAATAAAGTCAGCTAAGATAGCGACATCGTCGCCAAACAACAGTATTCAAAGATCATTAATGGTGTCCGTCAATAAGATTCCTCTACCGTCGTTCGAGATGATTTCTTTAACAAATTCTTCAATATTCAATAGAAATAGAACAGGTGACAATATGCAGCCTTGTCTAACGGCTATTTCTGCCCTAAATATATGTTATCACATACCTGTTTACTCGTACAGATGCTTTGACATTTTTGTACATATTGTGCGATAAACGATTAAGCTTCCCGGATACAAGATTTCAGCAATACCTACAATAACTTCAGTCATAAATACAAAAACTTCACTCAATAAACACAATAAGTAACATTACACAAAAAATGATATTCTAAAATATTCCGTTTCATGGCTCTGACGATTGGGATTTACAAAGAATACGAAGGGACTTCAGCCATGTTCCAGACAGTTGGTGTAAAATGACTAATACGGTAACAGTGACCCTCCATACGAAATAGGAATATCACAAATCTGTGATTTGAGCCTAAACATAATGTTAACGAGACTTCTTCTGAGGTTTACCGGAGTCTTTAAAAAATCAGTCACTTTCGCCTACAGATGTTCAGACCTGCCACTATAAGCGAAGATCCCTAGCAGGTATTGACTGGTATATATCTGGTACCACCTTTCAACCGATCCCTCATGCCGGCAAGGTTGACAGCTGTAACAAAAGAGGAGAAACGTGCGTCTCCCTCCAGATCAAGGTAGATGTTTTGTGATGGTGGAATTAGAACCTCATCGATGACGTATATGTGACCATTAGATGCGGATACATTTGACTCCTTCATGATGACGCCATTCACAACACTGACCTGTGGCAACGAGAAATGTAGTAAGGAAACTAATAGCCTCTCAAAACATATTAACTAAATGTTGGTCCAAAAAATAAAAATAAAAATGGGTTGGGTGTGAGTGTGTGCGCGTGCGCGTGCCCGTGTGGTATGATAAAAATCATTTTGCGGCAGGTTTTCAAAGACATATTGTCGTTGGACAAATGTATCTTCGCAAGAAAAGGACGTCCTAATTTTAATTAGATTTAAGCAATTCATTTCATTCATTTATTTTCTTAATTGTGTAGTTTTAAAGATTATTTGAAACGAGACACAAGTGTTTTGACGTACATGTATGCGTTGATTCATAAATGGTTAAACCATTAATTTGTTCTCTTAATTTGATCTTTGATATTTTGAAAAAAGACCTATTTAAGCTCGGGAACAATAATTATGCCAAGAAACCCCACTCCACTCTTGCATAAAATGCCAAATGTAATACGAATAAAATAAAATTGTACCCCAAAAATTGCCAAATGTCAGAGATACATAAGATTTTGTCGATGATATTTCTTTAAATTGAATGTGTTTTAAGTATGCCAAAAATGATTTTTCTTGGGGGAAAGGTAATATATAACATTAACCCAACACACATACCTTATTGTGAACATAGGTGACAAGTCGCACTGGCTTAGATGCGAGTGTGTTGATGGTTTGTCCTGTCCAGTGTTTGTTGAGGTGGCCGGTGTAGGGGATGATGTGGTACTTGAGGATGTTCATCAGCTGCCTTTTATGGTGCTTGTCATGCAGGCTGGTCATGAAGCTGTCTGGTAGGACTTCGAACGCCGCGTCACTTGGCACCAGGACCATATACTGACCTTGACATGAGGATATTTAATGCTTGATTAAATGACTAAATGATATGGTATACTGAACAATACAAGTACAAGTGTGTTCTGTTGCACATTTTAGTTCTATTAAGTTCAGTTAACTCTTTTAGAAACAAGTTCAGTTTATAGTGCATGTTTTAACAACATGATACAGGTACACAATGTGTGCAATGTGGATATCGGTTGATCCATTATTAGAAATATATAATAAACTGAAAACATGAATACATCACAAACGTCATGGCGTCTCAGTTTGTAAAGCTTGTAATGACTCCACTTAAAATGATAAAACTTGAATCCAAATTTACTTCCCATTCAAATTTGACGAAGTATCTTGGTTCATTTTCTTAAAAAGCGCGTCCTCAGACTATCAAAATATATTGCAACAAACCCGTAGTGAGATCCTTGTCAAGACCAACCCGTCTCAGAAAGTTAGTGAAGGTGATGAAGTCGACCCTTGAGCTGAGGGTGTCAATCACAGTTCTCCCATCTCCGGCGGACGTCCATGCCAACAGCACAAGGCACACGGACAACAGTTTTATTTGGAGAGCAAGTACACCCATTAACTTTTCTTTTCGTACTGAATTTTTTTTTACTTGACACGAGGTCTTAAAGAAGTGATTCGTCCACATGTGCAAGTTTTCAGCACTCCTTGTTTTATGGTTGGGAGTTTAATCTCAGAAGATAACCACTTAAGTGATAAAAGATGATAACTCCATGAAAAACATGTGCGTTGTTATCTTCCTCCCACCGTGTCTATCGGCTCCTGATAATATGCCAGATGTATTGGCTCTGACTGATAGCAGATTACTGTAGCTCACCTCGTACATCAGGATATATGGCCAGGACTAATCTACTCAGGGGGACCCAAGGCACCGCCATTCGCTGTGCAGAGATGTGCCTCTTCGGCATTTCAGAATCCTCTGATAGTGGGTTCAATCCAAGATTCACCATGATAATGACCATTGGCCAGCCAGCCAGCACCATATTCGTGTTACAGATTTCGAAGTGGTAAGTGGCTTAAACCTTCATCACTTTGGGCTTTCCTTCCACAATGACCTGACACGCCGTTATAATCACCCTGTCGCCCCGTTCGGGGTAGTATATGTCCCAAGTACACATACTAATCTCTCTATACGGATTATGTTCCAAACACCCCATTCCTATCTCCCCATGGGAGGTTTGATTACGTTTTGTTACAAGCCAGGTTGACCGTCTCTGTTGTCTAGTAGTATAGCGTTCGCCCGGAGAGCAGAAGGTCCGGGGTTCGATCCCCGGCCGCGTCATGTTAAAATATGGTACTTGTTGTTACCCTGCCTGGCGCTCGGCATTCAAGGGCTTAAACAAGGACTGGTCGGCTCGGAGTCAGTATACTGTGTCTGAGTGGGATAATCATGATAAACTGCGCTATGGTATCTCATTAGGCTAGCACTATAATATCGGCTTAAGTCCGAACTAGAACAAGCAGCCACACACGCGTACATGCACATCGCTGTATAAGTGCAATAATCTTGGACGCGACATTGACTTAGGTCGACAGTTGGGTGACTGCAAGCGGTCATATTTGGCAGTGCGTGCACCTAGAACTAGGTCAATACAACATCTACACGAGTTTTGTCTTTCAGTTCACACACTGCAAAAAAAAGCCGCTCGCAATCACCTGACAGCCGACCCTTACCGTTCATATAACCATTTGATCAAAAACTCAGTGATGGTGTTTATCGCCAGCAAAATGGATATTTCTTGAAAAGCATTGTTTGCAAATTGTGTCATTACTGTAAGTAAATTAAATGCACCTCATCACCTGGCTTGCTTTCCAAGTTATAAGTGAGTGAGTGAGTGAGTTGGGTTTAACGCCGCTTTTAACAGTATTCCAGTTATATCGCAGCGGAAGTCCGAAGTGATGCAGGTCTAAGACGTTTACCACTTCGGTGAAACCCACGAGCACAGGTATGGTGCTGACAAACCTAGAAACATAATCGGGGCGAACCTGGATTCGAACCCACAATCATAGGTTTCTGGCGTGCCCAAGGGACGCAAATCTGCACAGCGAGTCGCGGCGCCTTAGACGACTGGGCCACCCATGCCCCTTCCACGTTATAAGTATCAGCACACATGCAGTCATCTTCATTAATCACCATATTTTGTGAATCCTTTTCATCTTGCGAGGACAAATGTTTTACAATCTCATTGTCATCCCATCCTTACGCTTAAATCAGTACGATGACGTCATGCTATTGTTCTTGCAGTTAAGTTGAACAAGGAATTCACTGGACGTTCTAAACCTGCATTTTTAAAACAAATAAAATGAACGCATTTTTGGTCATTTTGCAAAACTATAGACAAATAATATATGAACCATAAAATGGTTCGTCCGAGAAATCACTCGAATCTGTTGATTCCGGAAGCAGAATGAACAGATTCGCATGGTGTCACCACCACATGACCATTCACCGCAGTGTGTTCAGAGGTATGCTTCGAATAATGGTGGGGCGGTCGGGTAGCCCAGTGGTTAAAGCGTTCGCTCGTCACGCCGAAGACCCGGGTTCGATTCCCGACATGGGTACAATGTGTGAAACCCATTTCTGGTGTCCCCCGCCGTGATATTGCTGGAATATTGCTAAAAGCGGCGTTAAACCATACTCACTCACTCACTCGAATAATGGTATGCTTGAAGCATGCAGGACCGAAGCCCCAGCAGCTCTTACACCGATAGGGATTATCTCCGTACAAATGACAAATATACGGTAGTTAACATCAACTTATCTTTATTTAGTATGTTGTCTCGAACCTTGGTTTTAGCCGATTATCTTGTTAAGATCTCCCATGAACGGCCATGTATACTTCACTCCACTGATGGAATGAATGACGTCATTAGTTGCAAGCCAATCCTTGTTCCAGACGCTTCCATCAAATGGTGTAATCGTGAACTGATAGTGACCTGTTAAGATTGAGTGAGTGAGTTGGTGGTTGAGTGGGCGAGTGTTAACTATCAAGCCACTTATAACATGAGCACTGAAAGTTCTATTGAGGCCACTACAGATATCTCATCTTACATGGGAGTACCAATATCATCGCTTCAGAGCACTGTCGTTGGCTTTGGTCAAATGGGTGTTTGTCATTTGAGACACGTGGAGAGGTATTTCTCGACACTGTACCCCAACCAACACCCTCTATACAAATGTTTCGCTCGAGCTGCATGTACCTCGAGAGTTAGTGGACCTTAAGTGGACAGTGAAAGATGCTGTTTACTCGAACAGTTCAATCATACACGGGAGCACTATTCACGAGACACTTGTATTTGTCTGCTTGTGTTCATGAACACGCGGACTCATGGCAGTTCTTTAGAAAGACTATAAAGGAAATGTTGAGAAAAAACTATTGCTCCATCAAGTACATATCATTTCGGTGTACAAGGTATGGTCGGGGCTAGAGCAGGGAAACCGCTCATAATCAGTATGAAAATTTAAGATGTATTGCAGACTGAGGCAAACCCTTGACTGATGGCTTTAGAATGTAACTCCACTGGGCATTTGTTCTAGCAGTGAAATAAAGAAGTTAAAACTTGCCGTATTCGTGGACAGTGTAGGTAATGTCATATTTTGGGTTGTCATCGTGGATTTTCTCTTTGGCATACCAGCCATAACTGTAGTAGACGCCTGGCAGGATGTGGAATTCCACCAATGCTGGGAGTAGATTGTTCGGCGAATAAATACGTCAGTGACGGGGGATTGGAAAACACCTTCATATGTTTTAATGACAAAAATTTACTTTTTGAGAAGGAACAAAACAGAATTCATAGTTCATGTGAGTGTAGACATTTGTCAGTGTTGTGAAGAATACTTCACTTACCTTGAAGCTGGGGCATGTTTCTAAATTACGTATCACTTACCTCGTAGCAACTACATGTTGTTGAGGAAAGCATCTCTCACCTTGTAGCATGGGAATATTGTTGAAGAAAGCATCATTCACCTTGTAGCATGGGAATATTGTTGAAGAAAGCATCACTCACCTTGTAGCATGGGAATATTGTTGAAGAAAGCATCACTCACCTTGTAGCATGGGAATATTGTTGAAGAAAGCATCACTCACCTTGTAGCATGGGAATATTGTTGAAGAAAGCATCACTCACCTTGTAGCATGGGAATATTGTTGAAGAAAGCATCACTCACCTTGTAGCATGGTAATATTGTTGAAGAAAGCACCACCCATATTGTAGCAGGGAATATTGTTGAAGAAAGCATCAGTCATCCTGTAGCAAGGGCATGTTGAAAGAAAGCACCACCACCTCGTAGCTTTGGACGGTTGTTGAATAAAGCGACAATATCATTTCCATATTCATACCAAATCTCGAGTCGATTGTACAATTCCGACGATTTCATATGCATGCGTCCATGAATCATTATCACATAGTGATACCAGTTGTTCGCCCAAAGGTTAACGCAACCTGCCCCAAACACATGCCAAAGCAAGTCAATTGTTTACTCGAAGAAGCCTTACGGTGTATTATCTCTTGACGATACCAGAGCATACGGTGCGTGGCAGTGATTGTTTCAAACCCACCTTAAATTTCCAATAATATATCACCAAATAAACTGCACAAGAGAGGAATCTCAGCACACACAGGTTTATTCAAATTCCACAATGTCTCCCATAGACATTCGACAATTCACGCCGACCACGTGGAAAAGAAACAAATGGCCGCTCTTCACAAAGACCCGAAACCAAGTGGGTAATAATAGTGAGACTGACTGTCGCCATAATTACCTTACAGGTGGCCTGATATATTGGCCTGTTGCCCTAATCCGTGTGTGACCTCAAAGTAAACCTTCTGAGCAAGACTGTCATGACCAAAGCACTCTACCGCTATAATAGTCGCCAAGGGAAGGAACTCCTCATAATCCGGAATCTGGCTGTGTACGGCAACACGGTCTCAATCCAAATCAGCAACCACCTCGCCGCCCTCTCGGGGAGAGACGTGCGCTGAACGATGGACAAAAGTTCAAAAACGTCCAAGCATCACCAATTGGATTTCGAACATATGGTACAATCAAACTAGGGAATTGCATCGGAGATCATATTTGGCACAGATCCGTTAAATTTGATTATGTCATCCACTTTTCTTACTGACGCCTTGATTGCTATAACCTTGATCAAAAACCTTTCAGCAAGAGTATGACGCTCTTTGACATTTTCGAAGAAAGAGCATGTTCAGTTGTAAAAGCATCACCTACCTCGTAGCATGGAAATGTTGTGGAAGAAAGCATGACCTCGTCGCAATGGGTTGGTGTTGAAGACGGCATTTCTCACCTCGTAGCATTCGAATAATGATGGCGAATGCACCACTCACCTCGTAACAGGGGAATGGTGTTGAACAAAGCATCACTTACCTCGTAGCAGGGGTATGTTGTTAAACAAAGCATCCGTTCTAGTTTTATTCATTTTAAGAAATGCGTCATCAGGAGGAGCAAGGACAGTGATGTTGTCTTCTGTAGAGAAAACGTTTGTCAATTTTCCATTCACCAAATAAATATTTAAATTGAACTGACATATGGCATAACAAAATGAAATTGAGCAAATGGACTCCGACCGTAACCCTAACATTAATGTTAACATGGTGTCTTGAACCCAGTGTATCATATCAATGTAAATCGTAAACCTTTGTACTTAGTGGAGCGTATTATGACACTGGTCAACAACGGTTACCTGTGTACTTGAACGCTTCGTATGAAGTCAACGTATGGTATTTAGCTATTTAACACCGACATATCTGCTTTGATAATTATTATTCAGCGTTTTCCACAGTGCCATAGCTTCAGATAAAACCAATGAGGGGTTATTCAAACCTTTAAGTTTGCTCGTCATTCCTGACAAGGCGACAGCAGTGAGAAACATGGAGTACTTGGAATCCTGCTGAAGGCTTTGGACAATGTCACCACTAGGAGCATAGAGGGTAGCGCTCAGCAGATATATATGTCCGTTGGAGACGCTCAGGTTGGATTCCTTGAGGACGACGCCGTTGACAACAGTCAGCTGCACGCAAAACAAATGGCAGACTTTTCAACATTAAACATAAAATGCAAAGATGAAGTAAATTACAAACAAACGGAAACCCAACAACAAACAAACAAATTCGAGAAAGGGAAACAAAACCAGTTAGACACTGAGGACGCCATGTTACAGCGACGGACCTGGTTGTGGGGGTAGGTGACCATGCGTACAGGTTTTGACGCCAGGGTGTTGACTTTCTCCCCTGTCCAGTGCATGTTCCCAGTGTACGGCACGATGTGATACTTGACCAGATCCGTCAACTCGGGCAAGTTCTCCTTCTGATACAGCCGCGTAATCATCTGCTCGGGAAGCACCTTAAACGCCGCGTCTACCGGGACGAAGACGGTGTAGTTTCCTTCAGTGCGAAAAGAGGTTGTTTAATTTGCAAGTTATCTTGTGAATCGTATTTCAGTTGTATCAGCGTGAACCTTGGGTTTGTTGTTCTTTGTTCCATGTAAAAATCACAATGAATCGGCGCTAAGCGGCCTGAGAACAATCGAATCTTGGTCATATTGTGTTTGTTTGTTTGTTTGTTGTTTAAAGCCGCACTCGGCTTTATTCCAGCCTTATGACGCGGTCTTTAAAT
This sequence comes from Haliotis rufescens, assembly GCF_023055435.1. Taxonomy (NCBI): domain Eukaryota; kingdom Metazoa; phylum Mollusca; class Gastropoda; order Lepetellida; family Haliotidae; genus Haliotis; species Haliotis rufescens. The sequence continues at coordinate 31,488,706 of NW_025964361.1, read as the reverse complement.
AATTGAGTCTGGACAAGACAATCTTGTGGTTGATATTATGAGCAACTGTCCAAGTCAACTCGTACGACCAGCACAGATTGCTTGGGACCTAACGTATCCTGGAATCCCCAAGATACCCCAAGGATAATCGTTAACTGTTCAATCGATATACATAATGGTATTTGAGTTAAGAGTGAGTTAGGAAATATGTAGCGTCAAATCGGTACTACTTCAACCATATAGTGACGATCATAAAACATATGCAAAGTAGTTTTGGTTGTTGATATCACAAATTCAATTTCAAACAAACATGATAGATATAACTAAAACATATCCAGAGTAAGAATGGTTTTACCCCGTTTTCTACAAAAACGACACTAATATACGGGACACCTGAAAAAGGCTCCACACATTGTACCCGTTGAACACCTGCCTTCGGCGTGACGTCTGAGCACTTTCACCACAAGATTACCTCACCGCACCCAACTAGTTTCAATCCACAAACAAAACGATAAGAATCTAATTTGCTTGGACAGCCAGTTTGCCTGAGCCAAGCCCCCTTTAATTTCAGAGGACGGCAGATCTTAGCATTTTATCACTTTTGTTGGGCGAATTACGACCGCCTCAGACGACTAAATCATCTATGTTTTTGCGAACACCTGGAGTCATCACTGGGGTCATTTCCAGTGATCCAGTTACATGTATTAGTGTCATCACTATTGTGCCTTAAGCCCACAGGAATCTCTTTCGGCAGATAATCAAAACTGATTCTCTGGGGTTGACGTTTTTGGGGTTTTGTCGCTCTTAGTAATACGATTCAGGTAACAAAATCATGTAGGTGTACAGTAAACCACATAATATAACGCCGTAGTTTCCATTGAAAAACAATTATAACAAATGTCCGGATAAAAGAAACATGGGCACCTGCAGTAGTTATTTCCCTTATTACATATACACGTCTCCGACATTAATCTTCATGAGACTGGTGTTTTATCATGATTTTCAATGATCCAGTCATATAATGTTCGACTAAACGTTCTCCCCCACCACCACATTGTGTGTGTTGAGTGAAATATAACGAGCGTGTCTTGAAACGTTTTAGCCAAGGCGACATATCTTATACTTTGGTCATCACGAAATTACCAGTGAAAAGTACGGATCCTGGCACGGCGAAGGGATACAACTCTGAAAAGGGAGATGCGATAAACCTTGCACTGCTAGAAACATTTGCCCTACAGAAAAAATGACATGTTCATGCATCAATACTTTTCGTTTGAACATACCCGTGTTTAGGAGACTCTCCAGTCCAGCTCTTCGTACGAGACTTGTAAAGGACATGACTTCGTACCTGGAAGCCAGTGTCTCCATGATAGTTAGCGCAGCAACATTACAGACGCCAAGCAGAAGCAGCCCACACACGACGTGCACGTTCATTGCGCCACCAAATTAGCCTAGAAATATAAACATAGAGAATAAGTTTTACTCTGCATGATCTTGGGGGCACGGGTGGCCCAGTCGTCTAGGGCGCCGCAATTCGCTGTACAGAGTTGCCTCCCTTGGGCATGCCAGAAACCTATGATTGTGGGTTCGAATCCAGGTTCGCCCCGATTATGTTTCTAGGTTTGTCAGCACCATACCCGTGCTCGTGGGTTTCACCAAAGTGGTCTTAGACCTGCATCAATTTCAATTTGAATTGAATGCCTCTAATAATGTCTTTGAAAGTAAGCATACTAATCATGAGTTAAATATGTAGTTCATATTACTTACCTATAGCCTTTGTGGCTTCACCGACACTCCCATGCTAATATAAGCTCGTGTTATCATCAGGAATGCGGGGTTATCAAGGGTTGTACTTGGGCTGGGAACCCAAGATTCGTGCAACAGGTAATCAGTTTCAAGAACTATGTTTACAATTTAATGTATCTATATCTTTCAATATTCATCATGTTTATCTGAAGTGTCTGTGATTAAAAGAACATAAGAAATGAAATCCATGTGACATATGTTTACTTACTCATGCATGGGTATGAGAATTCGGCGCACATTAAAAGAGGTCCTGTCTATAATGATTATTGAGTATATATGACGACACCATTGTCAATTTTGAGGCAATATCTCTACTTGGGACGCCGGGAATTGGCTTCATACTCTTGTGGTGACATGGAACCCATTACTGATGACGTTTACACCAATTAATGATTACGTCTGTACCCAAAACTGATGACGTTTACACCAGTTATAAATGACGTGTTTTCCCGTTTCTGGTGACGTTTACATCAATTAACCATGACGTGTATACCAAAATCTGCTGACGTTTACACTAAGTTGTAAATTTTTTAGAAATATGTTCACCCTTATCACCGATCTCACATTTGCAGGATTGCATTTGAAAATGAAATAGTCCAGAGATAATATCTGGTTTCAAATTCAGTTAATGATAAGAATAAACATTCCAGAACAAAAGAGATACTTACGAATATTCCTTTGAATGTAATAAAAACAAAAACTGTGTAAAAGTCTACAACCGTAACTAATAATGATCCATTCACATGTTTGAGTAAATCGTCACTTTATCATTGATAAAGTTAATTCTAATATTTTTTTATTTTTCATTCAAACTTCCATTTCTGTCGATATTAAAAGTAAATTGACAACATTATCTTTGTCAGGTTTGAGTAGTTGGATTGAAAGTTGTTTCGTATACCTACTCCAATGTACATTTACAGTGTTAGTGCTTGCACATATGATGCTTAAAATGAAGTCATAGTCATAGCGGATTTATTCGAATGGACAGCGGATAATATCGACACTGATAACGTTGGACCCATATTTCTACATACGAGGGATGGCTAAAAAATGCCGAGTCTAACTACGCTTCCTTGCATATATTAAGCACAATACTTTCTGTGCTTTGCTGCATTTGAACCAGGTCAAACATATTTCTGCAGGTATCGACGTGACTAGATATCCTGTGTTAATGAAAATGGACGCACTCGGCGACCATGCTATCTCCAACTGAAAGGCGCGAGTGAGTGAGTATTGTTTTAAGGCCGTTTTTAGCAATATTCAAGCAATATCACGGCGAGGGACACCAGAAATGGGCTTCACACATTGTACCTATGTCGGGAATCGAACCCGGGCATTCGGCGTGACCAGCTGAAAGGACTACACAGCCACCCATGAGGACATCGTGTCCAGTTTCCGGGATGATGTTTCTTCCTTTGACACTGTTAAGAGGTGGGCAGCGGGGTTGTCAGGAAGGGCAGAGGGAGCCTCGAAGATGATCCAAAGAAGGAAGGCAGATCAGGAAGACCTACATCTGCCACCACTTAGGATAACGTTGATAAAATGCAAGATATAATTATGGATGATCGATGACTCATCACACGTCACAAAGCTGATACAATTCTGAGAAATGAACAGAGGACGACAAAGGCTTGGTTCCAAGGCTCCTGATAAGAATCTCTCCAGAATAAACATTTCTCGTGAGTATTTAGGTCGTTTAGAAGCAAACTGAGCTGATTTTGTTGAACGAGTTGATGGATGAGTCTTTGCTTCACCACTTTCAGATAGAGACTAAACAGCAGTAAACTGTGGCTCTGATCTGTTTGATCATGCTCCGTTTTCACCACATTTGGCCCATTAGATTCCACCTCTTCCCACACTTTAAGAAAGATCTCATTGGCAAGCATTATGCAAATAATAATGACGTCATTTCTGCTGTGAAGGTCTTCTTAGAGCACCAGGAGGAAACCTTTCACGCCAGCGGGATCCAGACACTCCAGCACTGAAATTGAATGTGTTGTAAATATGCAAAATATAATGTGTCATGAAGATAAAAAAAGAATTTTCGCGAAGGGAATTATTTACACATTTCATTCAGAGGTCCACCCACTTCTCACGATGCTTGAGTGCCTGGATCCCGCTGGTGTAAAAGGCTGAAAGTGGTGAACCAAAGACTCTTCCATGTTTATGCGTTTTAGGTTTTTATACAACTAGCCGGAGTGATCATGTCACAACGAATTTATCTTACAGACATGTTTTAATGTGATTAAACACAAATTCAAAATTGATAGAAAACAGCTGTTCGATTGAACTGAGGTTAACTTGTACTATGTCACGTGACTTCCATTGACTCGGAAAAAGCGTCCAGCGTTTTGCTTTGTATAGTGGTATAAGGGATTTATTCTGTCTCTCAGAAATGCACCTGCAGCCTGCATTACTGGTGGCGGGGTATGAGATTTATTCCCCCGCTGAAAATCAAGATCACGTGGACCAATCAGATCACATCATTCTGACATGGAGGTATGATAAACCTTATTGCGAACATAGGTGACACTGGCTTATAATCAGACGATGGTTTGTCCTGTCCAGTGCTGAGGTGGCCGGTGAAGGGAATAATGTGGTACTTGGAGATGTTTGCCTTATTCAGCTGAAGCTTATGGTGATGGTCATGTAGGCTGGTCACGAAGCTATCATGGAACGCCGCGTCACTTGGCACCAGGACTATATACTGAACTTGACACGGCGTCAAAATGATAAGGGTATTACTATGCTAAACTTAACAAATGTTGTTTCACATTTTGGTTCCATTATGCTCGGTTAACTCTTTTAAAAACAAGCACAATTGAAGTTCCGTTTATAGTGCATACGTATACCAAAACGAAAAGAGCTGCAGTACACCATGTTTTAACAATATAGTAAGGTACTAATTATTATCAATTGCTCCATTATTAGAATTAAATAATAAACCGAAAACATGAACGTCGTTTGTAAAGCTTGTAATGACTTCACTGAAAATGATAAAACATGAATTTATTTCTCAGTAAAATCTAATTCTTTTAGAAACAAGCACAATTGAAGTTCAGTGTTATAGTTAATATGTATACCAAAAGAAAAAGAGCGACATTTCACCATGTTTTAAACATTATGAGTGCAATGTGGATATCAAATTGCTGCATTATTAGAATTCAAGACCAACCCTTCTCAGGAGATTAGTGAAAGCGATGGAGGTGTGGGCGTAAATCACATTTCTCCTGCGGACGTCCATGTTAACAGCACAGTCTCATTTGGGAGGCAACTACAGACATTACCTTTACTTTTCGTGCTGAAAAATGTCACTTGACTCAAAGTGTTTCGTCCATAAGTGCGTCCACATATACGTTTTCAGCACTCCTTGTTTTATATTTGGGTGTTTAATCTCAGAAGATAACAACTAAAATGATGACAGATGATGACTCCATGTGTGTTTTTAACTTTCTCCCACTGTCGCTATTGGCTACTGATTAAAGTGAGTAGGTCGAATATGGTTTTACGCCGTATTTCAATGTTACAGCAACATCACGGCTGGTGACACCAGAAGTGGGTTTCACACACTCTACCCATGTGGGGAATCGAACCCGGGTCTTCGGCGTGACGAACGAACGCTTTAACCTCTAGGCTAGCCCACCGCCCTATATCCAAAAGAATGACATCTGTACTCGACAATATTAAAGAAGATCAAAAATGTTTTATGCCCGGCAGATATATCGGAGAAATAACTAGTCGTGTCTATAACTTGATGGAATGTACAGACAGGTACCAGATACCAGGATTAATGATACTCATCGGCACTGTTTGCAGATGATACCACACGTATGTTAGATGGTACCGAACACTGCTCATATGCAGGTATCCTAGGACAATATGCACGGTTCTCTGGACTTAAAGTAAACATAGACAAAACAAGGATTCTATGGATAGGGTTAAAAAAATATTCAAGAATAAAAAAAATGTCAACAATGGAAACTGGACTGGGAACAGAGTCCCTTTTCACTCTTAGGTATAAAATGTAGTTTAAACCTTGATGAAATAACCGACATCAACTATGGCGCTAAACTTAAATTATGTGAAACTCTGATGAATATTTGGTCTACCAGAAACTTGACGCCACTGGGAAGAAATACCATATTAAAATCCGTTATTTTACCGATACTAAACCACCGGTTTTCTTCTATACCTACTCCACCAGATAATGCCAATGATTGTTTCAAAATAAATATATAAAGTTTGTTGGGAGAAATAAGCCCGATATGATAAAAAGAAACAAATAATTTGTTGCTCAAGAGACGAAGTGTTCAAAGTAAAAAGAATTAATTAAAACTCAAAAGTCGTCAACAATAGGGCGATATTACAAGAAAGATCAAAATGCTGTGCGATGTTAGAAAAACATATTCCTAAATTCAATTCGATAAAGATATAATGTACGTAAACTGTAACAATTTGAAACAAAATATTCTTCCAATACGCAATGAAGATCTTGGTCAAATGATTTGGCACAACAACCACCTCTTAATTGATCAGGAAAGATTTATGAAGGATAAGACATGAAGGGGGTCCGGTTCATTAACGATTTAACATACATGAATGGCTATTTTCTGACGTTTCAAAAATTCAAAGAGTTTTAGGAGGTCAAAACAAATTTTCGTGAATTCTTAAGAATAATAAGTTTCGTATCAACAAATTTCAAATCTCTGTCAAAATTAAGATTTACAGAAGATTGAACTCACCTCCTCATCCGCCCAATTTACTTCTTTTACTAAAATAAGATAAGGGGTCACGTTATCTTTACACAACATTAATTGAGAAAAACTGCCACAAAACCAACATATTTGAAAATGGGAACACGAACTGCTAACCCCCCAAACAAGGAGAATATACTTCTTGGTTTCCCGGAAAAAAATAATAACCGTTTAACTATAATAGTTATATTTGTGAAACATCCCGGCTACGAAAATAAACAGCAAAGACTGCCAACCTTCCAATTGCTAAATATTAAACTAAAACTGTCAGAATACTATGATGTAACAAAATGTGCAGCTGCCATGACAGGCAATTCTGATAAATTTGTCATAGGCGTTTCATGTAATTGTGAGAATGAAATACATGTAATAAAAATGTATTATTTTTTTTTATCAGAAGCAACATCTGTTAACTGGCGAGTTCAGTTGATATGGATACACATGACGTCATTGAGTGTGTCATGTATATGTCACAGCTGTTTGAGCACACGGAAGACGAGTACCGACTTCTTTTTACTGTTTACAATGTCAATAAATATACTCAACAACAAAAGTTCCGTGACACCAATATTTTAGTATATTTTTCGAACAAGTAAAGTTTGGTTTTCAATATTGTAATACATGTATGGAATCAAGTCACAAAAACGCAACTGCTACAGAAAAGCATGCATTCCCTGCAAAAGTTGACTTTTATGCAAGCCCCATGCATTTCACTACCCAAGAATGGGTATAAAAACATGTGCATTAACGGGATTTCATATGCATTGTTTAGCATCGTGCTAACAACAACCACTCAGAAAAAACAACAAAATTACGCAATTATTCAACATTACGAAATGCCACGCCTGTACGAAAATGAGCGTCTGCGAGCCATTGGTATGCTTGAAGCAGGATCGAGTCAACGTGATGTTGCAAGACAATTTAACGTCCACAGGAACACCATTTGCTGTTTATGGCAACGTTGGCAACAGACGAATGCAGTCAGAGACCATCCTCGGAGCCGCAGGCCACGCGTAACCAATAATTGACAAGACAACTGGATTCGAACAACACACATATGAAAGCGATTCCAGCCAGCAACAGTGACTGCAAGAAGCATCCCTGGCCTTCGACGAATATCTTCACAAACCGTGCGTCGCCGCCTCAGATGTGCAGGAATTGTCGCAAGAAGACCCGCTAGACGTCCCATTTTGTCAGGAAACCACCGTCAAGCACGTTTACAGTAGTGCAGACAGCGTCTACGCTGGACGGCCATGCAGTAGGGACAACTTCTATTCACTGACATCTCTCGTTTTCACCTCAGCCACACCGATGGACTGATTCAAGTCTACCGACGTCGAGGTGAACGTTACGTCAATCATTGTGTCATGGAAGAAGATCGGTTCGGGGGCGGCAGCGTTATGGTATGGGATGGGATTACAGCAAGACAGAGGACCCGTTTATTGATAGTTGTAGAGGGAAATCCCAATGCACAGCGCTACCGCGACGAGATCATCGGCCCTGTTGTTCTTCCGTTTGTTGCGTCGTCATGGCCCAGGCATTACCTGTCAACATGACAACGCCCGGCCTCATATTGCTCGACTTGTTCAGGATTCCCTTCAACAAAACAACGTGAATGTCATCACTTGGCCGGCTCGCTCCCCTGATCTCTCACCAATCGAGCACATGTGGGATGAGATGGATCGGCGCCTTCGACGTCAACCATGTGTTCCACAGACACTCCAGGAACTTCGAAACATGCTCCAGCAGATATGGACAGATATCCCACAGGACTTTGTGCGACGCCTGGTCCATTCCATGAGACGAAGATGTGTTGCTTGCATCGCAACCAGCTGCAGAGGTGGGCACACAAGCTATTGATTTGTAAATTGACATTTTGGCATGTTCATGTTTGTTTTTTTATGAAATCACACATTTTTTTAAGTCGGTATGGCAAATTACACCATTTGAACACTTACAGGAGTCTTTTATCTGTTGCAAACCGAAATTGTTTCAGATTTGGTAAAAAACATTACTTTGCATTAAATCTTATTCAGTGTCACAGGAACTTTTGTTGTCAGTATATTATGTTTTTGGGTGTTATTGAGATACGAGTAGCATTACCCTTTAAGAATTTTTATTAGTAATTGGACATTGATTTATGAAAAATACAAAATACAGACAAAGTTCGTGGCTGTGGAGAATGGATCTTTGGGTGAGTGTTGAATGCCACTTACAAGTCTAGAAAATTAATTTACATAGATATGACAGGCCTGAATTAAAGAAGTTGTGGTTGATGCAAAACTATTACTGAATGTACAGAGAATATCAAAGACAAAGCGAATTATTTACTTCTTTCAAAATCATTTGACCTCACACTTAGAGTCAAATCTATCTCATTTTTTAACGCATAGTTCTCTAAAACTTACTGATTAGATAAGACTATATCAAGCTGTTTTAACTGTTACTCCTGTTTAAAGTCAAGGGTCAGCATTTTTTACATCATGAAACCGTGAAATCTTATTATTCATTTTGATTTCAATTTACAATAAAAACCGTGACACCTAGTCGGGAAACTAAACCTATTGATCCAAAGCGTTTTCCACGTCAGCAGGAACTTGTTTCCAACCAAACATTAATGGTTCTTATCGGTTCTGATCATCGGTGTGTCATGGTCACGAGACTGTATCGTTAATTTTTGAATGGGATATATAACGTCAAGACCAGAGCATAACCGATCTCGATAATTTGCCGAAACAGATTCCATTGGTCGTTTAAGGCAAAATAGCGGTGAACATTATATGAATTGATCACTGAAAATCAGTGATGACACCGGATTTTCGAAAAGCAAAGTCTCAATTTAAAGGTAATAGCACTAAGCCTTCCATATCTAAAATGACGATTACATGGCGTTTATCAGAAACATTGTAACCTCTGAGAAGAGGGAGGATCAGTCAGGTTACTTGGGGAAGGAGTTATTGGCCATTTCGTGGAAGGTCAGGCCTATACGTACTTAGGGATGCCGGTAAGGGACAAACATCAGAATCCCCATATCACGGAAATTCTTTGGGCAGAGTACAAATGTAGATTTAAGAAAATCTGGAGTTGAACGCTCACAATTTTTTTTTTAAATTAAAGTAAATACTTATACTGTACCCGTCCTTTCATATTCCTTTAGTGTTGTTGATTGGACGAAACAAGAAATAGAAGGTATTGACACCCCCACACGGAGAATCAAGTAAGACAATAGATCCAACCACTCTCGCTCTTCCCGTTATCGCTTATATTTACCAATCATATTGAGAGGGCGTGGTTTGATTAACGTGGAGGCTCTTCGTGATAGAATTGTATTGTTGCACACATGTATTTGTCCGATGATCCTCTTGTGATCCTCTTGTCAGGACTCAATATGAAAACAAGGCATTCCAGAGTTTTCTTACACGAGCCAAGTATGTGGGACATAATCTCAATGTCAGCGTTGATTTTGATGATACATGTACATGTAGGTGTACAGTTGGACGGTACAGAAATGATTGTCAATCAAGCGAAGTGCCATATCACATCCCCCAAAACAATCTGAGGCAATCTGAACGACCACTGCATCGAGTTTATGTGCATAGTGCTAAGAAGGTAAGCAACCCTGAACCTGACCTGAAAAGTGAAACAGGAGGCTTTCTGTTTGCTGCTCAGGACTAGTCACTTCCCACTCGAAACCCCTAATGTGTGATTTTGCATCAAAATGCGAATATGAAATTTAGATTATGCAATGAATTTAATGGGACTGTCCAACACATTGTCAGTGGATGCCCAGCTTTGGCACAAACACAGTATCTTAAGCGACATAATGGAGTGGGTCGATCATTTTATTACCGTCTTCGCCATGCTTGTGGTTTTGACACAGTGGTCCATCCATAGCACGACCCAGAACATGTAGAAGGCGTCACGGAAAATGATAAATACAAAATTCTTTGGAATGGCTGTATACAGCCTCAGACCTATCCAGCCAAACAAACCTGATCTTGTCCATTTTGATAAATCCAATGAAATTACATATATAATTGAATTTTCTGTCCCTTTTGACAAGATTCAGGAAAAACACTGCAAATATGCGCACCACGCTTTCGAAATGTCCCGCTTGCATCCATAGTACCAAGTTGTCCCACTCCCCATTGTTCTTGGTGCCTTAGGTGTGATACCTCCCAATCTGTTCACTGACATTGGGAGAGTATCTGGGTTTGTTGCCAGGAATACATCATCTGACAATCTGGGTAATGCAGAAGGCTGTAGTCCTGGAGAGTCTTCACATTCTCCGAAAAGTTCTGGTGGGTTTGAGGAGGCAGCGCTTCCTGGAAGAAGTCCCATTCGCTGTCTGGGCTGCGTGTAGACAGGGCAAGGGCTCTGAGCCGATGAGGGGCTTATATAATCAACCTGACTGTGCCAGGATCACCCAAACACTCTTTGCTGCATTTTTTATTTTAATCTGAACATAATAATAATGAGGCAATATGAAAAGCACCAAATTCCACATAACCGAGGGGCATAGGCAATGCGCAAGTTCAGCATATGTAAATATATTCAACAGAAAGGGGATAGTGAGATAATAAAAATATGCACATTTAGCTGTAGCGTTCAAAAAGGTATGTTTTGAGCCCAGACTTAAACACAGTCATACCAGATGCACTTTTGAGGCTAAAGGGAAGGGAGTTCCATAGCTTCGCACCATCACGAGAGAAGGATCGAGCACCGAAGTACTTTACTTTGTATTTTTGTACAAACAGGAGAGATTGTGGTCATGTAATCGGAGATTTCTGGCTGATTTCTATTGGAGAAACATTGCTTAAAGATGGGAAGGGCCAGTGTTATGAAGAGACTGCTAGGTAAGAGAGAGCATCCAATGTAGTGACTTCAAGATGGGGGCGACCAAAGTTCTAAATTTGTTCTTGTCTTTGTTAAGTGCGCAACAGTTATTTAAAACGCTTCTTTATATTGTAAAGTCAGTTTTGAAACATTACAATTCCAAAATATGCAAGAACACCAAAAGACAGTCGCTCTATCTTGTCAAATCAAGCATCTTCAAAAAATATTGAAAATTCCCTTTCTCTGGTCTAAAAATATATCTACACTAAATGCTACACTAAAGTGCAAACCGGCTACTATCTCTGACAGTAGAGAAATACTAGTAACCAGATATGATGATGGCAATTTTAAGCAATAACAACATGTGTTCGCGTTTCATGTGTTTTATACCTGAATGGTAAGATAATGCACGTTAAGTCGAAGAGGCATGATTGAACATTATGTGAATACCATTCTGTAAGGTTTTGGTTGTGGTAGCCCCCCTGGACTGCAATTGTGCGTGCGTGCGTAACTATTTGTACCAGTCCGGACTTATGCTGGTTTTATAGTGCTAACCACTATTTTGCACACTAAAATACGAATACCCCACTCAGACACATTATACCAACCAGTCTTTCTTTTGTAATATTTTGCAATATTTTGTTTTGTAATATGAACTAAAGGTCCCCAGTACTCCATACTTGTCCCCCCTGGAGATTCCAGGGGAGTATCACGGTACTTGTTCCTGTCTCCCCGTGGCTACAATGCCGGTAAGGGTCGGATGTCAGGCATCTTCCCGAGGCAAGTGAGTTAACTGACTATAAAAGTCAAGTTTCCACCCTTGCCGAACTAGGCTGGAATTCCTTGGCTCGACCGTAGCGCCACCAGTGGTTATTCCGAGTTATGTTCCTTCTAAGCCTCTCCTATGGACCAATCAGATTCCACCTCTCGTATCACTTTCATTTGATTCAAACAAAATGGTGGCGCCCAGTCAAAACGATCTGATTGATAATCAAGATCTATATTGTGATAAAACGGGTCTTACATAGCGAAGTGCATCAAATCACGTCAGCTACTTGATTAAAAACATGAAAAGACTTGGAAAATATCTGTTGACAACGAGTTGGCGGTGCATATGCTTTGCAAATCCTTCAATCGACAGAAATCTGCACGACATTTTACAAACCGGATTTCGATTTCGGTGCGCGATTTTGATTGGACTATGCATAGACTCGTTAGCCCAGCCAAAATGTAACTCCATAATACCAGCCTAGTTCGGCAAGGGTGGAAACTGGACTTTTATAGTCAGTTAACTCACTTGCCTCGGGAAGATGGATGTCAGGTGAATGCAAGCGCTTATATTTAGCAGTATATGCATCCAGTTTACAGTACCAGATCAACAGAACTTCTGCACGATTTTTATCCTTTCAGCTCCTGCTGGTGATGTACGTACGCTACACAGCTGCAAAAACGTAGCCGCTAGCATTCTCCTGACTGCCGACCCTTACCTGGATTGTAACAACGTGGATCAAAACTCACTGGTGATGTTTATCGCTACCAAAAATGATATTTCTTGAAAAGCGCACTTTGCAATTTTGTCATCGCTGCCAGTAATCTACCTTATCGTCGGACCGGCTGTTTTCACCTAAAAATTATTCGCACACATGTACCTATCTTCATTAATTAAAAATCGCGATATTTCGTGCCTCTGTTTCATCTGGCGAGGACTATAGAAGGTTTACACTCACGTTACCATCTCATCCTACCGGTAAACCATTATGATGATGTCCCACTTTTTCTTGTAGTTGATTCTGAGCAAGGAATTCATAGGACATTCTAAACCTGCATCTTTTAACAAAAACACTTAAGGCAAATAGTTTTGATAATGTATTTATCAACAATTAAATGGTTCAAGTCCGAGAAATCACTCGAATCAATTGATTCCGGAAGCAGAATGAACTAATTCCCAACGTGTCTCCATAACATGACCATTCGCCGCAGTGGGTACCGAAGTATGCTTCGAATAATGGTATCCTTGGAACATATATTTTCTGGTTGAGCAGGACCGAAGCCCCAGCAACACTCACGTCGATTAGGATGAGTTCCGTGCAAATGACAAAATATACGGTAGTTCACGTAAACATATCTTTAATTAGAATGTGGTGTCTCCAATCTTGGTTTTAGCCGATTATCCTGTTAAGATCTCCAATGAACGGCCATGTATACTTCACTCCACTGATGGCATGAATGACGCCATTAGTTGCAAGCCAATCCTGGTTCCAGACGCTTCCATCAAATGGTGTAATCCAGAACAAATGGTTACCTGTTAAGATTGAGTGAGTGAGTGAGATGGTGGTTGAGTGTTAACTGTTAAGACACTTATACCATGAACACTTACTTAAAGTTATATCTATGCCACTACAAGTATCCTACATGGGAGTACCAATATCGCCGCCTAATGGGTGTTTGTCATTGCGGACACGTGAAGTAGAAATATTTCTCGACAATGTACCCCAATTGCAACCAACACCCTCTGCACAAATGTCTCGCTCGAGCTGCATGTTCCTCGAGAATTTGTGGGCCTTGAGTGGACAGTGAAAGACGCTGTTTCCTCGAACAGTTCAATCATACACGGGAGTTGTATACATGTAATATAACTCATGTATTTGTCTGCAAGTGCTCTTCCACACGAGGACTCGTCTTTAGAGAGTATATAAAGGAACAGTTGAGAGAAAACTATCAAGTACATATCATTTCATATACAACGTATAGTCGGGGCTAGAGCAGGTAAACCGTTCAGAATCAGTATGGAAATTGAAGAAAAATGCCCAACTGAGGTTAACTCTGAGACTGATGGCTTAAGAATGTAACTCTGCTGGTCAATCGTTCTAGCAGTGAAATAAAGAAGTTAACACTTGCCGTATTCGTGGACAGTGTAGGTAATGTCGTATTTTGGGTTGTCATCGTGGATGTCCTCTTTATTATACCAGCCATAACTGTAGTAGACGCCTGGCAGGATGTGGAATTCCACCAATGCTGGGAGTAGATTGTGCGGCGAATATACAAGACAGTGTAGGGAAATTGGTGAAAAAAGATCATATCATTATATTACAAAATTTTACTTTTTGAGAAGTGAAAAACAGAATTCCAAGCTCATGTATGAGCTTTTGAGGTGTGTAGACACTAGTCAACAATGTTGCTGAAGAAAGCATCACTCACCTTGAAGGGGGGGACTGATGTTAAATAACGTATCACTCACCTTGTAGCATCTACATGTTGTTGAAGAAAGCATCACTCACCTAGAAGCATGGAATCTTTGCTGACGAAAATATCACTCACCTTGTAGCATAGACATGTTTTGGAAGAAAGCACCAGCCACCTCGTGGCATGGGATGGTTGTTGAATAAAAGCGACAACGCCATTTCAACATTCACAATAAATCTCTCGATTGTACAGTTCCGACGATTTCATGAGCATGCATACATGTACGTAAATGGCAACGCTGATACTCGTCACAAACACATGCCAAAGCAAGTCAATTGTTCACCTGAAGAAACACGAGAATATAAGCCTTGCTTTGTACTATCACTGAAAGATACCAGAGATTGCGGTCCCAGTATTGTGACAAGACAATTGCGTGGCAGTGGTTCTGTTTCAACCCACCTTAAATTTCCAATATTATATCACTAAATAAACTACACAAGAGAGGAATCTCGGCACACACAGGTTTATTCAAATACCACAATTTCCTATAGACATTCGACAATTCATGCAGACCACGTGAAAAAACAAACAAATGGCCGCTCTTCACAGACTCCAAACAAAATGTGTAGTAATAGTGAGACTGACTGACATTACAGGTGGCCCGATACATTTTCCTGTTGCCCTAGGCCGTGTGTGACTTCAAAGTAAACCTTCTGAGCAAGACTGTCGTAACCAAAGCACTCTACCGCTCTATAGTCGCCAAGGGAGGCAACTCCTCATAATCCCGAAACTGGCCGTGTACGGCCCCAGGGTCTCAAACCAAATCAGCAACCACCTCGCCGCTCCCTCGGGAAGAGTCGTGCGCTGAACGAAGGACCAACGTTAAAAAACGGCCAAGCATAAAAAATCGTTACAGGAACATATAGTACATGCCAAAATAGGAAATTGAATCGGACATAACTTTTCGTCACCGACCCATTAATTTTGGATATGACATCCACATGTCTGCCATAAACCTTTTCTGAGGCTTTGAATGTTGTAACCTTGGTCAAACAACTTTTGATCAAGATTCGTATGACGCTCTTTGAAATCTTAGCAAAAAAGCATGCTCGATTGTAAAACCATCACCCACCTCGTAGGAGTGGGCTGTTGTGGAAGAAAGAATAACTTACCTTGTAGCATGGGATGTTGTTGAATAAGCAATCACTAACCTTGTAGAATTGGAATAATGTTGACGAATGCACCACTCACCTGGTAACAGGGGAATGGTTTTGAACAAAGCATCACTCACCTCGTAGCAGGGGTACGTTGTTAAACAAAGCATCTGTTCTAGTTTTATTCATTTTAAGAAATGCGTCATCAGAAGGAGCAAGGACTGTGATGTTGTCTTCTGTGGAGAAAACGTTCGTTCGTAAATTTTCAAAATAAATATTAAAATTGAATTGACATATGGTATAACATAATGAAATTGAACAAATGAACTCCGACCTTAAACCTTAACATTAACATGGTGTCTTGAACCCAGCGTATCATATCAATGTTAATCGTAAACCTTTGTACTTAGTGCAGGACCCGTGAAGATACCGGAGTAGAACAGGTCTTCAGCAACCCATGCTTGCCGTAAAAGGTGACTATGCTTGTCGTAAAAGGCGACTAACGGGATCGGGTGGTCAGGCTCGCTGACTAGGTTGATGCATGTCATCGATCCCAATTGCGTGGATCGATGCTCATAATATCAATCACTGTATTGTCTGGTCCAGGCTCGATTATTTACAGACCGCCGTCATATAGCTGGAATATTGCTGAGTGCGGCGTTAAACAACAAACCAACCAACTTACCAACTTAGTGCAGCGTAATACTATTATGTCACTGGCAAATAACTTTTAGTAGCGAACTTTAACGGAAACTAGTATATCAATGTTGTCTAACGTTTAACCATGTATTTGAACGCAGCGTATAGTCAATATTATACGTTTACCTTGGTTTCAAATCAACGGTTACCTGTGTACTCTACTGCAGCGAATTAAATCAATGTTGTACAACGGTTGCCTGTGTACTCTACTGCAGCGAATCAAATCAATGTTGTACAACGGTTACCTGTGTACTCTACTGCAGCGAATTAAATCAATGTTGTACAACGGTTACCTGTGTACTCTACTGCAGCGAATTAAATCAATGTTGTACAACGGTTACCTGTGTACTCTACTGCAGCGAATTAAATCAATGTTGTACAACGTTTACCTGTGTACTCTACTGCAGCAAATTAAATCAATGTTGTACAACGGTTACCTGTGAAGATGAACCCTTCGTATCATGTTAACGCAAGGTATTAAGCTATTTAACACCGACATTCTTTGATATTATGTAAGGTGCTTCGAACCTTTAAGTTTGTTCGTCATTCCTGACAAGGCGGCAGCAGTGAGAAACTTGGAGTACGTGGAGTCCTGTTGTAGACTTTTGACAATATCACCACTAGGAGCGGCCAGGGTAGTGCTCAGCAGATATATATGTCCGTTGGAGACGCTCAGGTTCGATTCCGTGAGGACGACGCCGTTGACAACAGTCACCTGCAGGTAAGCAGCAAAATCAACATTAAACATAGGGAGAGGCAAAGAGGAAATATGACACAAACAAACAGAAACGCTAGAATAAACAAACAAATTTAAATGATAGCATTAGGACTGTTAAACAGTGTGGACGCCATGTTACAGAGACGGACCTTGTTGTGGGGGTAGGTGACCATGCGTACAGGTTTTGATGCCAGGGTGTTGACTTTCTCCCCTGTCCAGTGGCGGTGCGTGTTCCCAGTGTACGGCACAATGTGATACTTGACCAGAGCCTTCAACTGGGGCAGGTTCTCTTTCAGGTATAGCTGCGAAATCATCTGCTCGGGAAGCAGTTGAAATGCCGCGTCTACCGGGGCGAACACGGTGTATTTTCCTTCAGAATGAAAACAGGTAGTGTAATTTGTAACTGCGAATACATGTTTTATCTGCCAAAGATTAATCAAAAACAATTGTAAAAATCAAAGTAGACAGAAATGACGAGATTGATTAACATTCCAGCCACAAACTGTGGCGTGTATCAGGTGATTGTTTAATTTATGCACATAACTTGACATGCCCACAAAGTCAGCAGCCTATCATCGCAGAGTAGCATGAAGAAAATCCTGTCGATCAAGGCAAGTGGCGAAAAGAACTGCAACATTCAAACTGTAACGAACGGGAACCAATCTCATTAAAATCAGATCTTAGTTCTCGCTACCGCTAAAGAAAGATCTGAGGACATCCCATTAGGGGTCACGTCAGAGCGACCTTGCGCGAACTTTGACCGACCAATGGGATGACCAATCAGAAGGCAGCTTTCTCGTGCTTTACGGCACTAATTTCAAATTGGTGACTACGCTTCGAAACATATTTTGACAAATTCTCGATTACAAATAACAAAACCTGAACAAAAGAACAATCTGGAATGGCTAATAGATGGTCTAGATTGTATGGATTTAGTCATTAAACCCGTAACTATCGTTCGGAGTTAAAGTTTTCGAAGTTGCATGAATAGAAATCACATTCCGACTGTCACTTTCATAATCTGGCAAGCGATGCTCTGATAGGTCAAATGAAAGGTCGTTCTGACGTGTCCCGTAATGGGATGTCCTCAGATCTTTGTTTAGCGATAGCGAGAATTGAGGTCTGATTTTAATGAGATTGAACGGGAACAAATACATGTCAGGGAGAAAGCTGATGTTTCAAATGACTTGGTCAGTGACCGCCAGAAACAAACATCAAGACACAGTTGGAAATATGAGAGTTAGAAATAAAAACCCGAAGACATGACATATTAGGAACCCAGCCTGCGAAAAAACTACAGCAGACTGAGCTGTTGGAACAGGAATTCCTTTAACTGTAATTGTGATTCCCCGACATTCCCTAGTGGTGAAAGTAATCCACTCGGTGATCGTGGCTTACTTTTTTAATATTCATCGGGAAATGAAAGGAATAACACGTCACCAATTCATCTAATTAGAATACAGTAATGACAACACAACGGAAGTTTAATTATATCAGTGTGAACCTCGGGTTTGTTGTCTATGACCTTTCGTTTGGTGTTTATGGCAACGTTGGCAACAGACGAATGCAGTGAGAGACCATCCTCGGAGTGACAGGCCACGCGTAACCAATAATCGACAAGACAACTGGATTCGAACAACACACCTACGAAAGCGATTCCAGCCAGCAACAGTGAGTGCAAGAAGCATCCCTGGCCTTCGACGAATATCTTTACAAACCGTACGTCGCCGCCTCAAATGTGCAGGGATTGTCGCAAGAAGACCCGCCAGATGTCCCATTTTGACAGGAAACCACCGTCAAGCACGCTGAACGGCCATGCGGTGGGGACAAGTTCTATTCACTGACGAGTCTCGTTTCCACCTCAGCCACAGCGATGGACGGATTCGAGTGTACCGACGTCGAGGTGAACGTTACGTCAATCATTGTGACATGGAAGAAGATCGGTTCGGGGGCGGCAGCGTTATGGTATGGGGTGGGACAGAGGACCCGTTTGACAGTGGTAGAGGGATATCTCAATGGACAGAGCTACCGCGACGAGATCATCGGCCCTGTTGTTCTACCGTTTTTGCGTCGTCATGGCCCAGGCATCACCTTTCAACATGACAACGCCCGGTCTCATATTGCTCGACTTGTTCAGGAATCTCTTCAACAAAACAACGTGAATGTCATCCCCTGGCCGGCTCGCACCAATCGAGCACATGTGGGATGAGATGGATCGGCGCCTTCGACGTCAACCACGTGTTTCACAGACACTCCAGGAACTTCGAAACATGCTCCAGCACATATGGACAGATATCCCACAGGACTTTGTGCGATGCCTAGTCCATTCCATGAGACAAAGATGTGTTGCTTGCATCGCAACCAGAGGTGGACACACACGCTATTGATTTGTAAATTGACATTTTGGCATGTTCATGTTTTATTAATGAAATTACACATTTTCTGAAGTCAGTATGGTAAATTAAACCATTTGAACACTTACAGGAGTCTTTTATCTGTTGCAAACCGATTTTTTTTCAGATTTGGTAAAAAACATAACTTTGCATTAAATCTTATTCAATGTCACAGGAACTTTTGTTGTTCAGTATAGGTAGTTGCAGCAATATTGTTCTACGACCCCTAATCCAGCAACTGTGTCAGAAATAAGAATAACATCATCAGCAAAAAGTAAAAGGAACAAATGTACTATGTCGGGGTGAAACTGGAACCGAAACTACAAGATGCTTTAAGTTCCTCTGCCAAAAGTTGGGTCTGAGTACAGAACCTTGGCGAACACACACAAGTCTGTGTAAAGGTTAATATATTTAACACATGAGCTGACTTTAGAATAAATAGGCTGGATATGTTTAAACATTTTGGATGAAATACCCCTTCTCTGTAGTACATTTTTCCAATTTTGTTCTATTAACAGAATTGGATGCTTTAAAACCGCTGATTATGAAGACTCTCACTACGAAGAGAGTCACACTCTTTGTCAAAACACCTCTGAGTTTTAGACTTACAAAAATCATAAGTTACTTTTATAATGCTAGAAGCACCAGATATAGCTTCCGTGAGGATGTTAATAATAATTTTCATCACAATTGTGCCTTTTACGCCCAATGGAATCTGTTTCGAAACAGACAATCGAAACTGGCTATTCTTTGGCGTTGATATTTTTTATACGATTCGGATGATATTAGCATGTCATTGGATGATGATAATATGGATAGGTAGACACGAGATATTACAGCCCCCGGAAATTTGCCATCTCCCCAGCGAATATCAAATGGTGTAAGTGTAATATAATTATAACGAGCTTATCTTGAAACGTTTAGCAAAGGTAACATATCTTATAGTTTAGCCGCATCACGTGCGGATCCTGGCACGCATAAGGGGAACAACTCTGAAAAAAGTGAGATAAGCTAACACTGATAGGGATATTTGGCAAATAGAAATATATAACATGTTCATACATCCATACCTTTCGTGTGGACATACCCGTGTTTAGGAGACTCTCCAGTCCAGCTCTTCGTACGAGACTTGAAAAGGACATGATGTCGTACCTGGAAGCCAGTGCCTCCATGATAGTTCGCGCAGCAACATCACAGACGCCAAGCAGAATCAGCCCCCACACGACGTGCACGTTCATTGCGGCACCAAGTGAGTTACCCTAGAAATGTGTGTTATTTCGAGAATTCATTAATTTTGGTAATTTAATTTCCTGTTTTTCGTTTTCCTAAATTACCAAAATTACAGAGAATATCGATTCTGGGCCACATTTTGTTTCTCACGCCATCAACGAAGTCACCGGGCCTGACCACCCAGTCTATTTGGTCGCCTCTTCCGACCAGCATGGGTTGCTGGGTGAGAGTCTGAGCCAGAAAAAAACAGTGATGACCTATTCTGACCCGGAATCTCAGTGGATAACTGAACTGAACATTATTTACACCCAGGTCACTAGCAGCAGCATTAGAGGTGTGTGAGTGTGTGAGTTTGGTTTTAACGCCGCTTTTAACGGTATTCCAGTTATATCACGGCGTGTCAGCTTAATGTGGGAGGAACTTCCGAAGTGATGCAGGTCTCAGATGTTTACCACTTTGGTGAAACCAACGAGCACGGGTATGGTGCTGATAAACCTAGAAACATAATCGGGGCGAACCGGGATTCGAACCCACAATCATAGATTTCAGGCGTGCCCAAGGGACGCAACTTTGCACAGCGAATCGCGGCGCCTTAGACCACTGGGCAACCTAGGCATTAGAGGTACAATTCAAGTATGTGGATGCATGTGAATAAGAACAATAATACTATGACAAAACATCACACATTTGATCGTTTCTGTTATGATAATCTTACCTACAAAAACGTATATACGTTAAGTTATATATATATGGACACGAGCTGAACTAGTAACTGTGCTGTGTTTAGGTCTTCCAGTGCGAGGTATCCACGTCTGGGCAAGGTTAAAATCATTACGAGAGAAAGTATGCCTTTTTGATGTTCTGAATAACTATACAACGACAGGTTCATTTTAAGAGAGAAATACATATACGATAAAATTCAATTTGACTTCAATGCCTCTTATGCTATCTTTCTAAATGAATATACTAGTCATTTATGAAATAGTTACATTACTCACCGAGATCCTTTGTGGCTACACCAGCTCTCCCATGTTAATATAAGCTAGTGTTATCATCGGGAACGTGGGGTTATCAAGGGTTGTACTTGGGGTTGGAAACCAAGACTCGCGCTGCAGATAATCAGTTTAAAGAGCTAAATTTACAATTTAAAGTCTATATCTTGCAATACTTGTCATGTTTATCTAAAATATCTGAGACAGAAAGAACACAAGAAATGAACTCTATATAACATATGTTTACTTACTCATGTATGGGTTTGAGAATTCGGTGTAAATTGAAAGGTGTCCTGTCTATAATCATGTTTGAGAATGTCTTACGACACCATTTGCAGTTTTAAAGAAATATTACTACTTGGCATGGGACGCCGGGAATTGGAAAAAAACCATAACAGAGGAATAGACAAACAACGGGCATCACATCCTTACGCGTAATGGGTATTTTGGCCATAAAGGGGTTTAGCCAGTTCCGGCCAAAACTGGGATAGCCTAAAAATAACAGGTCTGTTTTAGTTTATTTCGCAATTCTAGACCATAATACAAGGCTTTGTTGGCCATATATGGACAGTACATTCAGATCAACAATAACCCTTTACAATTTCGCCTTGTCGTCCTTCAACGAACAAGTCTAATTGGCCTCAACATCACGATGACTGGTGTGGTTTATGAGATTGGACATATTGATAATGCAGTAAACGCTAATAATTAATTTATGTGGTTTTTAAACTGTCCAAAGAAACACAAAACATGATATGCATGTCTACATTCGAAATTCGTCGGCGTGAGACCCTAATTAGTCACACAGAATTGCCTTGATATCAGCACATCGTAGAACAAATCCCTACATGTAGTACATCTCGATCTACACAGTACTGTAATTATTATAGTGCAGGGAGCACAATCATCAATGTTGGAATCATGACCTGCTCTAAAACACTGTCATTATTTCATTAAGGAATGAGTCACATGGCCAGCTATCCTATTCTCCAAAACTAATTCGTTGATTAAACAGACAACTTTAAACATTAGTTTGCTCAACAACTTACTTTTTCATCAGGATCATGTCAATTGGGGATTGTCGATACACTTTCGAAATGTCCCACCGTGACCTTATATAGATGTCAATGGAAGTTAATCTCCCGGCTTTGACGAGAGTGCTTTCTCTTTTAATGTGCAAACCGCTGACAGACGGGCATCTTGCATGTCATGCATCAGACACGACAATGTTATTAATTTCTCTCAAATCCAGTCACGTAAATCAATGTATACTCAAAGTAGAATGACGGGATAAATGTTTTTTAGTCTTTTGAATCTGTGCTTGGCCTCTTTATACCGCGAATGAGTTTTTTAGACGACAGCAGCGTTTGATTATTACCACTACTGTCCATGTTGTTACTTGCTCTCCCAAATTTGTCTTCCATGAAATAACTCCAAGCTTCATCAAAATTAAAACATAGTTGTTGTATTTTACGTAACATATGGGGACAGGGGAACACAGTTGTAACGTGAATGTACAGGGACACTGTTCATGGATACATCAATGTTTCGTGGCAGTTTGTCAATAGACAGAAAAACTTAAGAACTGCAGACCAGTATTTTGTGAAGAACATAAGCGATATAAGTAAACTGTTGCAATTAAACAAATCATATACAAATGTCGAAAAGGCTTGCAATATCTTCTATCAATAAATATTACCATGAAAGTAAAAAACCCTGCGTCAATCTATATTTGTTTGTATCTTTTGAAAAGTTAACAAAATTGTCTTCAAACAAAAGATGAGAGGTCGATCTATCGTCGGTGATTTAATGCGTAGACTTATTCTGATTAATATATTCTTGGGTTGTCAGGGCCAGGCTGGTCTGGCAATGTATAGATTGTCGTTATGTAACTCATATGTAGTGCATCTCATATTTAGCTATTTGAAAGAAATTGGTCTGTATCATAAGTTTTAAATATAAATGAGAATAACTTATTGCATGTTTTCTAAATTGGTGTGATGCTTCTGTGAACTGAAATGATCAAAAACTCTGCCCAGGACGTTAAAGCACCATACAATTTCATTTAAACATATTTATTCACAAGGAGTGAACGGGATTGGGGGACAAGTTCTTCCAACTTAATTAGAATGCCCTCTCCCTGGTATTTACAAAATATTCACAATTTCAAATTCAATATATATGCATAAAACATAAAACACTATAGATGAGAGAGAGAGAGAGAGAGAGAGAGAGAGACGGCGCCGAGAGAGAGAGAGAGACAGAGAGAGAGAGAGAGAGAGAGAGAGAGAGAGAGAGAGAGAGAGAGAGAGAGAGAGAGAGATTGTTGAATGAACAGTTCTTTACACGAATCTTTTAGTTGTACATATATAATGCTGTACTGCCTTAAATATAGCTTCATTTTCTGTAACAACGTGATCTGCATTGCCGTGTAACAGTAAGTGTACATCAATAGGTATGTTATGAACAATATTTTTAAGGCTGTTTAACATAATTTCACGCTGATGACTAAACAATTGACATTCCATGAGATAATGATATGCATTTTCACATGTATTCGAACATGTACAGTTCGGGTGACAATTATTGTGCGTGTGACCAGGTGGCAGTATACACTCACCTTCTGGCGAACACCTGTGGGCATCACTCTTTAATATCAGTAACTCATGGACGCATAATCATGATAGAGTCGGAATCGTACAGTCGACTCTGCTTTTGACAGAGATTTATATGAAGAGGGAAAAGGTTTGGTCGCTATTATTTACTGTAAACCCATGGGATAGTAACACGTGATCTGTGACGTGGATGACACCATTTGTAGCCAGCCAATCCGACTGGATCACCTCGGCGGGACCAGGTTTGAGGTGCACCATTTATCCTAATTAAAGAAGGATATGGTTACTCCGCAATATCAACGGAATTTGGGGCTTAAGGTCGCTTGTCCTTTTTTCTTGTCCTGGTTTTATAGTGCTTGACAATGAAATACCATGCCGTAGTTTAACATTGAAAACACAACTCAGACACATCATGCTGACTCGGCGCCAACCAGTCTTTGTAATATTTTGTTATATTTTGATATATTTTGTTTTGTAAAATAAACTTAAGGTCCCCAGTACTCCATGCTTGTCTCCCTTGGAGATTCCGGGGCAGTATAGCATCAGGGTATTTGTGCTCGTGTCCCCGTGGTTATACCGCTTTTGTTTATTGTAAACCTATGTGGAAGACGCACGTGAGCTATGACGTGGATGACGCCATTTTCAGTCAGTCAATCTGGTTGGATGACCTCGGCGGTGCCAGGTTTAAGGTGCATCATATATTTTTCGGAAATTAATGAAGGATATGGTTACCCTGATATATCCACGGAAATATTGATGTGAAATAGGGCTTAAGGTCGCGTTTAAGATTATTGCAATTTTATAGCACGTGTGTGCGCGCGTGTGTGTGACTGTTCATACCAGTCCGGACTGATACAGGTTTCATAGTGCTAGCCTACTGAATTATCATGCCCCAATTTAGGACACCCCACTATGACGCGGTCTGGGATCTAACACTCGATATTCCGCTCTCCGGTCTGACACGTTATACACCAGACCATGGAGGCGGTGTCAAAGAAATTAAACCCATATGACGCAATTAAGCTCTGTGGGGATTCCGAGTGATTTGGTTGCGTTATATACATATCCTTACGACTGATACGAATGTGGAGCGCAAAGTTGTAGGTCTCTGTCATGTTGATTTAAATCATTGTCTAAAATGTTTAATCAACACAGGCATGCCGAAAACAATAAGAACAATATTGGTTGATGCGATGATACATGCGATGACCTCCTTTACATACTGAATTTGGTAAAAGCGACAAAACGCTTTACATATACACTGGAAATCTCTGTGAAAGCAGAGGTGATTGTACGATTCCGACTACATCATGATCATGTGTGTATGAATCACAATGAAATAGTGATGATACCAGGTGTTTGCAAAACACGGTCTATCGAGCGCAGGAGCCTATTCAAAACCCTTTCCATATACACTGGAAATCTCTGCTGAAAGCAGAGGTGATTGTACGATTCCGACTACATCATGATCATGTGTGTATGAATCACAATGAAATAGTGATGATACCAGGTGTTTGCAAAACACGGTCTATCGAGCGCAGGAGCCTATTCAAAACCCTTTCCATATACACTGGAAATCTCTGCTGAAAGCAGAGGTGATTGTACGATTCCGACTACATCATGATCATGTGTGTATGAATCACAATGAAATAGTGATGATACCAGGTGTTTGCAAAACACGGTCTATCGAGCGCAGGAGCCTATTCAAAACCCTTTCCATATACACTGGAAATCTCTGCTGAAAGCAGAGGTGATTGTACGATTCCGACTACATCATGATCATGTGTGTATGAATCACAATGAAATAGTGATGATACCAGGTGTTTGCGAAACACGGTCTATCGAGCGCAGGAGCCTATTCAGGCCATATGTCCGCCGAGCTGACTGTTGTGATGAACCGGCACGTAGGCACTCTCCCCTCTCATTATTGCTAACATATTTCTTTAAAAAGTATGCATTCAGGGTTTAAATAAAAAATGACTGATGAACAAAAACATAGTAAGGATAAGATAAATGGATGAAGAACTTCTTTATTACAATTTGGAGCGACGTTTCGGTGTAGGTTCTAACACCGTTATCAGGCAAGTGATGTACAGAGTATGGTTGATGTTGTATTGTCACATACAGTGAGTGAGTGAGTGGGTGAGTATGGTTTTACGCCGCTTTTAGCAATATTCCAGCAATATCACGGCGGGGGACACCAGAAATGGGCTTCACACATTGTACCCATGTCGGGAATCGAACCCGGGTCTTCGGCGTGACGAGTGAACGCTTTAACCTCTAGGCTACCCGACCGCCCCTTGTCAAATACAATTTTCAGTACATTATAAACATCATCATAATGTCACACATTTTGATATGTTTATACATGCATACATTTCACCATACCAAAGAATCATAGAGTTATATTTTGTGTGTTGATATAGCGGTTGTGCAGACATCATGTATTCTCCATCGTTTTGTGCACTGCAGCTGTACACATGTTTTTGCTGAAAACAGGTATTTTTTTCCATATAGACATAATCACTCTTTAACAAACTGTAGATGTTCATCAGCCCCTAGTTAATGCTTCTCAAAATTGCAACGTTCAGTTGCGTTATAAATTTATATCTCACCCCCAAAAATCATTCATTGTACTAGTATCTTACTATTTAAAAAAGACGGTTGTTATTTGTTTTTTTGGATTTACTACTATTACTAACATGGAGCAGAGACAACATTTTACTGGATCACGTTATTTACTAGAACAGCTGTGAGGAGTGTATGGAGAGATGACCAAACTTGCAATTTGTAAAGTGAGTTTTCTTTGTTGATCCAAAATTTCTCTTTGAATGGATTTATAATATGGTTTAACTTTATTTCTACTTTTGTTAAAAAAAGAGTCACAATTACAGTAATTACATTTAATGGATTATTATTTTTGCCCTTGAAACCAAAAATAATATTTTCATTTGTAAATTGAATCTTTCCCTCACAGATTGAATTCAGCCAGTCCGTCACCTTTCCCCACACATCCCTCGCATATTTATGTAGCAGGGCGTCGAGTCACCCCACAGATGACATCCTCACCTCGTCAACTTGCTGACGGGGTTAACCTCTTTGGTCATGTGGACAAGGCGTCCGACCTCGGATCAGAAGGTCCGTGGTTCGAATCCCATCACGGGACTCGGAAATTTTATGGACGCTACATTTACATCCACACATCATATGCATTATTGTTTCTGGTTCAGCTGTGCAGAAGGTACATATGGGTGTATCCACATATCCAATCGTGTACAAAAGACTATTGGTAGTCACAATGTTGGGTACAATTTTAAACTGAATCCACTTCAGATTTGCACTCTGGGTGCACCGAGATGCCATTAAATAAATATCTTCCTGTTCTTCTTTTTCAATATTCCTAGCAAAAACCTTTTCCCATCTAACCTGACTTTGTGGTTTAGTAAAACTTGCATCTAATAAAGTCTGATAAAAATATTTGCACACTTTCTTTTCATTTCCTACTGTCACCAGATTAAATGGAAGAAGTGGACAGTCCAGGGGCCTTATATAATTATATGTTTACCCTTCATTTGTTTCATTAAATACACTCTAATAGATGCTCTCAGACCTTGGAATCTTAGATAATCTACAGATATATATATATACAAGATTTATCCCTTTATCAGACTATATCTGATTAAATACTGATTCATCATTAATGGCTTTGTTGGTATTGTACCACACTGATTCACTCAGTAGTTCTGGTATTGTATTCACATTTCTATAACATTTCCCGATAAAGCTTGCTCAAGCCTTCGTCATGACATCTTGTTCAAAGATTGGTATATATGATATTTGTTCTTGTAAGGAAACGGGAGTCCGCAAACCATATTTTTTCGACACAACGGATAATGTCTAAGGTGTGTTTAAACCACTTAGAATATTTTCTTATCCTTCTTATCCAAGAAATTTTCTCATTATAATTTAGTTCTATCGTATTTTCCAAATCTATGTCGAAATTGACACCCAGTAGTTTAAATTTGCTTTGGGTCCGGTCTAAATTACATTCTTTACATAGCTTATAACGGGATCTCTTTTTTGACCAGATCCATAATAACTTTGTTTTTTCTGTATTTACCTTTAATCCTGCAAATCTTCCCCCAAAAAGTGTAATGTATTTATTGCTGCATACATTCCTTTCTCTGATCAATCTAACATAAGTATAGAATCATTTGCAAATTGTGCCAATATATGTTCCATGCTTCCCATTTTTATGCCCTTAATTTTCTTGTATCAATAGTGTCAAACTCTCTGCACATAAAACAAATACAAATGGTGAGACTGGATTCCCCTGGCGGGAACCTCTTACAATTGGAGAAAACGTGCTGGCAAATCTATAAACTTAAAAACTAGATGCTATTCCATTTAAAAATTGAGAGATCTATTTTTGCAAACTAGGCAAAGAAAACCAACAAAATGTAGCACATTCATCATAAATTTTCTGTCAACAGAATCGAATGTTTTTTCAAAGTCAATAAGTAATAACAGGCCAGGAATCTGATATGTTCCTGCATAATTCAGTAAGTATTAAATGAGCCTGGCTACCTCCCTTATATACATGTATCTACCATGAACAAAACCTATACGATCCTCATTAATTATCACAGGCAAAACATCTTTTTTATCCTCTTTGCGATTACTGCTCAAGCCAATTTGTAGGAGGTATTTAAAAGTAAGACAGGTCTCCATTTTTTTAAAAATCTTGTGGTGTATTAAATCAATGTTAAAAACAAACTCGGTATATTTTCTTTGCACCTCGGTTTAATCAGTGAACCATTCATGTTATTTTCACTTCTATTTTATCTTTCACGCCTAAATGAATCTGTTGAGACAGATAATCAAGAGTGATTTACTGTGGCGTTTACGGTTATATTTACACTGAACTTGAGGAGCAGTGTTGATACCTTAGAGTCATGGATACCAGAAATGAGTGAATGGTTATTACTTACCGCCTCATCAGCAATCGAGCAGCTATTCGCTGCGAACAACCTCGGGGAGGAGTGCATTTGGGTGAGGTGAGGTGACAATGGGTTAAACATCGCGTTCAAAATTATTGTACTTACACTACTGCCTAGAAGTTCATTCCCCTTACACGCATGGGCAACGCGTTACGCAACCCGTGTGCACCCCGTTGGTCACCCGTGTGGAACCCGTACGCCACGCGTGTGATGCCCGTGTGCAACGCGTGTCACACTCATTAGAGGGGGAACAAACTTTTGACCAAAGGAGGACCCATGGGCATGTCTAGCTGAACCTGGAGGTGGTAACAAGGAGATGACTTTTTGATTTCCTGACGAAAAATGTTAATACACATTTTATTATATGTACTTGCTGATGTTTCATTTTTAGATGCGATTACATGGTGTCTTGCGATGGTGTTAAGAGAATACATGATCCTGTTACATGTTATTGCTATTCAAATGCTTTTTTTGTGATTTGACATCAAGCGTCTGTAGTACGACTTTCAGTGATCATGTTTATGAGTTTTGATGGGGCATTGTTTTTATTGGACCCTAATTACTTTATGATGGTTGGGCCTCTTCGTCTCAGCTCCATAGCCGTGACGCTGGGAAAGGGCAGCATTTAGAGAGTAGAATATATCCTGGAGGATACACTTGAGGGAGAGGGCTATACTAATTACCGTACCACAGGAAGAGACCTGTAGACGTGAGCACGGGGTTGTGTGTAAGATGGCCGTCGCATAATGGCCGCCAGGAGTGGTAAACATTGAGCTA
This sequence comes from Haliotis rufescens, assembly GCF_023055435.1. NCBI lineage: Eukaryota > Metazoa > Mollusca > Gastropoda > Lepetellida > Haliotidae > Haliotis > Haliotis rufescens. The sequence continues at coordinate 31,458,570 of NW_025964361.1, read as the reverse complement.
AAGCAGTGTTGTTTTCACGGGCGTTGAATAAATTTCCAGCGCTGCTGTCCATATATCTTCTACTTGATCCTGGATACATCATTTTGGCATTTACATTTTAATATTTTTCAACGTACATTAATGGTTTACTAGTCATAGATTTTAGAGTATTTGTCAATTGTGGTGAACGTACAAGCAATAATTGTAATTTGTGGTGACATCTAAATGTAAACGTCTCATTTAAAACAATAAGTAAGTACGATAGTAAATAATAATATTCAAATCGCATTAAGCTACAATGAGACATCATCTGAATATGACTATATATGCAAATGTTACGAAACTGTACCTATCTTCACGAATTATTAAAAAATGGGCATAAAGTTCACGGAGGCGAAGGCTATAGATACAATACCATATTTTATTTTTTAGAAGATCATTTGATAATGAATTCAGTTATTGATATCTAAAAACCGATTTTCCATATTAATAAACATTTCATGATAAAACACAATCAAATGTGTGATATAAATTCATTCTTCAGTATCCATAAATGAATTATTGATATTATATAACGAATAAATAGTAAAAAGGCGCCCTATATATTGTTCTTTGTGGACTGTATTAAGTAACGCATTTGCATCACGGTTATAATGTTAATTGCTAGTCTTTTTTCTGCACCATCATTTCTTTCATCTTATGAAAAAATGTTTAAAAGATGGCAACTTATAATTAACTTATATATAGCACTGGTATAAATAAATAGTACACACACGAATTTAATGTCACAACTGGCCTCACTCTGTCACATACAGCACTAAAACTACTATATTTCGAGTCAACATGTCCTTAAGACGTCTCAGGCGATTTTCAGTCTCTCTGTAAACTCGCTTCCTGCTGGGTGGGAAGGCACCAAAGTCTAACTGTTTTTGTCCTGTCTGCACACTCAATCTTCTTAATCACTTCTACAAATCGGTAGATATTCGGGTGGTGGTGGGGTAAGGTTCTGTTAAGGCCATGGTGAAATCCCTCAAGATTGTTGTTGGTGCGAGGGCCGGCTGTCTGGTGGTGATTCAAGAGAGGTATTGGAAACCGAGCATCATCGTCAATTGATGACCATATAGTTGATGACCATATAGTCATTGAAGTCTTCAGTTCTCGGAACTGGTGGAGTTGCCTGCTTAGCATCCAACCAGGTGTCCTGGACATGATCACGCAAGGGCAGGAGGGCAAGTCCAGCAGCTCTTCTGATCCAGGATCTTCCTTGTACTGTACTGCTAATCCAAGATACTATTCCTTTACGTAAACAGATTAAAACTTCAAAGCGTTACCGCATGTCGCTGACAAATAAGTCAGGTGTGACAGTTATCACAATATAAAGATTTGATACATGCCGACTGACACTCTTGGTGGGTCAGTGTTAAGACAACAGATCAATACACACGCTTCCTATTCAGTATGTACGTATGATTACATGGCTGTGTGTATGCATGGTATGTATGGCTGTATGTATGATTAAATGTATGTAAAGTATGTATGTGTATTTATGTGTGTGCGTGCGTGTAAATGTATGTAAGCCTAAACGCTTCGGTCGTTTGAAGACAGAAGGCAGAGGTATTCCCGGGAAAGAAGCCTACTCTCGCAGAGCTCACTAGAGCTGAAACTTCTCTCGCAGAATTTCTTTGGAGAAGGCGAATGGAGCAGAGTAAGCTTAGGGATTATCGGTTGTTGCGTGAAAACAATGCTTTTCTTGAAGCCTTAGAGTGCCCTGAACATGGAATCATATGTATATAAACTATACTTATGATATGTAAAACATGCACTGTAATACCTAATTTGATATCTACTTATGTGAAAGAGTCTAAGAGTCTTTTTGAAATTTCATTTGTTTGACCCAAATGTAATTCCAGATATTCTATATTGCCAAACAAAAGCTATTCTAAGTGAAAAGTAATCTATAATGTAAATGGTAATTCTATGGATTGTACCATGGATAGTTTGAATTCTCATGTGTCCAATTATCATGTTTATTCAAATGATTTTTTTTAAAGATTGAGTTATATATCACTAGATTATTGCCTGTATTTGTTTTTGTGATTACCTTGTATTTATTTTTCCATATAATAAAAAAATTATGGAAAGTTTGAGCGATCTGCGTGGAGTGAATTTCCATATGTGTGTTCTACTAAGTAAAAGTTTAATAGCCACTATACTTGTCATTATATTTATATGAAAATAACATAATCGTAACCGTAATGACTTCAGCTTTACTTTGATAGATTACACATGGAAATTGGACAATTTTAAAGACATTTATTGAAGAAGATGTATTTCTTATAGTAGAAGGTCCATAAGGGTATTTAGTATTTCGTTATGAAAAAATAGTTCTCTTGATATTCAATACTGGACATTTCCCCACACCCCACTTTTTGTTTGTTTATGGTAAAAGTTAATAAGAGGAGGTTTGGTGGGGGACTAGTGGTATCTTTTCAGAGGGTGTTATTCTGGCATTACCCACTATTTACTGGAGGATATTGGAAATTAATATACTGTAGACTGTCATGTTGTCTGACTACAGATAGGATTTGTTATCTTAACAATCACTGGGGGTTTCACATTATAGGTGATTTGTACAATTGCCCAAATGATCCTGCTGAGTAATGGTGCTTAGTGATGTCAAATGGAATATTTTATTATCAGAGGAAATTGGTAGTGAAAACTTAATACCATCTATACAGTATATCTTCAGGATTTTTAGCCCTTTCTTTCTCTGTGTGTAATTCTGATTGAAAGGAGTCACTCAACCAGTTCATGCATTCCATGTTAAAAAAAAATCAGACTTGGTTAGAATGCGTGTTTATCTCCGACAACTTCCCACTGGTGACATTGTAGTGAACTTGAGAAGTGGAGATGATTTTTTATATTCATATTATTATAATCTGTCAAACTATACATAAATGTGTGTGTGTCATAAAATTCAAAGGGACTGTTCCCTACACTCATCAATATCATAAAGAATGAACATTAGTGTATTGTGTGGATTATATAAAGCTCTCACTAAGCATATGTTTTACATGCATGACAGATGGGATTAAGGGAGAAAGGAAATATTTTCTTGAACGTTTCCAATAACTAGTGGAGGAAATTGGAAATGGCTGAACCTGTAGATAGCGTCAAATCCGTGATGGATTTGACAGATCTCACAGGGTAACATTCAACAGGCTCTTTACCTTGTGATCATGTTAACATTTTTCTTAACAGTTTAGAAAAATAGAAGATATTTGAAGTGAACTACATTGAAAAATGAGAGAAGAAATTAATTGTCAATGTTTTTTATCATAAAAACTCTCTGGACAGTAAACAACAGTTGTTATTTTAGTACTTTGAAGAGGAATCCCAAACCTTCTCTTACTATGTTATGATATATAATGTCAAAGTGAAAGCAAAAAAACCATTAACGTGCAACACAGCATTTTCCATGGACTTGTTTATTTGCTATTTTGATATACATGTGTTCAGATTGATTGAAAAATATACAATATCAACTATAAATTTCTTCCGTGTGTGAATGCGTGTAATACTTGCATATTGGCTCCCCAGTTCTCATAATGCTTCATATGAAAGGAAAATTGTGTGTTTGATTAAAATCATCTCTTATGTCAGTGACTGATTTAAACCACAGCCAGTGTCCCAACGCTCGTAAATGTTTCGCCCTCGCGATCTAACGTAATAACATTTCAGGTCATAGACATCCTCTGATACACAGCAGATGCGTTCTGGTCATATTACCTTTCGGCTCCATTGTCTGTACTGTCTTAAAAATGACTTTATTAGTCTTCGGATGTTACGTCTTGTACCAGAGACCATATAATAGATATGGTCTCTGCTAGTACACACAAATAAGACCGTTTAGCCTATATAAGGAATGTAGCAGGCAGTGGATCTTCCAGTTGGCTAACTTACTGTTGGTAATATCCGTTTCCTTTTAGCAAATAAGAGGATAGTTAGTAACAAAATATACGATATACAACGCATATTTGCACAACTATCACCAAACCATTCGACACTGACACCGCATCAAACCCCGCGGTAGACTGGACACAGTTATGTGCTCACCGATTAGATAAACACCTACCGACAGGGTGGGGATTGTGGTTCAAAGCGAAACAGACAACCCTGTCTGTTGTCTAATAAATGCTGGGCGGCGCCTTTGATCCTGCCTCTATCCATGCATGAAGTAGGAGTAAACGATGACCAGGATGGCCTTGAAATAAACAAGATTCTTTCTTGTTGAATATCAAGGTACCAATTCATCGGTCACGTGGTTTTCTTATGTATCCACAATTAACTAGAATGTTTCATATCCATCAAAATGTATATGCTTTATCAGCGTGCTTTATCAACACATGTATAATGCTTATTCACGCTTGGTGTGCCAGAATGAAATTGAACATTATGATAGCGTCAGCAGGGATAATAGAGGTCATAAGACGTGGCATAAGAAGATCATACATAAATATGTTTAAGTTACATAGGCAGCAGGCTAGATTATTTACAGCAATACAGTTCAAATATTGTGTTCAATAAAAGAAAACGTTGATTTTTAACACACTTATTTTTGTACTATTAAACAAACTGTGGACTTTGGAGACATTTTCGCTTATTGTAATGAGATCAAGGTAAAAAGTCATATCTTTCTCTGAAATCCACGGGCATAGTTTCTGTCAAACATAAGAACGTAATCAGGGCGGCCAGCTTTGACTTGTCGTGTGCCTTAAAGTGAGTTTAAACATGTCAAAAGCGTTTGACCCTACAATATAGGGTCATTTACTCCAACGTTCTAACTTTCAATCGTCTTAACAGGACCAAATCGTTTGTTATATATCGATTGCCTGTCTCTATGTCTTAAGTTGTTAATCGGTAACTGCGGTCCAGATTTATTTAATTTATTCATATATTGTTGCAAACTTGACTGATTTGTTTACACAATAAAAAATCTAATTGATCATGCACTACTGAGGCAGTCAAGCACCTGTATAAGAAATATCAAAGCAGCCATGTTACATGTAGTCCCAAAAACTGGCAATTATTTCGCCACAACATAACTGAAAAAATGCTGAGGTGACGTGACATATAAACTTACCCACAGACAATACATTTTTTTCCAGAGAGTGTAGCACAATTTTATCAAAGTTTTATTGACAATTTGAAAAAAGTATAATAATATAACAGTGCGAAAATCATTATGTTTTTCTTCAAGTTTTATCAAAATCAAATATATTCTACTACTTTAAGTTTCACATTCCCAAGCCAGTAAAAGCTACATAGTTTACAGGACGTCTATCATAATACGTAACGCTTGGAGATGCAAGCTGTCGAAACCAGTCAAACGAGCTGGCAGATGCTAATCAGCTAGCGCTATTGAAATTCTAGACCCGGCTGACCAGATTCAGACACAACTGACCAGCCAATAAACAATTAACTAAGCAAGTCAACACATCAAAATTTGCATAATTTGACCAACATTTGAGAAGCCATTGTTATCAATTCCATGTATTGAAATTCTAGAGCCGATTGACCAGTTTCAAACACAGCCGACCAGCCTATAAACAATTAACTAAGCAAGTCAGCACATCAAAACTTTCAAAATTTGACCACCATGTGGGAAACCATTGTTATCAATTCCAAACTGGACAGATGGGTAGTGACATGCTTTCAAACGTGGACTGGAGGTCTCGGGTATAAATGCAGGGGTATCTTGGCATAGGGTCATTCCTGAATTTCGCCTGAGAACCTCTCTGTCTGTTTTTGAAGGCGTGGAGATCCCGGAGTTAATTCCCCGTAACAATTCTAGGCATAAACGGTCCCTTAAAAAGGACGGTTTCAATAATATGAATATTAAAATTCATCATCACTTTTCAAGTTTACAAAAATATCTCCAGTTGGGAGATGTCACAGATAAACAAGGATTCTAACTGAGTTTGATCGTCACAGGTTTATCTCCAATTTGCCAGCACAATGCAGAGGATTAACAGTTACTGTGAGTGAGCATGGTTTTACGTCGCTTTTAGCAGTTACTGTGTTTATACAATTCCCACAGATATCATGCCAAAAACGCTCACAGTAGTTAGGGAGTAAACTCAACTGAGGATTTTACAAGTATGTATCACAACCTTTGAAAGCTAACATGTGAATAAACTCAGTTCACTGAAACTTAAATAATTAAGGCACTTGCAGTGACCAGTTAACAAGTAATCAGTGAGATATTATATAAATACTGGGAATGCCAAACAACTTCATTGTAAATAGACAAATGCACCTGTGAATGGTCAATGTTTTAAATACCGAGTGAAACAAAGACGAGGTGCCAGCCTACACTGGAAATGCTGTATGCTGCATGTCCAGCCTGCATAGACACCTCTAGTGATCTATTCGTGATTCCGAGCCTTGCGCATAACCATTGTCATGACCTGGTTGAGTGACTTCCTTCCATCAACGTGAAAGGATTACCCACAGCGAAAGAAAGGATTAAAATCCTCAAGATATCCTATCCAAATGGTATAAGTACTCACAACCAATTTCCGCTAATAGTAAACTGTCACCTTTGGTATCCCAAACAACACTCACCATGCTCATTGGGCAAATGTAAAAATCACAAACCCTAACGAGATTCTGTCTATATGGTCACACCCGGTGATTGTGAAGATCTAAAATTCTATCAACAGTTTGTTTGTTTGCTGTTTAACGCCGCACTCAGCAATGTGCCAGCTATATGAAGGCGGTTTGTAAATAATCGAGTCTGGACCAGACAATCCAGTGATTGACATCATGTGCATCGATCCACGCAATTGGGATACGATGACATGCATCAACCAAGTCGGCGAGCCTGACCATCCGATCCCGTTAGTCGCCTCCTACGACAAGCATGGGTTGCAGAAGACCTATTCTACCCCGGATCTTCACGGGTCGGATCCTATTCAAGCACTATCCACACATTACATCCATTGTGACAATGGAATAGTTTCATCATACATCATTATCATGTTTTGTGCATGCAAGTCATTGGTTCAATGCATAGAATAACAGATAATCAAGTATTAGCTTCGACGTCGTTTTAAAAAGGTGCCCTCGCAACGTTGCATTAACAGTTGTTCTGATTTGAGTCCATGGGTGGCCCAGTCGTCTAAGGCTCAGCAATTCACTGTGCAGAGTTAGGTCCATTGAAAACATATGATTGTGAGATCGAATCCCGGTTCGCCACGATTACCTTTCTAGGTTTGCCAGCACCACACCCGTGCTTGTGGGTTTCAGCAAGGTGATAAACGTTTGAAACCTGCATTAGTATGGGCTTTCAGCCCACGTCTAGCTGGCACGTCGTGATATAACTGGGATACTGTTCAAAACGGCGTTAAACCCAACACACTGACTCACACAAATCCTGACTTCAAATGTGAGGTGTCCTGTGTCAGGATTACATATATGGTTCAATGTTCAGTGTTTCATGATATATGACTGATATCATGAGCATTGACCAACGCAATTGGGATACCATGTTAGCGAGCCTGACCATCCGATCCCGTTAGTTGCCTCTTACGACAAGCATAGTCGCCTTTTACGGCAAGCATGGGCTGCTGAAGATCTATTCTACCCCGGATCTTCACTGGTCACGAACCGACCTGATGACATATTGCTTTGTATATTATTACACATGTATGCTGGCCAGGTTTCCCCACGTACATCAATACATTGATTAGACCATATTGATATCCTCTTTTATGCTAATGTACCAGTAAGTTGGTCAAGCCTTGCTTTTAGGAGACTTACGTGCTTTCTATTTTAACATAGAATACCAATGTTGTTGATTGGATATATATACCCATTGTTGGATGTATCGTTAATGATTTGGGGATTATGTGATATCTTAAAAATGCAGTAATTGGTGCTCTTATACTTCAATTCGTAATTCAACGTTTGCCATGTCCACATCAGATGTCGATTCTCCAAATTTAATTGCTCGATATTTTTATGACAGTTCATTAATCACCAATCACTGTTATAATACCACGGCACAAACGGGATCAAAGGCATTGCTCCATTCAACATGTATCTTGTAATATACAACAAACGCCAACACCATTCCCTGATGAATTAAATTAATATGCGTGAGTGTTACACACAGTGTAACCGCTAAAATTAGAACTTGGAAATAAAAGTGACATCCGTGTACATTCTACGAGTGCGACCATATCAAGTGTTTATGAATAACTGTGAAAAGTAGTGATGACATCGGATGTTTGCGAAAAGGTACGATTTTTCTGCCCCACACATTGCGAACACGTGTAAAGGCAAGTCAACGTCTCACATGGAAATGATGGCCTGAATGTGAGAATGTTAGTAATTGTAAATAAGTCAATAAAAGTTCAAGCAGTGATGATGTCAGTTCACGAATGGGCCTTGTTCTCGGTAGCTATTGAGACCACTACGTGACTCCAAAACTGATCCGCATCGTCATGATTGAAGAAGGCTTTGGGTCCTAGCTAGCCCAAATGTTCTGTGGCTTTAATGTTTGGCGATTTGGACAGCCATGTGAAAGTGGTAATGTAATGTATTCATAGGCAAGAGTGGAACGTGCAGTCCGGCATTATCTCCTCTGAACATTTCTCTCTTATGGTCAATAATAAAAATCATGTGTAAAACGTGATCCCTGTGACGAAAAGCTATTATAATTGTCCCGTTTACACAAGATAGGATATCCACAATTATTCTTTTGTACGTGAAGTGATGTGTGGTATATTATGTTGAATTTTGTTTAACGACACAGTCAGCAAAAACTGACAAGCTAGCGACGGAAATTATATTTTATATTATTGTGTAGCAAGCAGAGGCATAGGCAGATCCAGGGTTTCTGGTGTCACCACCCATCAATTACCCGTAGACGCATGTTTCCCGAACTGACCAACAAGCAGCACATAGTTAAACTACTTTATTCTGCAATTTTAACATTTTACGTCCGGAATAATGCTGAGCTCTCTCATTCACCCGAGGGACTCAGAATTGGTGATATGTAGTCCCAGGAACTGGCTACTTTTTATGTTTCACTTTTTGTTTCGTTATATTTCTTACTTCCTCTTTTTTCAACTGCTGTTTTTGTAACGTTAAATAGTCGAAGAAAACAGTGGCTGTTGATGCGTCTTTTGTCCTTAAAAGCATAAGTCACTTCGCTAAAATATTCTGATCTGTCCATGTTGTGGTTTTGCTGTACACGTCAGTGGAAACATTTTCAATAAAACGAAGCTGCAGGAACTACTTTCTTTGTGTTTCAATGAGTTTCCATAAAAGAGAACATATGTCATTTCTTGCCAAATATTGAATGAATGGAGCACGTTTGATCATTTATGTCAGGTCAGTTGATGAGAAAACATTATTTGAACAGAAACACCCTGATACATCCCTTCTCAGGCGGTGCGTCACACGTTTCACGTGAATATTTCACCCTGGTTACAACTTAATCGCGGTGTGAAGATATGTGTGATAATTTTTGTTAGTAAAATCAAAATTAAATTGCATTGCGAGAGTTGTTTTTAAACAAATGCATTGTCAACTGACAGCGAGAGCACTGTATTTTTTGTAGCCTAATTTTCGAATTTGCTAGGTTTTATATTTTATCATTTTACTGACATTTGGGTTCTCCTACGTTCTGTACCGCTTCAGACGTTTCCTCCGCATGAACCTACATGTAACACGCTGGGATATAACTTACATGAAGGAGAGGCGATACAACTTTGGAATGGTCAGCAGTCCGAACATGACCATAAAGGGATCGAGCCTACAGGAACACACAGGAACATTGGAAAGTTTATGTTCCTCAAATGAGCTCAAATGCATTTCTGAAGAAAATTCTGACTGATTTGTTTTGTACTGCAGAAATTTCTGGAAGAATCTTTTTTATACCTCCAGAAATTTCTGCCAGACATTTATTATTTACCACTTTGTATTATGTACTTCAAAATATCGCTCAGCAGTCATTTTTGTAGTAAACAACACGTTTGTGTTGAAACATTAGGCTCTGTAGTCAAACAATATATTTTGCAGTAAGAGAAAATCATTTGGCCTGATAGACTAGGGAATCATATCAAGATTTTCAACAAATCATTTCATACTCTCATGGCTTCAAATGCCCGATTAGCTACAATGAAAACCAAATGGTGGATTTTTCATACTTTTATTATACATGGTTTGATACAGAAAAATGGCGTGACACTATAGTTCATGAAAGTCAGCCTCACAAGTATGATATTGAAACCACCTAGTCCCACAGTAGTTGTAAGTGTGGCATCACGTTCGAGTGATTAGAGGACGGTGCACAATCATTCGGGGCACAACTGCGAGTTTTCCAGGTGGTACCCGGTGCAAGTAATGCCCTTCACAGTGGCCTTTGTCAGGTACCAACTACTTGTCCTCCACAGCTCGTTCAAGTCTTGGTGGATCAAGTGATTCATACTGAATGAAAAAGAAAGACAACGTTACAAGTAAGCACTTACAAATTGGTGACATGTAGAATTAGTATTGTCGTAACATTGATTTTCAGCCATCAGCGCGTTTTGTTTCTCATAATTAATGCTATCTGTCTCTGCTAATCAATTTGAATGGCACTGACAGCATCGAAGCAATGCATTTCATACTTCATCTCGCCATGGATGTTGATCAAACAACCGCGACCATAATTTTAAAGGTTTAAATTGTTACAATATTCCCAGGTGTATGGGATCCATTTCTACCTTATGGCACTAAGCTTACATATTTACAACTGTAATGCTATTCTACAACTACCTACAGATGCAAGGACAAACATGTAAAACATATATGAATAAATATATTAAATTACATGCAACACAGAACTAGTCCCTACATAATTTTTCTTGAATAGCGAAAACTTTACCACAACAAACGTGTATCATGACCCATTTTAACGTCCATCTACTCAAGTGACAGATGATCTCAGCAATACATGTTTTAGATTCATCACGGATACCTCATGTTGCCAAATGCAGTAGAAATTAGTCCTGTGCCTCAAGCTGTCAATGTAAGCAAACCAAGAGGGTTTGATAACTTCACCTCTGTAATGGGAAAACAGACAAACTGACTTAATTGTAGTGAAGGCCAAACATAACATAAGCTCAATGCATCACAACCTAAAACAGTTCTGCACCAACATTACTAAGAAAGTTGTTGGCACTTCCAGTTAAATGACATCATTTCCCGTTTGGAAAGAAGACAACTTCAAAACAGAAAGTGTTATTCCACAAGCTACCATAAACAGAAAGTTATAAGCACTTTTGGTGTAATGACCTTGACCTCAATTTAAGAGAATCACATGTTTGATTATATTTAGTTGAAAACATAGGTGTAAGCTCTTACAAACATGTTATACACACACATTATTTCCTCAGTACATAAAGGAGCAGAAGTGCATTAAGACAGACCAATCCAGTGACCTTAATCTTCATAGAAGGTCACTCAAAACCTCATCACTTCAAAGCGCCGCCCTCAGGACGTCGCCCATCCACAACTGGTGATGAAAACTGGTTGTAAAATCATAATTGCTGAACTATTGACGTGCCAACCAATCGATCTTAGGAATTAATTGGTTTGTGTCATTTTAATGTTTTTCAGTGCCATGTCCAGATAATCTAGAATACACTTAACAAAAACAAACAAACATGAAAGCTGACCTTCGACTTGAAAACATTTGGGGGATTATTATGGAAAATTGCATTTGATTGCCTAGTCATTTTGATCTTATAGTAGGTCTTCGTCATTTCAATTAATTGTAACTACATTGAACGATTTTTATTATTGAGAACACGTGACCTTGACATCAATATCAACTGCAATGTTTTCAAGGGTTAACCAGTGTATAAAACCAAATATGAAGTCTCATGGTGGAATTCAATGTCACAACGAAATATGGTTCATGCTTTTCATTGAAAATAGGTCACTGTGACCTAACAAATATCTGCAGAAATAGACACTGAAGTGAAAGGCACTGTTCTGCCTCCAGGGTGTCCCGTGACAGTGACGCTGAATATCTTCTGGCAATCATTTCCTCAAGAGGTCTCGAATAATTTCGTGACAGTGAATTATCACTGAATATCTTCTTAGCAATCAATGCTTCGAGATTAACATTCTTGGAACTTTCATACCTCTTCATGACAGCGAAGTGTCATTGAAAATATTCTTCGTAATCAATGCCTCAAAACGGCCGATTGGAATTCTTCTGTCTCCACGGTGTCATCGTGAAAGTGAAGTTACGCAAAATATATTCTTGGCAATGAATGCCTCGATTTGTCCTCATGGAAATCTTCTGCCACCTTGGTGTCTTCATGACAGTGAAGTGTCATTTAATTTTTTTTAGTAATCAATGCCTGGAAATGGCCTCTTAGAACTTTTCTGCATCCAAGATGTCTTCGTGACAGGAAGTGCCATTTTAAAAATATTGGTAATCAATCCATCGAGATGTCCTCATGGATCTCTTCTTGCTCCAGGGTGTCTTCGTGACGAAGAAGTATCATAGAATATATCCTCAGCAATTAATGCCTCGAAATGTCCTCTTATGAATCTCTTCTGAATGCGGGGTGTCTTTGTGACAGTAAAGTGCCACTCAATATATTCTTGGCAATCCATGCCTCGAGATGGAATTCTTCTGCTTCCAGGGTGTCTTCGTGACATTGTATTGACACTGAATATATCCTTGGCGGTCGTTGCCTCCTCATGATAAATGCCACTCTTCTGCCTCAAAGTTGTCGTCGTGACGGAATTGTCAATGAATATAATCTTGGCAATCATTGCCCCTCGTGGAGTTATTGGCACTCTTCTGCCTCAAGGGTGTCTTCGTGACAGGGAAATGTCACTACATATATTATTAAAAATCATTGCTTCGAGATGTCCCGATGGAACTCTTCTGCATCCTTAGTGTCTTCGTGACAGGGAAATGTCACTGAATATATTCTTAGCAATCAATGTCTCGAGATGTCCTCATTGAATCCCTCTGCCTTCCTGACTGTGAAGCGTCACATTCATTGCCTCAAGATGGTTCATGTCACTGTTTTCCTTCCAGGGTGTGTTCGTGCCAGAGATGTGCCACTTAATAATTCTTGGCAATCAATGCCTCGAAATGTGCACTTTGATCTCTTGTGCCTCCAGAGTGTCTTCGTGACATTCAATTTCCACAGAATATCTTATTAGCAGCATCACTGCATTCATATGTCTTATTGACCTTCTTTTGCCACCAGTGTGTGACCGTCGTTATCCAATGGTCGGGCCTGCTTCAGGCGGATACAAAGAGGCTGACACTGCCTCTGACAACCAAACAATCCCCGATTTTGAACCTAAATCTAAATAATTTGGAAGTGTCTTTCTATAAAGTAATGCATCTACGTGCAGGTTGTTAGTGCGGGTTAGTGGAGGTTAGTACAGTGTTAAGTCTCTGAACCTAACGTGCCTCAGAAGCATACCCGACCCTTAGATAGAGGTCTCCACTGGTGACCATGGAAGGTGGGAAACCTGGTACCGGAGAGTCTCCTGGTGATGCATTTTGCCTCAAGGATGTCTTATTGGCAGACATATTCCTATAGAGGTCTTCTTGGTTATTTTCTGGCCCCAGAAGTCTTGTTGGCACTCTAATGCTTCCTGTGTTTCTTTGTGACAGTCAATTGCCACTGAACAGCTTCTTGGCAAACATTGCCTCCAGACGTCTCCATGCAACTCGTCTGTGTCTTTTCTGTGATTTATTACAGACTATCCTATGGCCCATCAATATCCTCTTAGAACACTTCTGTCTCAATGGTGTCTTCGTGACAGTGAAGTGTCACTGTACGTATTCTTAGAAATCAATGCCTCGAAATGTCCTCATCGAATTCTTCTACCTTCAAGGTGTCTTCGTGACAATGAAGTGCGACTCAATCTAATCTTGACAACTAATGCCTTGAGATGTCATAGAATTCTTCTGCCTCTAGGTGTCTTCGTGACAGTGAAGTGTCACTGAACGTATCCTCAGCAATCAATGAATAGAAATACCCTTTTCAAACTCTTCTGTCTCAAATTTGTCTTCGTGACAATGAAGTGCGACTCAATATAATCTTGGCAATCAATGCCTCGAGATATCAAGGAACTCTTTTGCTTCCAAGCTGTCGTCGTGACAGTGAAGTGTCTCTGAATGTATTCTTAGCAATCAACGTCTCGAAATGTCCTCATGGAATTCTTCTGTTTTCAGGGTGTCTTCGTGACAGTAAAATGTCAAGGAATGTATTCATAGCAATCAATGACTCGAAATGTCCTCATGGAATTCTTCTGCATCCAGAGTGTCTTCCTGACAGTAAAGTGTCACGGCACGGAACGTATCCTTAGCAAAAGATGAATAGAAATATCCTCTTGAAAGCCTTCTGTCTCAAGGGTGTCTTCGTGACAATGAAGTGCCACTCAATATAATCTTGGCAATAAATGCCTCGAGATGCATCCAAAGAGTCTTCGTGACGGTGAAGTGTCACTGAATGTATTCACAGCAATCAATGCCTCGAAATGTCCTCTTCAAACTCTTCTGTCTATAGGGTGTCTTTGTGACAATGAAGTGCCACTCAATATAATCTTGGTAATCAATGCCTCGAGATGTCATGGAACTCTTCTGCATCCAAGGTGTCTTCGTGACAGTGAAGTATCACTGAATGTATTCACAGCAATCAATGCCTCCTCTTCAAACTCTTTTGTCTCAAGGGTGTCTCCGGGACATTGAAGTGCCACTCAATATAATCTTGGCAATAAATGCCTCGAGATGTCATGAAACTCCTCTGCATCCCAGGTGTCTTTGTGACGGTGAAGTGTCACTGAATGTATTCTTAGCAATGAAGTGCCGCGAAATGTCCTCATGGAATTTTTCTACCTCAAGTGTGTCTCCGTGACAGTGAAGTGTCATTGACTGTATACTGAACCAAATTAAAAACTTCACAATCCTAAAATTTTAACATTTTGACAAGTTATCATTGTGGGCCCCTATTGTGTATTTAAACAGTAATGTCCACGTATTGTCTTCAGATAACACCCATTTTTTGCAGGTGAATCGATCAAAATCATGTGCACAGCACTATAGTGACAAAAGTGGTTTTTCACCTGCAACTTGTCACGTGGCCACAATACCGCACGTGTTTTCAGCCATACTTGTTAGCAGTCATTAATAAAAAAAGAAAAACACAAGAAAACAAAAGTCTTTACGACCATTTGTCATGCCACGCCTTTCAAATGTGAAACGTGAACGTGCCATCGGGATGTTGCAGACGGGAACGTCCGTAGCTGAAGTCGCAAGGACGATGGGTTGTAGTCGACGGACTGTTTATGATTTACAGACGCGTCTACAGCAAACGGGTACCACCGCTGATCACCCTCGGCAAGGCCGACCACGTGTGACGTCACATGCAGAGGATCGTCAGATTGTCTTACATCACCTCCGTAACCGATTTTTGACGGCTACATCAACCAGAAATGAACTGTTTAGGGGTAGACTGAGTGCGCAAACTGTTCGAAACCGTCTGAGAACTGCTCACCTTCAAGCACGACGGCCATACTGCGGGCTGATTCTGACCCAATTACACAGACGTCAACGTCAATTGTGGGAACAGCGACACTTACGATGGACTCAGACGAATAGGAATCATATCGTCTTCAGTGATGAATCCCGATTTAATCTTCGATTTGCTGATGGTAAGGCGAGGGTATGGTGGCGCCGTCATGAACGTTACGCCTAGTGTTGTGTACAGGAAGTTGCCAGATTTCGAGGCGGAAGTGTCATGGTGTGGGGTGCTTTCTGTGGCAATGTACGTTCCAGGCTTCTTGTCATCCATGGCAACCTCAACGCTGCTGCTTACCGCGACCAGGTACTGGCACCAGAACTTCTGCCTGTTTTGCAGCACATGCACCCAGTTTGATCTTCAAACACGACAATGCCAGACCCCATAAAGCAATTTTGACAAGGAATTTCCTTCCGAATGCGGGAGTCAACGTCATCGACTGGCCGTCAAGGTCTTCCGACCTCAATCCCATCGAACACGTCTGGGATGCTCTTGGCAGAAGTCTGCGCACTCTCCAGAACCAACCACAGAATTAGCAAGATCTTGGCACCATTTTGCAGCAACAATGGCGTCGTCTTTCCAATCATGTGTTCACAAGCATTAAAAGGTCCATGCGGAGGCGTTGTGTGGCAGTTGTCAACGCACATGGTGGCCACATACGCTACTGAACTTGTGTGCCAGCAGATTCTCGTGCTTGGGACTTATGATTTAAACTGTTGATGTTATTACGGAATACCGTAGGTGCTTTGAACAAATTATGGTTACCACCTTTAATTAAAATCCTTCTTTGGACATTAATGATTAAAAACTACCTTCTCTGATACATTTGTCCGGTATATATCATATATGGGATTACTTTAAATATGTTAAGTTTTTAATTTGACTCAGTATAATCTTGGCAATCAATGCCTCGAAATGTCCTCATCAAATTCCTCTGCTTCTAGGGTGTCTTCGTGACAGTCAAATGTCACTGAATATATTCTTAGCAATCAATGCCTCGAAATATCCTCTTCAAATTCTTCTGTCTCAAGGGTGTCTTCCTGACAGTGAAGTGCCACTCAATATAATCTTGGCAATCAATGCCTCGAGAGAACTCTTGGGCATCCATGGTGTCTTCTTGACAGTGAGGTGTCATTGAACGTATTCTTAGCAATCAATGCCTCGAAATATCCTCATGAAATTCTTCTGTCTCAGGGGTGTCTTCGTGACAGTGAAATATCACTGAATATATTCTTAGCAATCAATGCCTCAAAATATCCTCTTAGAACTCTTCAACCTGAAGGTTTCTTTGTGACAGTGAAGTGTCACTGAATGTATCCTCAGCAATCAATGTCTCGAAATGTCCTCATCGAATTCTTCTGTCTCAAGGGTGTCTCCGTAACAGTGAAGTGTCTTTGAATGTATTTTTAGCAATCAATGAATTGAAATGTCCTTTAAGAAACCTTATGCGTCCATGCTGTCTTTATGACAGTGAAGTGCCACTAAATTTAATCTTGGCAATCAATGCCTCGAGATGTCTTCAAGGAATTCGTCTGCCTCCCGGATGTCTTCGTGACTGTGATGTGTCACTGAATATCTTCTTGGCATTCATTGCCTCAAGATGCTTCATGTCACTGTTTTCCCTCCAGGGTGTCTTCGTGCCAGAGAAGTGCCACTTAATAATTCTTGGCAATCAATGTCCCGAAATGTGCACTTTGATCTCTTGTGCCTCCATAGCGCCTTCGTGACAGTCAATTTCCACTGAATATCTTATTAGCAGCATCACTGCATTCATAAGTCTTCTTGACCCCCTTTTGCCTCCAGTGTGTGACCGTCGTTATCCAATGGTCGGGCATGCTTCAGGCGGATACAAAGAGGCTGACACTGCCTCTGACAACCAAACAATCCCCGATTTTGAACCTAAATAATTTGGAAGTGTCTTTCTATAAAGTGATGCGCCTACGTGCAGGTTGTTAGTGCGGGTTAGTGGAGGTTAGTGGAGTGTTAAGTCTCTGAACCTAACGTGCCTCAGAAGCATACCCGACCCTTAGATCGAGGTCTCCAGAGGTCTTATTTGGTACCAGTGACCATGGGAGTTGGGAAACCTGGTCCTGGAGAGTCTCCTGGTGATGCCTTTTGCCTAAAGGATGTCTTATGGCAGACATATTCCTATAGAGGTCTTCTTGGTCATTTTCTGCTCCCAGAAGTCTTGATGGCACTCTAATGCTTCCTGTGTTTCTTCGTGACAGTCAATTGCCACTGAACAGCTTCTTGGCAAACCTTGCCTCCAGAAGTCTCCTTGCAACTCGTCTATGTCTCTTCTGTGATTTGTTACAGACTATCCTCTTGGACATCAATGTTTCCAGAAGAAATCAAGGCACCTTTCAGCCTCAATGGTGTCGTCGTGAAGTGCCACTGAATATCGTCTTGACAATCATTGGTTCAAGAATTCTTGGATGTCTTCTTTACAGTGAATTGTCACCGAATATCTTCAAGGAAATAATTGCTTCATGAACTGCAGGACGTCGTCGTGAAAGTACATTTTCACTGAAAATCCTTTTGGCAATCATAACTCATAGATTACTTTATTGGCCCTGTCCTGCCTCCAGGGTGTCTTCGTGACAATGATCATGAAGTGTCACTGAATATCTTTTCAGCAATCAATGCCTCGAAATGTCCTCTTAGCACACTTCTGCCTTCAGTTTGTCTTCGTGAAAGTGAATTACCACTGAATTTCTTCTTAGCAATCACTGCATCGACATGTCCTCTTGAAACGTTTCTACTTCCAGGGTGTCTTCGTGACAGTGAAGAGTCATTGAATTTATTCTTAGCATTCAATGCCTCGAAATGGCCTATAAGATCTCTTCTTTGGTGTCTTCATGACAGAGAAGTCACTTGGTATATTCTTGGCAATCAATGCGTCGAAATGTCCTCTTGGATCTCTTGTGCCTCCAGAGCGTCTACGTGTCAGTGAAATGTTACTGACTATCTTCTTAGCAATCAATGCCTCAACATGTCCTCCACTGCCTGTAAAGTGTCTTCGTGACAGTGAGGTGTCATTGAATATATTCTTAACAATCATTGCCTCGAAATGTCCTATTAGATCTCTTCTGCTGTCTCCTCGTGACATAGAAGTGCCACTCAATATAATCTTGGTAATGAATGCGTCGAGTTGTCATGAAACTCTTCTGCCTCCAGGGTGTCTTCGTGACAGTAAAGTGTCACTGAATATCTTCTTAGCAATCAATGCCTCGAAATGTCCTCTTAGAAATCTACTACCTCCAGGATGTCTTCGTGACAGTGGTTGGTTGGTTTGTTGTTTAACGCCGCACTCAGCAATATTCCATATGACTATATGACGGCTGTCTGTAAATAATCGAGTCTGGACCAGACAATCCAGTGATTAATATCATGAGCATCGATACACGCAATTGGGATCGAAGACATGCATCAACCAAGTCAGCGAGCCTGACCACCCGATCCCGTTAGTCGCCTTTTACGAGAAGCAGAGTCACCTTTTACGGTAAGCATGGGTTGCTGATGACCTATTCTACCCCGGAATCTTCACGGGTCTTTTGTGACAGTGAAGTATCATTGAATATATTCTTAGCAATCATTGCCTCGAAATGTCCTATTAGATCTCTTCTACAGTGTCTTCGTGACAGAGAAGTGTCTCTTGGTATATTCATGTCAATCAATGCCTCAAAATGTCCAATCAGAAAACTTCTGCCTCGAGGATGTCATCGTGACCGTGAAGTGTCACTGAATAGCTTCTTAACAATCAATGCTTCGAAATGTCCTCTTAGAAATATTATGCCTACAGGGTGCCTTCGTGACAGTGACGAGTCACTGAATATCTTTTTAGCAATCAATGCCTCAAAATGTCCTCTTAGATCTCTTCTGGGGTGTATTCGTGCCGGTGAGGTGCCACGTGTCACTGAATATCATCTCAGCAGTCAATGCCTCGTAATGTTATCTGAGAAATCGTCTGCCTTCAGGGTGTCTTAGTTACAGTCCTATTGGATCTCTTCAACCCCCAGGGTGTCTTCGTGACAGAGAAGTGCCCCTTAATACATTCTTTGCAATCATTGCTTCGAAATGTCCTCTTAGATCTCTACTGGGCATTGTTCCTCCCAGTGAGGTGTCACTGAATATCTTCTCAGCAGTCAATGCCTCGAAATGTTCTCTTAGAAATCTGCCTTCAGGATGTCTTCGTTACAGTCCTGATGGAACTCTTCTGCCTCCAGGGTGTCTTCGTTACAGTGAAATGTCATTGAATATATTCTTAGCAATCAATGCCTCGAAATGTCCTCTCAAAAATCTTCTGCCTCCAGGTTGTCTTCGTGACTGTGAAGTGCCACTCAAAATATTTTTGACAAATTAAAAACTTCACATTTTTAAAAGTAATCCCATATATGATATACAACGGACAAATGTATCAGAGAAGGTAGTTTTTAAACATTAATGTCCAAAGAAGGATTTTAATTAACGGTGGTAACCATAATTTGTTCCAAGCACTTACGGTATTCGGTAATAACATCAACAGTTCAAATCATAAGTCCCAAGCACGAGAATCTGCTGGCACACAAGTTCAGTAGCGTGTATGGCCACCATGTGCGTTGACAACTGCCACAAAACGCCTCCGCATGGACCTTTTGATGCTTGTGAACACATGATCGGGAAGACGACGCCATTGTTGCTGCAAAATGTGCCAAGATCTTGCTAATTCTGTGGTTGGTTCTGGAGAGTGCGCAGACTTCTGCCAAGAGCATCCCAGACGTGTTCGATGGGATTGAGGTCGGGAGACCTTGGCGGCCAGTCGATGACGTTGACTCCCGCATTCGGAAGGAAATTCCTTGTCAAATTGCTTTATGGGGTCTGGCATTGTCGTGTTGGAAGATCAAACCGGTGCATGTGCTGCCATAAAAGGCAGAAGTTCTGGTGCCAGTACCTGGTCGCGGTAAGCAGCAGCGTTGAGGTTGCCATGGATGACAAGAAGCCTGGAACGTGCATTGCCACAGAAAGCACCCCACACCATGACACTTCCGCCTCGAAATCTGTCAACTTCCTGTACACAACAGTAGGCGTAACGTTCATGACGGCGCCACCATACCCTCGCCTTACCATCAGCAAATCGAAGATTAAATCGGGATTCATCACTGAAGACGATATGATTCCTATTCGTCTGAGTCCATCGTAAGTGTCGCTGTTCCCACAATTGACGTTGACGTCTGTGTAATTGAGTCAGAATCAGCCCGCAGTATGGCCGTCGTGCTTGAAGGTGAGCAGTTCTCAGACGGTTTCGAACAGTTTGCGCACTCAGTCTACCCCTAAACAGTTCATTTCTGGTTGATGTAGCCGTCAAAAATCGGTTACGGAGGTGATGTAAGACAATCTGACGATCCTCTGCATGTGACGTCACACGTGGTCGGCCTTGCTGAGAGCGATCAGCGGTGGTACCCGTTTGCTGTAGACGCGTCTGTTAATCATAAACAGTCCGTCGACTACAACCCATCGTCCTTGCGACTTCAGCTACGGACGTTCCCGTCTGCAACATCCCGATGGCACGTTCACGTTTCACATTTGAAAGGCGTGGCATGACAAATGGTCGTAAAGACTTTTGTTTTCCTGTGTTTTTCTATTTTTTATTAATGACTGCTAACAAGTATGGCTGAAAACACGTGCGGTATTATGGCCACGTGACCAGTAGCAGGTGAAAAACCACTTTTGCCACTATAGTGCTGTGCACATGATTTTGATCGATTCACCTGCACAAATTGGGTGTTATCTGAAGACAATACGTGACCATTACTGTTTAAATACACAATAAGGGCCCACAATGATAACTTATCAAAAAGTTAAAGTTTTAGGATTGTGAAGTTGTTAATTTGGTTCAATATATTTACGTATTTCTTTGAAACTAATGCTTACTTATTCTGGGTATGCAATCAACAAAACCTATGGGTACAAAATCACTACATTTCAACCGGATTTCATGGAGTGATGGGATAGTAAAAAGGAGATATATCGCCTGTAGGTTTGCTTTTCACATTTTAAAAAAAGAATCGTTTTTTTTCCATGTTTGTGCTTCCTTTTACTTGAGATCTGCAACATGGATTCTTTCCAAATGTAAGAAACACATTCTATTCTAATAAAAAAGGTGCAGTCCAAATGTTGATTTTGATATGTGTATTTTATGAAACAATATTATTTTCTTACAAGTTGTGAATGTGTTTTTTTTAATTCAAGATTGTGCGATCTTAAAAGTGAGAACTGCCACATGGGTTCTCTACAAATTTAAGGAACACTTTTTTATATTCATTGGAGAGATGTAGTGCGAAGGTTGATTTTGATATTTCATTTTATGAAACAATATGAATTTTTTTCATCTAATTTTGAACACAGAATGTTGTTTTAAATTCTATGTTTGTGCGACCTGTTACTTGAGAGCTCCTGTATGGATTATTTCCAATTCGAGGAACACTTTCCTTACAAATGGGAGTGGTGCATTGCAAATGTTGATTTTAATATGTATATTTAATGAAACAATATGATTTTTTACATGTTTTGAAATTAGAATGTTTTATTTTAATTCATCATTGTGCGATCTTTAAGTTGAGATATAAATTGGAGAGATGTCGTGCAAACGTTGATTTTGGTGTGTTTATTTTATGAAACAATATGATTTTGTACATGTTTTGAACTTAGAATGTGTTTTTCTATTCAACATTGTTCGACCTTTAACTTGATATATTAATTGGAGAGATGTCGTGCAAAGGTTGATTTTGATATGTTTATTTTATGAAACGATATGAAATTTTCACATGTTTTGAATACAGAATGTTGTTTTAAATTCTATGTTTGTGCTACCTTTTACTTGAGAGCTCCTGTATGGATTATTTCCAATTCGAGGAACACTTTCCATACAAATGGGAGTGGTGCATTGCAAATGTTGATTTTGATATGTATAATTTATGAAACAATATGAATTTTTACATGTTTTGAACTGAGAATGTGTTTTTTAATTCAACATTGTGCTACCTTTAACTTGAGAACTACTACATGGATTTTTTCAATATTTGAGGAATACTCTCTATATAAATAGGAGAGGTGCAGAGCAAAGGTTGATTTTCATATGTGTATTTTATGAAACAATATGATTTTGTACATGTTTTGAACTTTGAAAAATGAATGAGTCGAGGTTACCCTTGTTCAGTTTAGTGTTAATATCTTTTCTGCCAATGTATGATCCAAGAGCATCATGGTATTACTGTCCATGTCACCTTCCCAGTTTTAGCAGTTTTGAACAGTTTAAAGACTTGGACGGGTAGAGGTAGCACTGCTGAGATGTTTTTCAGACATCAAACTACTATTTCGGGGAAGGCAACATTTTTAATGTCAAAATATGTCATTCAAAAGTATGCTACCTTTAACCGGAGAACTGCTACATGGATTCTTTTCAAATTTGAGGAACACTTTCTATACAAATAGGAGAGGTGCAGTGCAAAGGTTGATTTTGATGTGTTGATTTTATGAAACAATATGAAACTCTTGCATGTTTTGAACATGCATGTTTTGAATGTTTTTTTAATTATTCTATGTTTGTGCTACCTTTTACTTGAGAGCTGCTACATGGATTCTTTCCAAGTGTGAGAAACACTTTCTATACTTATAGAAGAGGTGCGGTCCAAATGTTGATTTTGATATGTCTATTTTATGAAACAATATGATTTTTTGCATGTTTTGAACACAGAATTTTTGTTTTGATGCTATGTTTGTGCTACCTTTTACTTGAGAACTGCTGCATGGATTCTTTCCAAATGTGAGAAACACTTTCTGTACTGATAGAAGAGGTGCGGTCCAAATGTTGATTTTGATATGTCTATTTTATGAAACAATCTAATTCTTTGCATGTTTTGAACACAGCATGTGTTTTTTTAATTCAACATTGTGAGACCTTTAACTTGAGAACTACTACATGGATTCTTTCTATACATATGGGAGTGGTGCATTGATTTTGATATGTTGATTTTATGAAACAATATGATTTTTTACATGTTTTTTACTGAGAATGTGTTTTTTAATTCAACATTGTGCGACCTTTGACTTGAGATATCAGTTAGAGAGATGTATTGCAAAAGTTGATTTAAATATGTTGATTTTATGAAACAATATGCAATTCTTGAAAATGTTTTGAACATAGAATGTTTTTTTTAATTATTCTATGTTTGTGCCACCTTTTACTTGAGATCTCCCACATGTATTCTTTCCAAATGTAAGACATTCTTTTTATACTAATAGAAGAGGTGCAGTGCAAATGTTGATTTTCATATATGTATTTTATAAAACAGTATGATTTTTTGCATAATTTGTCCATGTCACCTTCCCAGTTTTAGCAGTTTTGAACAGTTTAATGACTTGGACTGGTGGAGGTACAGTAGCACTGCTGAGATTTTTTTCAGACATCAAATTATTATTTGGGGGAAGGCAACATTTTGTATGTCAAAATATGTCCCTTACCTTGTAATTTTATAATATTTGTGTCATTGTTTTATTCAGTTACCAAGGCAAAAGCAGTGACCATGGATAAGGTTGAAGATCATCCCTGTGATAAGTTTGTCTGATTCCTCATTTGAGGACTGAAAAGGCTCCTCAACCACTTGGCCCAAGTTCTGGTTTGTCATTTAACAAATAAATAAAGGTCACCTAAATCAGAATTCGACTGTCATTTTGTTGCTGTCATCATATTTTTTAATGGATCAAGGCAATCAATCATAGGACATCTGATGCATGGACTATTTTGCCTGTCTCAGTGTTGCTCTCAATACTGAATGTATGGGGTAAGGCCAAGGAAAATTAAATGTTTCAATTTGTGCCGGGCTTATTGTCTGATGGTTTTTAATTTGCAAACTCGTGGGGAAATAATATATCTTTTAATAGTGTTGAAACATTTGTGAACAATTTGCGCATAGTCTTGAAAGTTGTTTTGGAAAGTAAATATTATATCACGAAATTATGCATGTAATTATAAGCATTTTGAATTTTGTCTTGGCCGTATTTGAAACTATGTATACCGAGGTACCCTGCCAGAAGACAGCACATTTAATTGACATACTCTTTCATGGATAGAGTTCAGAGTGAATTCAGCTTGCAGAATTTACTGCTTGATACCTAATATTGTAATCAGATTGGTACAAACATTTCAAGCTGCCTGGGAGGTATTGAGTAATAAAACAGGCGTAATCTAACGTTGGACCAACGATGTCTATCAACGTTGGGCCAACGTTGTTTTGACGGACGGCACAACGTCTGATTTCTTTCTGGGATGTGTCATGTACCCTGTGATCTGTGCCGTGTAATATTTTTTGTGATATCTGATGTGATTAATTGCATATTTGTGATGTGTGATGTACCATGTACCATGTGTGTTATGTATCCAGTGATCTGTGTCATGTAATGTTTATGTTTTTGATATGTGATATGATTATTTGTATATACGTGATTTGCCATGTGACATATGTTGCATGTATCCTGTCATATGTCTCATGGAATGCTTTGGTTTTTTTTATATGCAATGCGATTAATTTTATATGTGTGATGTACCATGTACCATGTACCATGTGTGTTATGTATCCAGTGATCTGTGTCATGTAATGTTTATGTTTGTGAAATGCGATGTGATTAATTTTAAATGTGCCATGTACCATATGTATCATGTATCCAGTGATATGTGTCATGTAACGTATTTTCGTGATATGTGATTCATTGTACATTTATGATGTGCCATGTGCCATATGTATCATGTACCCTTTGATCTGTGTCATGTTATTTTTTTTAAGCCATATGTGATGTGATTAAGTGTTAATGTATGATGTTCCCTGCAATAATATATACAAACATCTTTTATAATAAAAATTTAGATGTTTCCTTTTTTAATGATATCCCAAATCTAAAAGGGCGGGTTGATAAAGCCATACCAAGGATATACGTCTGTCCGTCCTTCCAAAGACATTTTGTGTGTGAGTGCAGTGGAAAGGTTCATTTTGATATGTGTATTTTATGTAACAATATGATTATTTCTTGTTTTGAACTTAGAATGTTTGTTTTTTAATTCAACATTGTTCGACCTTTAACTTGAGATATTAATTGGAGAGATGCAGTGCAAAGGTTGATTTTGATGTATTTATTTTATGAAAGAATATGATTTTGTACATGTTTTGAACTTGGAATGTGTTTTTTAATTCAAAATTGTGCTACCTTTAACCGGAGAACTGCTACATGGATTCTTTCCAAATTTGAGGAACACTTTCTATACAAATAAGAGAGGTGAAGAGCAAAGCTTGATTTTCATAAGTGTATTTTTTTATGAAACAATATGATTTTGTACATGTTTTGAACTTAGAATGTTTTATTTTAATTCATCATTGTGCGACCTTTTAGTTGAGATATTAATTGGAGAGATGTCGTGCAAAAGTTGATTTTGGTGTGTTTATTTTATGAAACAATATGATTTTGTAGATGTTTTGAACTTAGGATGTGTTTTTCTATTCAACATTGTTCGACCTTTAACTTGATATATTAATTGGAGAGATGTCGTGCAAAGATTGATTTTGATATGTTTATTTTATGAAACGATATGAAATTTTCACATGTTTTGAATACAGAATGTTGTTTTAAATTCTATGTTTGTGCTACCTTTTACTTGAGAGCTCCTGTATGGATTCTTTCCAATTCGAGGAACACTTTCCATACAAATGGGAGTGGTGCATTGCAAATGTTGAATTTGATATGTATATTTAATGAAACAATATGATTTTTTACATGTTTTTAACTGAGAATGAGTTTTTTAATTCAACTTTGTGCTACCTTTTACTTGAGAGCACCTGTATGGATTCTTTCCAAATTCGAGGAACACGTTCTATACGAATGGGTGTGGTGCATTGCAAATGTTGATTTTGATATGTATATTTTATGAATTATGCATGTAGTTATAACCATTTTGAATTTTGTCTTGGCCGTATTTGAAACTATGTATACCGAGGTACCCTGCCAGAAGACAGCACATTTAATTGACATGCTCTTTCATGGATAGAGTTCAGAGTGAATTCAGTTTGCAGAATTTACTGCTTGATGCCTGATATTTTAATCAGATTGGTACAAACATTTCCAGCTGCCTGGGAGGTATTGAGTAATAAAACAGGCGTAATCTAACGTTGGCCAACGATGTCTATCAACGTTGGGCCAACGTTGTTTTGACGGACGGCACAACGTCTGACTTCTTTCTGGGATGTGCCATGTACCCTGTGATCTGTGCCGTGTAATATTTTTGTGATATCTGATGTGATTAATTGCATATTTGTGATGTGTGATGAACCATGTACCAAATGTGTCATGTATCCAGTGATCTGTCATGTAATGTTTTCGTTTTTGATATGTGATATGATTATTTGTATATACGTGATTTGCCATGTGACATATGTGTCATGGATCCTGTCATATGTCTCATGGAATGCTTTGGTGTTTTTTAATATGCAATGCGATTAATTTTATATGTGTGATGTACCATGTACCATGTACCATGTGTGTTATGTATCCAGTGATCTGTGTCATGTAATGTTTATGTTTGTGAAATGCGATGTGATTGATTTTAAATGTGCCATATGTGTCATGTATCCAGTGACATGTGTCATGTAACGTATTTTCGTGATATGTGATTCATTGTACATTTATGATGTGCCATGTGCCATATGTATCATGTACCCTTTGATCTGTGTCATGTAATTTGTTAAGCCATATGTAATGTGATTAAGTGTTAATGTATGATGTTCCCTGCAATAATATATACAAACATCTTTTATAATAAAAATTTAGATGTTTCCTTTTTTAATGATATCCCAAATCTAAAAGGGCGGGTTGATAAAGCCATACCAAGGATATACGTCTGTCCGTCCTTCCAAAGACATTTTGTGTGTGAGTGCAGTGGAAAGGTTCATTTTGATATGTGTATTTTATGTAACAATATGATTATTTACTTGTTTTGAACTTAGAATGTTTGTTTTTTTATTCAACATTGTGCGACCTTTAACTTGAGATATTAATTGGAGAGACGCAGTGCAAAGGTTGATTTTGATGTATTTATTTTATGAAAGAATATGATTTTGTACATGTTTTGAACTTGGAATGTGTTTTTTAATTCAAAATTGTGTTACCTTTAACCGGAGATCTGCTACATGGATTCTTTCCAAATTTGAGGAACACTTTCTATACAAATAGGAGAGGTGAAGAGCAAAGCTTGATTTTCATAAGTGTATTTTTTTATGAAACAATATGATTTTGTACATGTTTTGAACTTAGAATGTTTTATTTTAATTCATCATTGTGCGATCTTTAAGTTGAGATATTAATTGGAGAGATGTCGTGCAAACGTTGATTTTGGTGTGTTTATTTTATGAAACAATATGATTTTGTAGATGTTTTGAACTTAGGATGTGTTTTTCTATTCAACATTGTGCGACCTCTAAGTTGAGATATTAATTGGAGAGATGTCGTGCAAAGGTTGATTTTGGTGTGTTTATTTTATGAAACGATATGAAACTTTCACATGTTTTGAATACAGAATGTTGTTTTAAATTCTATGTTTGTGCAACCTGTTACTTGAGAGCTCCTGTATGGATTCTTTCCAATTCGAGGAACACTTTCCATACAAATGGGAGTGGTGCATTGCAAATGTTGATTTTGATATGTATAATTTATGAAACAATATGAATGTTTACATGTTTTGAACTGAGAATGTGTTTTTTAATTCAACATTGTGCTACCTTTAACTTGAGAACTACTACATGGATTTTTTCAATATTTGAGGAATACTCTCTATATAAATAGGAGAGGTGCAGAGCAAAGGTTGATTTTCATATGTGTATTTTATGAAACAATATGATTTTGTACATGTTTTGAACTTTGAAAAATGAATGAGTCGAGGTTACCCTTGTTCAGTTTAGTGTTAATATCTTTTCTGCCAATGTATGATCCAAGAGCATCATGGTATTACTGTCCATGTCACCTTCCCAGTTTTAGCAGTTTTGAACAGTTTAATGACTTGGACGGGTAGAGGTAGCACTGCTGAGATGTTTTTCAGACATCAAACTACTATTTCGGGGAAGGCAACATTTTTAATGTCAAAATATGTCATTCAAAAGTATGCTACCTTTAACCGGAGAACTGCTACATGGATTCTTTTCAAATTTGAGGAACACTTTCTATACAAACAGGAGAGGTGCAGTGCAAAGGTTGATTTTGATGTGTTGATTTTATGAAACAATATGAAATTCTTGAAAATGTTTTGAACAGAGAATGTTTTTCTTTAATTATTCTATGTTTGTGCTACCTTTTACTTGAGAGCTCCCACATGGATTCTTTCCAAATGTAAGAAACTCTTTCTATACTAATAGAAGAGGTGAAGTGCAAATGTTGATTTTCATATATGTATTTTATTAAACAGTATGCTATTTTGCATATTTTGAACCTAGAATGTTGTTTTTAATTGTATGTTTGTGCTAGCTTTTACTTGAAAACTGCTGCATGGATTCTTTCCAAATGTGAGAAACACTTTCTATACAGATATGAGAGGTGCAGTACAAATAGTGATTTTGATATGTGTATTTTCGGAACAAATATTGTTTGAATGAGTTGAGGTTACCATTGTTCATGTTAGCGTTAAAAGCTTTCCTGCCAATGTATGATCCAAGAGCATCATGGTATTACTGTCCATGTCACCTTCCCAGTTTTAACAGTTTTGAACAGTTTAATGACTTGGACGGGTGGAGGTAGCACTGCTGAGATGTTTTTCAGACATCAAATTATTATTTGGGGGAAGGCAACTTTTTAATGTCAAAATATGTCCCTTTCCTTGTCATTTTATAATATTTGTGTCATTGTTTTATTCAGTTACCAAGGCAAAAGCAGTGACCATGGATAAGGTTGAAGATCATCCCTGTGATAAGTTCGTCTGATTCCTCATTTGAGGACTGAAAAGGCTCCTCAACCACTTGGCCCAAATTCTGGCTTGTCATTTAACAAATAAATAAAGGTCGCCTAAACCAGAATTCGACTGTCATTTTGTCGCTGTCATCATATGTTTTAATGGATCAAGGCAATCAATCATAGGACATCTGATGCATGGCCTATTTTGCCTGTCTCAGTGTTGCTCTCAATACTGAATGTATTGGGAAAGGCCAAGGAAAATTAAATGTTTCAATTTTGTACCGGGCTTATTGTCTGATGGTTTTTAATTTGCAAACTCGTGGGGAAATAATATATCTTTTAATAGTGTTGAAACATTTGTGAACAATTTGCGCATAGTCTTGAAAGTTGTTTTGGAAAGTAAATATTATATCACGAAGTTATGCATGTAATTATAAGCATTTTGAATTTTGTCTTGGCCGTATTTGAAACTATGTATACCGAGGTACCCTGCCAGAAGACAGCACATTTAATTGATATACTCTTTTATTGATAGAGTTCAGAGTGAATTCAGCTTGCAGAATTTACTGCTTGATACCTAATATTGTAATCAGATTGGTACAAACATTTCAAGCTGCCTGAGAGGTATTGAGTAATAAAACAGGCGTAATCTAACGTTGACCAACGATGTCTATCAACGTTGGGCCAACGTTGTTTTGACGGACGGCACAACGTCTGATTTCTTTCTGGGATGTGTCATGTACCCTGTGATCTGTGCCGTGTAATATGTGATGTGATTAATTGCATATTTGTGATGTGTGATGTACCATGTACCATGTGTGTTATGTATCCAGTGATCTGTGTCATGTAATGTTTATGTTTGTGATACGCGATGTGATTGATTTTAAATGTGCCATGTACCATATGTGTCATGTATCCAGTGATATGTATCATGTAATGTTTTCGTTTGTGATATGTGATATGATTATTTGCATAGACGTGATTTGCCATGTGACATATGTGTCATGTACATGTATCCTGTCATATGTCTCATGGAATGCTTTGGTTTTTTTTAATATGCAATGCGATTAATTTTATATGTGTGATGTACCATGTACCATGTGTGTTATGTATCCAGTGATCTGTGTCATGTATTGTTTTCGTTTGTGATATGTGATATGATTATTTGTATAAACGTGACTTGCCATGTGACATATGTGTCATGGATCCTGTCATATGTCTCATGGAATACTTTGTTGTTTTTTTTAATATGCAACGCGATTAATTTTATATGTGTGATGTACCATGTACCATATGTGTTATGTCTCCAGTGACCTGTGTCATGTAATGTTTATGTTTGTGAAATGCGATGTGATTAATTTTAAATGTGCCATGTACCATATGTGTCATGTATCCAGTGATATGTGTCATGTAACGTATTTTCGTGATATGTGATTCATTGTACATTTATGATGTGCCATGTGCCATATGTATCATGTACCCTTTGATCTGTGTCATGTTATTTTTTTTATGCCATATGTGATGTGATTAAGTGTTAATGTATGATGTTCCCTGCAATAATATATACAAACATCTTTTATAATAAAAATTTTGATGTTTCCTTTTTTAATGATATCCCAAATCTAAAAGGGCGGGTTGATAAAGCCATACCAAGGATATACGTCTGTCCGTCCTTCCAAAGACATTTTGTGTGTGAGTGCAGTGGAAAGGTTCATTTTGATATGTGTATTTTATGAAACAATATGATTATTTACTTGTTTTGAACTTAGAATGTGTTTTTTTTAATTCAACATTGTTCGACCTTTAACTTGAGATATTAATTGGAGAGATGCAGTGCAAAGGTTGATTTTGATGTATTTATTTTATGAAAGAATATGATTTTGTACATGTTTTGAACTTGGAATGTGTTTTTTAATTCAAAATTGTGCTACCTTTAACCGGAGATCTGCTACATGGATTCTTTCCAAATTTGAGGAACACTTTCTATACAAATAGGAGAGGTGAAGAGCAAAGCTTGATTTTCATAAGTGTATTTTTTATGAAACAATATGATTTTGTACATGTTTTGAACTTAGAATGTTTGATTTTAATTCATCATTGTGCGATCTTTAAGTTGAGATATTAATTGGAGAGATGTCGTGCAAACGTTGATTTTGGTGTGTTTATTTTATGAAACAATATGATTTTGTAGATGTTTTGAACTTAGGATGTGTTTTTCTATTCAACATTGTTCGACCTTTAACTTGATATATTAATTGGAGAGATGTCCTGCAAAGGTTGATTTTGATATGTTTATTTTATGAAACGATATGAAATTTTCACATGTTTTGAATACAGAATGTTGTTTTAAATTCTATGTTTGTGCTACCTTTTACTTGAGAGCTCCTGTATGGATTATTTCCAATTCGAGGAACACTTTCCATACAAATGGGAGTGGTGCATTGCAAATGTTGATTTTGATATGAATATTTTATGAAACAATATGGTTTTCTACATGTTTTTAACTGAGAATGTTTTTTTTAATTCAACATTGTGCGACCTTTGACTTGAGATATCAGTTGGAGAGATGTATTGCAAATGTTGGTTTTGATTTGTTGATTTTATGAAACAATATGAAATTCTTGAAAATGTTTTGAACATAGAATGTTTTTCTTTAATTATTCTATGTTTGTGCTACCTTTTACTTGAGATCTCCCACATGGATTCTTTCCAAATGTAAGAAACTCTTTCTATACTAATATGAGAGGTGCAGTACAAATGTTGATTTTGACATGTGTATTTTTGGAACAAATATTGTTTGAATGAGTTGAGGTTACCATTGTTCATTTAAGTGTTAAAAGCTTTTCTGCCAATGTATGATCCAAGAGCATCATGGTATTACTGTCCATGTCACCTTCCCAGTTTTAGCAGTTTTGAACAGTTTAATGACTTGGACGGGTGGAGGTAGCACTGCTGAGATTGTTTTCAGACATCAAATTATTATTTGGGGGAAGGCAACTTTTTAATGTCAAAATATGTCCCTTTCCTTGTCATTTGATAATATTTGTGTCATTGTTTTATTCAGTTACCAAGGCAAAAGCAGTGACCATGGATAAGGTTGAAGATCATCCCTGTGATAAGTTCGTCTGATTCCTCATTTGAGGACTGAAAAGGCTCCTCAACCACTTGGCCCAAGTTCTGACTTGTCATTTAACAAATAAATAAAGGTCACCTAAACCAGAATTCGACTGTCATTTTGTCGCTGTCATCATATTTTTTAATGGATCAAGGCAATCAATCATAGGACATCCGATGCATGGACTATTTTGCCTGTCTCAGTGTTGCTCTCAATACTGAATGTATGGGGTAAGGCCAAGGAAAATTAAATGTTTCAATTTGTGCCGGGCTTAATGTCTGATGGTTTTTAATTTGCAAACTCGTGGGGAAATAATATATCTTTTAATAGTGTTGAAACATTTGTGAACAATTTGCGCATAGTCTTGAAAGTTGTTTTGGAAAGTAAATATTATATCACGAAATTATGCATGTAATTATAAGCATTTTGAATTTTGTCTTGGCCGTATTTGAAACTATGTATACCGAGGTACCCTGCCAGAAGACAGCACATTTAATTGACATGCTCTTTCATGGATAGAGTTCAGAGTGAATCCAGTTTGCAGAATTTACTGCTTGATTCCTGATATTTTAATCAGATTGGTACAAACATTTCCAGCTGCCTGGGAGGTATTGAGTAATAAAACAGGCGTAATCTAACGTTGGACCAGCGATGTCTATCAACGTTGGGCCAACGTTGTTTTGACGGACGGCACAACGTCTGACTTCTTTCTGGAATATGTCATGTACCCTGTGATCTGTGCCGTGTAATATTTTTTGTGATATCTGATGTGATTAATTGCATATTCGTGATGTGTGATGTGCCATGTACCATATGTGTCATGTATCCTGTGATCTGTGTCATGTAATGTTTTCGTTTGTGATATGTGATATGATTATTTGTATATACGTGATTTGCCATGTGACATATGTGTCATGTATCCTGTCATATGTCTCATGGAATGCTTTTTTTATTTTTTATATGCAATGCGATTAATTTTATATGTGTGATGTACCATGTAACATGTGTGTTATGTATCCAGTGATCTGTGTCATGTAATGTTTATGTTTGTGAAATGCGATGTGATTGATTTTAAATGTGCCATGTACCATATGTGTCATGTATCCAGTGATATGTGTCATGTAACGTATTTTCGTGATATGTGATTCATTGTACATTTATGATGTGCCATGTGCCATATGTATCATGTACCCTTTGATCTGTGTCATGTTATTTTTGTTATGCCATATGTGATGTGATTAAGTGTTAATGTATGATGTTCCCTGCAATAATATGTACAAACATCTTTTATAATAAAAATTTAGATGTTTCCTTTTTTAATGATATCCCAAATCTAAAAGGGCGAGTTGATAAAGCCATACCAAGGATATACGTCTGTCTGTCCTTCCAAAGACATTTTGTGTGTGAGTGCAGTGGAAAAGTTCATTTTGATATGTGTATTTTATGAAACAATATGATTATTTATTTGTTTTGAACTTAGAATGTTTGTTTTTTTAATTCAACATTGTGCGACCTTTAACTTGAGATATTAATTGGAGAGATGCAGTGCAAAGGTTGATTTTGATGTATTTATTTTATGAAAGAATATGATTTTGTACATGTTTTGAACTTAGAATGTGTTTTTTAATTCAAAATTGTGCTACCTTTAACCGGAGAACTGCTACATGGATTCTTTCAAAATTTGAGGAACACTTTCTATACAAATAGGAGAGGTGAAGAGCAAAGCTTGATTTTCATAAGTGTATTTTTTATGAAACAATATGATTTTGTACATGTTTTGAACTTAGAATGTTTGATTTTAATTCATCATTGTGCGACCTTTAAGTTGAGATATTAATTGGAGAGATGTCGTGCAAAGGTTGATTTTGGTGTGTTTATTTTATGAAACGATATGAAACTTTCACATGTTTTGAATACAGAATGTTGTTTTAAATTCTATGTTTGTGCGACCTTTTACTTGAGAGCTCCTGTATGGATTATTTCCAATTCGAGGAACACTTTCCATACAAATGGGAGTGGTGCATTGCAAATGTTGATTTTGATATGTATTTTTTTGAAACAATATGAATTTTTACATGTTTTGAACTGAGAATGTGTTTTTTAATTGTGCTACCTTTAACTTGAGAACTACTACATGGATTCTTTCAATATTTGAGGAATACTCTCTATATAAATAGGAGAGGTGCAGAGCAAAGGTTGATTTTCATATGTGTATTTTATGAAACAATATGATTTTGTACATGTTTTGAACTTTGAAAAATGAATGAGTCACGGTTACCCTTGTTCAGTTTAGTGTTAATATCTTTTCTGCCAATGTATGATCCAAGAGCATCATGGTATTACTGTCCATGTCACCTTCCCAGTTTTAGCAGTTTTGAACAGTTTAATGACTTGGACGGGTAGAGGTAGCACTGCTGAGATGTTTTTCAGACATCAAATTATTATTTGGGGGAAGGCATCATTTTTAATGTCAAAATATGTCAATCAAAAGTATGCTACCTTTAACCGTAGAACTGCTACGTGGATTCTTTCCAAATTTGAGGAACACTTTCTATACAAATAGGAGAGGTGCAGTGCAAAGGTTGATTTTGATGTGTTGATTTTATGAAACAATATGAAACTCTTGCATGTTTTGAACATGCATGTTTTGAATGTTTTTTTAATTATTCTATGTTTGTGCTACCTTTTACTTGAGAGCTTCTACATAGATTCTTTCCAAATGTAAGAAACACTTTCTATACTAATCGAAATGTCCTCTTGGATCTTTCTGTCTCCAGGGTGTCTTCGTGACAGTGACGTTTCACTAAATATCTTATTGGCATTCATTGCCTCAAGATGCGTTATGTCACCGTTTCTCTCCAGAATGTCTTCGTGACAGTGAGGTGTTGCTGAATATCTTTTCAGCAATCAATGCTTCGAAATTACCTCCTAGAAATCTTCTGCCTCCAGGTTGTCTTCGTGAAGGAGAAGTTCGACTTAATACATTCTTGGAAATCTTTTCTTCCTCCAGAACGTCTTCGTGACAGCAAAGTGTCACTTGATATATTCTTGGCAGCAATCAATGCCTCGAGGATATCTTTATGACAGTGAAGTGTGATTGAATATATTCTTAATAATCAATGCCTCGAAATGCCCTCTTGAAACGTTTCTGCTTCCAGAGTGTCTTCACGACAGTGAGTGCCACTCAATATATTCTTGGCAATCATTGCCTCGGGATGTCCTCATGGAATTCTTCTGCCTCCAGGGTGTCTTCGTGGCTGTGATGTGTCACTGAATATCTTCTTGGCCTTCATTGCATCAAGATGCGTAATATCACAGTTTTCCCTCCAGGGTGTCTTCGTGCCAGAGAAGTGCCACTTAGTAATTCTTGGCAAACAATGCCTCGAAATGTGCACGTTGATCTCTTCTGCCTGCAAAGTGCCTTCGTGACAGTTAGTTTCCACTGAATATCTTATTAGCAGCATCACTGCATTCATAAGTCTTCTTGACCCCCTTTTGCCTCCAGTGTGTGACCGTCGTTATCCAGTGGTCGGGCATGCTTCAGGCGGATACAAAGAGGCTGACACTGCCTCTGACAACCAAACAATCCCCGATTTTGAACCTAAATCTAAATAATTTGGAAGTGTCTTTCTATAAAGTGATGCGCCTACGTGCAGGTTGTTAGTGCGGGTTAGTGCAGGTTAGTACAGTGTTAAGTCTCTGAACCTAACGTCCCTCAGAAGCATACCCGACCCTTAGATCGAGGTCTCTAGAGGTCTTATTTGGGTACCAGTGACCATGGGAGTTGGGAAACCTGGTCCTGGAGAGTCTCCTGGTGATGCCTTTTGCCTAAAGGATGTCTTATTGGCAGACATATTCCAAAAGATGTCTTCTTGGTCATTTTCCGCCCCAGAAGTCTTGTTGGCACTCTAATGCTTCCTGTGTTTCTTCGTGACAGTCAATTGCCACTGAACAGCTTCTTGTCAAACATTCCCTCCAGACGTCTCCTTGCAACTCGTCTGTGTCTCTTCTGTGATTTGTTATAGACTATCCTCTTGGGCATCAATGTTTCCAGAAGAAATCAAGGCACCTTTCAGCCTCAATGGTGTCGTCGTGAAGTGCCACTGAATATCTTCTTGGCAGGCATTGGTTCAAGAATTCTAGGATGTCTTCTTGACAATGAATTGTCACGGTATATCTTCTAGGAAATAATTGCTTCATGAACTGCAGGACGTCGTCGTGAAAGTGAATTTTCACTGAAAATCTTTTTGGCAATCATAACTCATAAATGGCTTATTGGCCCTGTCCTGCCTCCGGGGTGTCTTCGTGACAGTTAAGTGTCACTGAATATCTTTTCAGCAATCAATGCCTCGAAATGTCCTCTTGGCACAATTCTGCCTTCAGTTTGTTTTCGTGAAAGTGAATTACCACTGAATTTCTTCTTAGCAATCAATGCATCGACATGTCCTCTTGAAACGTTTCTACTTCCAGGGTGTCTTATGGACAGTGAAGTGTCACTGAATATCTGTTCAGCAATCAATGCCTCGACATGCTCCATTGAAACGTTTCTCCTTCCAGGGTGTCTTCGTGACAGTGAAGTGTCAATGAATATCTTTTCAGCAATCAATTACCACTGAATAATTTCTTAGCAATCAATGCCTCGAGATGTCCTCATTGAATTCTGTATCCAGGGCGTCTTCGTGACAGTATTAATGGTATTAAGTGTCACTGAATATCTTTTCAGCAATCAATGTCTCTTAGCACACTTCTGCCTTCAGGGTATATTTTTGGCAATCAATGCCTCGAAATATGTACTTTGGTCTCTTCTGCTTCCAGGGTGTCTTCGTGACAGTGAAGTGTCATTGAATATATTCTTAGCAACCAATGCATCGAAATGTCCTATTAGATCTCTTCTGCTGTCTCTTTATGACAGAGAAGTGTCACTTGATATATTCATGGCAATCAATGCCTCGAGATGTCCTCATGGCATTCTTCTGCCTCCAGGGTGTCTTCGTGACAGTAAAGTGTCACTGAATATCTTCTTAGCAATCTATGCCTCGAAATGTGCTCTTAGAAATCTTCTACCTCCAGGATGTCTTCGTGACCGTCCTTATAGAATTCTTCTGCCCCAAGACCGTCTTTGTGACAGTGGTTGGTTGGTTTGTTGTTTAACGCCTCACTCAGCAATATTCCAGCTTTATGACGGCTGTCTGTTAATAATCGAGTCTGGACCAGACAATCCAGTGATTACTATCATGAGCATCGATACACGAAATTGGGATCGATGACATGCATCAACCAAGTACGCGAGCCTGATCACCCGATCCCGTTAAACGCCTTTTACGACAAGCAGAGTCACCTTTTACGGTAAGCATGGGTTGCTGAAGACCTATTCTATCCCGGAATCTTCACGGGTCTTTTGTGACAGTGAAGTATCATTGAATATATTCTTAGAAATCATTGCCTCGAAATGTCCTATTAGATCTCTTCTAGAGAAGTGTCACTTGGTATATTCTTGTCAATCAATGCCACGAGATGTCTTCCTGGATCTCTTGTGCCTCCAGAGTGTCTTCGTGGCAGTGAAATATCGCTGTCTATCTTCTTAGCAATCAATGCCTCGAAATGTCTTCTCAGAAACCTACTGCCTGTAAGGTGTCTTCGTTACAGTGAAGTATCATTGAATATATTCTTTGTAATCATTGCTTCGAAATGTCCTCTTAGAAATCTTATGCTTCCAGGGTGTATTCGTGTCAGAAAAGTGCCACTTGATACATTCTTAGCAATCAATGCCTCTAGATGTATAGTTTCATACCTTCTGCCTCTCGTGACAGTGACGAGTCACTGAATATCTTTTTAGCAATCAATGCCTCGAAATGTCCAATCAGAAAACTTCTGCCCCCAGGATGTCATCGTGACCGTGAAGTGTCACTGAATAGCTTCTTAACAATAAATGCTTCGAAAGGTCCTCTTAGAAATCTTATGCCTCAAGGGTGCCTTCGTGACAGTGACGAGTCACTGAATATATTTTTAGCAGTCAATGCCTCGAAATGTTATCTGAGAAATCGTCTGCATTCAGGGTGTCTTCGTGACAGTCCTATTGGATCTCTTCAACCCCCAGGGTGTCCCCAGAGAAGTGCCACTTATTACATTCTTTGCAATCATTGCTTCGAAATATCCTCTTGAAACTTTTCTGCCTCAAGCTTTCTAAGCATCAAAACTTTAATAAGTTTATTTATAATCTGAACTTATTTACATAGTAACAAAACGATTTATTTGCAGCATAATGCAGATTATGTAAAATAATCAAACTATCTGTAATTTTATGACTCCTTGCTGAAATCGGAAGCACATACAGCATCGTACATATCGAAGTCTAAGTTTTGAAGCCGAAATCGGAAATAGTCATGGATTCTACGCTCGATGATTTTCGAATTGTTTTTTGAAACAGGGCGGCGGGGATAGATATATAACATATTGATTTGACATAATTGTATCCAAATAATGGTGTTATTGGTCTATCATTGCAAGAAGGACAATTGAGAAAGTCTTTACAAACTTTTTCTGAGAATCTCCCGTTCTTAGAACGGATGGGTGGGTGAGTGAGTATGGTTTTACGCCGCTTTTTTCAATATGCAAGAAATATCACGGTGGAGAACACCAGAAATTGGCTTCACACATTGTACCCATGTCGGGAATCTACCCCGGGTCTTCGGTGTGACGAGTGAACGCTTTAACCATTATGCTATCCGACAGCCCCTCTCAGAACGGATGAAACAAGATACACGTGATGTTTGTGATGTACCATAAAAATATTTTTTACCCAAAATGCTACGTGATTTTGTACCTATGAATATATAACAATCGATCTATATAATTATATTTCTTTTTACATGTATATTGCAAACTAATATTTACGTATATTTTGAAACTAATGCAAACTTATTCTGGGTATTCAATCAACAGAAAATATTGACACAAAATCACTACATTTCAACCGGATTTCGTGGTGTGATGGGATAGTAAAAAGGAGATATATCGCCTCGTTTCCTTTTCACATTTTAAAAAAGAATGTTTTTTTAATTCCATGTTTGTGCTACCTTTTACTGGAGAGCTGCAACATGGATTCTTTCCAAATGTAAGAAACACATTCTATTCTAATATAAAAAGTGCAGTCCAAATGTTGATTTTGATGTGTGTATTTTATGAAACATTGTTATTTTTTTACAAGTTTTGAATGGTTTTTTTTAAATTCAACATTGTGCGACCTTTAACGTTAGAACTGCTTCACTGGTGCTTCCTTTTACTTGAGAGTGATAAGTTCTTCTGATGCTTCATTTGAGGACTGAAAAGGCTCCTCAACCATTCGGCCCAATTTCTAACTTGCCATTTAACAAATTAATAAAGGTCACCTAAACCAGAACTCTATTGTCATTTTGTTGCTGTCATATTTTTTAATGGATCAAGACAATGAATTTTAGGAGATCCGATGCATGGACTATTTTGCCTGTCTCAGTGTTGCTCTCAATACTGAATGTATGGGGTAAGGCCAAGGAAAATTAAATGTTTCATTTTGTGCCAGGCTGATTATTTTTAATTTGCAAACTCGTGGGAAAATCATGTATCTTTTAATAGTGTTGAAACATTTGTGAACAATTTGCACATTGTCTTGAAAGTTTTTTTGGAAAGTAAATATTATATCACAAAATTGTGCACGTAACTAAAAACATTTTGAATTTTGTCTTGGTCGTATTCGAAACTATGTATGCCGAGGTAGCCTGCCAGAAGACAGCACATTTAATTGACATGCTCTTTCATGGATAGAGTTCAGAGTGAATTCAGCTTGCAGAATTTACTGCTTGTTACCTGATATTTTAACCAGGTTGGAACAAACATTTCAAGCTGCCTTGGTTGTATTGAGGAATAAAACAGGCGTAATCTAACGTTGGGCCAACGCTGTCTATCAACGTTGGGCCAACGTTGTTTTGACGGACGGCACAACGTCTGACTTCTTTCTGGGATGTGTCATGTACCCTGTGATCTGTCCGGTGTAATATTTTTTGTGATATATGGTGTGATTAATTGCATATTCGTAATGTGTGATGTGCCATGTACCATATGTGTCATGTATCCTGTGATCCGTGTCATGTTATGGTATTTTTGTGTGATATGTGATGTGATTATTTGAATATGACATATGTGGCATGTATGCTGTGAAAGTGTGTCATGGAATGTTTTATTTTTTAAATATTTTTTTTATATGCAATGTGATTAATTTTATGTGTGATGTGTGATGTGCCATGTACCATTTGTGTCATGTATCCAGTGATTTGTGTCATGTAATGTTTTTGTATGTGATAGGTGATGTGATTATTTGTATATGCGTGATTTGCCATCTGACATATATGTCATGTATCCTGTGATATGTGTCATTGAATTTTTTAATATTTTTTCATATGCAATGTGATTAGTTTTATATGTGTGATGCGCCATGTACCATATGTGTCATGTATCCAGTGATCTGTGTCATGTAACGTATTTTCTTGATATGTGATTCATTGTAATTTATGATGTGCCATGTGCCGTATGTGTCATGCACCCTTTGATCTGTGTCATGTAATGTTTTTTGTGCGATATTTGATGTGATTAAGTGTTAATGTG
The DNA here is from genome assembly GCF_023055435.1 of Haliotis rufescens. Lineage (NCBI taxonomy): Eukaryota > Metazoa > Mollusca > Gastropoda > Lepetellida > Haliotidae > Haliotis > Haliotis rufescens. Next base: position 31,417,263 of record NW_025964361.1, on the reverse strand, counting down.
TGATGTGTGATGATCTTTAATAATAAATTTAGATGTTTCTTATTTAATGATATTCCCAATCTAGAAGGGCGGGTTGATAAAGCCGTACCAAGGATATCCGTTTGTCCGTCCTTCTAAAGATATTTTGTGTGTGAGTGCAGTGGAAAGGTTCATTTTGATATGTGTATTTTATGAAACAATATGATTATTTACTTGTTTTGAACTTAGAATGTGTTTTTTTTAATTCAACATTGTTCGACCTTTAACTTGAGATATTAATTGGAGAGATGCAGTGCAAAGGTTGATTTTGATGTATTTTTTATGAAACAATATGATTTTGTACATGTTTTGAACTTAGAATGTGTTTTTTAATTCAAAATTGTGCTACCTTTAACCGGAGAACTGCTACATGGATTCTTTTCAAATTAGAGAAACACTTTCTTTACAAATAGGAGAGGTGCAGTGCAAAGGTTGATTTTGATATGTATATTTATGAAACAATATGATTTTTTACATGTTTTGAACTAAGAATGTGTTTCGTAATTCAAAATTGTGCTACGTTTAACTTGAGAACTACTACACGGATTTTTTCCATATTTGAGCAATATTGTCTATATAAATAGGAGAGATGCAGTGTAAAGGTTGATTTTGATGTGTTTATTTTATGAAACGATATGATTTTGCACATGTTTTGAACTAAGAATGTGTTTCATAATTCAAAGTTGTGCTACCTTTAACCGGAGAACTGCTACATGGATTCTTTTCAAATTAGAGAAACACTTTCTTTACAAATAGGAGAGGTGCAGTGCAAAGGTTGATTTTGATGTATTTATTTTATGAAAGAATATGATTTTGTACATGTTTTGAACTTAGAATGTTTTATTTTAATTCATCATTGTGCGACCTTTAAGTTGATATATTAATTGGAGAGATGTGCAAACGTTGATTTTGGTGTGTTTATTTTATGAAACAATATGATTTTGGAGATGTTTTGAACTTTGAATGTGTTTTTCTATTCAACATTGTTCGATTTTAAATTGATATATTAATTGGAGAGATGTCGTGCAAAGATTGATTTTGATATGTTTATTTTATGAAACGATATGAAATTTTCACATGTTTTGAATACAGAATGCTGTTTTAAATTCTATGTTTGTGCTACCTTTTACTTGAGAGCTCCTGTATGGATTCTTTCCAATTCGAGGAACACTTTCCATACAAATGGGAGTGGTGCATTGCAAATGTTGATTTTGATATGTATATTTTATGAAACAATATGATTTTTTACATGTTTTGAACTTTGAATGTGTTTTTTTAATTCAACATTGTGCGACCTTTGACTTGGGATATCAGTTGGAGAGATGTATTGCAAAAGTTGATTTTGATATGTATATTTTATGAAACAATATGATTTTGTAAATGTTTTGAACTTAGAATGTGTTTTTCTATTCAACATTGTTCGACCTTTAACTTAATTGGAGAGATGTCGTGCAAAGGTTGATTTTGATATGTTGATTTTATGAAACAATATGAAATTCTTGAAAATATTTTGAACATAGAATGGTTTTCTTTAATTATTCTATGTTTGTGCTACCTTTTACTTGAGAGCTCGCACATGGATTCTTTCCAAATGTAAGAAACTCTTTCTATACTAATAGAAGAGGTGCAGTGCAAATGTTGATTTTCATATATGTATTTTATTAAACAGTATGATATTTTGCATATTTTGAACCTAGAATGTTGTTTTTAATTCTATGTTTGTGCTAGCTTTTACTTGAGAACTGCTGCATGGATCCTTTCCAAATGTGAGAAACACTTTCTATACAAATATGAGAGGTGCAGTACAAATGTTGATTTTGATATGTGTATTTTCGGAACAAATATTGTTTGAATGAGTTGAGGTTACCATTGTTCATTTTAGTGTTAAAAGCTTTTCTGCCAATGTATGATCCAAGAGCATCATGGTATTACTGTCCATGTCACCTTCCCAGTTTTAGCAGTTTTGAACAGTTTAATGACTTGGACGGGTGGAGGTAGCACTGCTGAGATTTTTTTCAGACATCAAATTATTATTTGGGGGAAGGCAACTTTTTAATGTCAAAATATGTCCCTTTCCTTGTCATTTTATAATATTTGTGTCATTGTTTTATTCAGTTACCAAGGCAAAAGCAGTGACCATGGATAAGGTTGAAGATCATCCCTGTGATAAGTTCGTCTGATTCCTCATTTGAGGACTGAAAAGGCTCCTCAACCACTTGGCCCAAGTTCTGACTTGTCATTTAACAAATTAATAAAGGTCACCTAAACCAGAATTCGACTGTCATTTTGTCGCTGTCATCATATTTTTTAATGGATCAAGGCAATCAATCATAGGACATCTGATGCATGGACTATTTTGCCTGTCTCAGTGTTGCTCTCAATACTGAATGTATGGGGTAAGGCCAAGAAAAATTAAATGTTTCAATTTGTGCCGGGCTTATTGTCTGATGGTTTTTAATTTGCAAACTCGTGGGGAAATAATATATCTTTTAATAGTGTTGAAACATTTGTGAATAATTTGCGCATAGTCTTGAAAGTTGTTTTGGAAAGTAAATATTATATCACGAAATTATGCATGTAATTATAAGCATTTTGAATTTTGTCTTGGCCGTATTTGAAACTATGTATACCGAGGTATACGTAGCCTGCCAGAAGACAGCACATTTAATTGACATGCTCTTTCATGGATAGAGTTCAGAGTGAATTCAGCTTGCAGAATTTACTGCTTGATACCTGATATTTTAATCAGATTGGTACAAACATTTCCAGCTGCCTGGGAGGTAATGAGTAATAAAACAGGCGTCATCTAACGTTGGACCAACGATGTCTATCAACGTTGGACCAACGTTGTTTTGACGGACGGCACAACGTCTGACTTCTTTCTGGGATGTGTCATGTACCCTGTGATCTGTGCCGTGTAATATTTTTTGTGATATCTGATGTGATTAATTGCATATTTGTGATGTGTGATGTGCCATGTACCATATGTGTCATGTATCCTGTGATCTGTGTCATGTAATGTTTTCGTTTGTGATATGTGATATGATTATTTGTATATACGTGATTTGCCATGTGACATATGTGTCATGTATCCTGTCATATGTCTCATGGAATGCTTTGGGTTTGTTTTCATATGCAATGCGATCGATTTTAAATGTGTGATGTACCCTGTACCATGTACCATGTGTGTTATGTATCCAGTGATCTGTGTCATGTATTGTTTATGTTTGTGAAATGCGATGTGATTAATTTTAAATGTGCCATGTACCATATGTGTCATGTATCCAGTGATATGTGTCATGTAACGTATTTTCGTGATATGTGATTTATTGTACATTTATGATGTGCCATGTGCCATATGTATCATGTACCCTTTGATCTGTGTCATGTTATTTTTTTTATGCCATATGTGATGTGACTAAGTGTTAATGTATGATGTTCCCTGCAATAATATATACAAACATCTTTTATAATAAAAATTTAGAATTTTCCTTTTTTAATGATATACCAAATCTAAAAGGGCGGGTTGATAAAGCCATACCAAGGATATACGTCTGTCCGTCCTTCCAAAGACATTTTGTGTGTGAGTGCAGTGGAAAGGTTCATTTTGATATGTGTATTTTATGAAACAATATGATTATTTACTTGTTTTGAACTTAGAATGTGTTTTTTTTAATTCAACATTGTGCGACCTTTAACTTGAGATATTAATTTGAGAGATGCAGTGCAAAGGTTGATTTTGATGTATTTATGTTATGAAAGAATATGATTTTGTACATGTTTTGAACTTAGAATGTGTTTTTTAATTCAAAATTGTGCTACCTTTAACCGGAGAACTGCTACATGGATTCTTTCCAAATTTGAGGAACACTTTCTATACAAATAGGAGAGGTGAAGAGCAAAGCTTGATTTTCATAAGTGTATTTTTTTATTAAACAATATGATTTTGTACATGTTTTGAACTTAGAATGTTTTTTTTTAATTCATCATTGTGCGACCTTTAAGTTGAGATATTAATTGGAGAGATGTCGTGCAAACGTTGATTTTGGTGTTTTTTTTTTAATGAAACAATATGATTTTGTAGATGTTTTGAACTTAGAATGTGTTTTTCTATTCAACATTGTTCGACCTTTAACTTAATTGGAGAGATGTCGTGCAAAGGTTGATTTTGATATGTTTATTTTATGAAACGATATGAAATTTTCACATGTTTTGAATACAGAATGTTGTTTTAAATTCTATGTTTGTGCTACCTTTTACTTGAGAGCTCCTGTATGGATTTTTCCAATTCGAGGAACACTTTCCATACAAATGGGAGTGGTGCATTGCAAATGTTGAATTTGATATGTATATTTTATGAAACAATATGATTTTTTACATGTTTTTAACTGAGAATGTTTTTTTTAATTCAACATTGTGCGACCTTTGACTTGAGATATCAGTTGGAGAGATGAATTGCAAAAGTTGATTTTGATATGTTGATTTTATGAAACAATATGAAGTTCTTGAAAATGTTTTGAACATAGAATGTTTTTCTTTAATTATTCTATGTTTGTGCTACCTTTTACTTGAGAGCTCCCACATGGATTCTTTCCAAATGTAAGAAACTCTTTCTATACTAATAGAAGAGGTGAAGTGCAAATGTTGATTTTCATATATGTATTTTATTAAACAGTATGATATTTTGCATATTTTGAACCTAGAATGTTGTTTTTAATTCTATGTTTGTGCTAGCTTTTACTTGAGAACTGCTGCATGGATCCTTTCCAAATGTGAGAAACACTTTCTATACAAATATGAGAGGTGCAGTACAAATGTTGATTTTGATATGTGTATTTTCGGAACAAATATTGTTTGAATGAGTTGAGGTTACCATTGTTCATTTTAGTGTTAAAAGCTTTTCTGCTAATGTATGATCCAAGAGCATCATGGTATTACTGTCCATGTCACCTTCCCAGTTTTAGCAGTTTTGAACAGTTTAATGACTTGGACGGGTGGAGGTAGCACTGCTGAGATTTTTTTCAGACATCAAATTATTATTTGGGGGAAGGCAACTTTTTAATGTCAAAATATGTCCCTTTCCTTGTCATTTTATAATATTTGTGTCATTGTTTTATTCAGTTACCAAGGCAAAAGCAGTGACCATGGAAAAGGTTGAAGATCATCCCTGTGATAAGTTCGTCTGATTCCTCATTTGAGGACTGAAAAGGCTCCTCAACCACTTGGCCCAAGTTCTGACTTGTCATTTAACAAATTAATAAAGGTCACCTAAACCAGAATTCGACTGTCATTTTGTCGCTGTCATCATATTTTTTAATGGATCAAGGCAATCAATCATAGGACATCTGATGCATGGACTATTTTGCCTGTCTCAGTGTTGCTCTCAATACTGAATGTATGGGTAAAGGCCAAGGAAAATTAAATGTTTCAATTTGTGCCGGGCTTATTGTCTGATGGTTTTTAATTTGCAAACTCGTGGGGAAATAATATATCTTTTAATAGTGTTGAAACATTTGTGAACAATTTGCGCATAGTCTTGAAAGTTGTTTTGGAAAGTAAATATTATATCACGAAATTATGCATGTAATTATAAGCATTTTGAATTTTGTCTTGGCCGTATTTGAAACTATGTATACCGAGGTATAGGTAGCCTGCCAGAAGACAGCACATTTAATTGACATGCTCTTTCATGGATAGAGTTCAGAGTGAATTCAGCTTGCAGAATTTACTGCTTGATACCTGATATTTTAATCAGATTGGTACAAACATTTCCAGCTGCCTGGGAGGTATTGAGTAATAAAACAGGCGTAATCTAACGTTGGACCAACGATGTCTATCAACGTTGGGCCAACGTTGTTTTGACGGACGGCACAACGTCTGATTTCTTTCTGGGATGTGTCATGTACCCTGTGATCTGTGCCGTGTAATATTTTTTGTGATACCGATGTGATTAATTGCATATTTGTGATGTGTGATGTACCATGTACCATGTGTGTTATGTATCCAGTGATCTGTGTCATGTAATGTTTATGTTTGTGATATGCGATGTGATTGATTTTAAATGTGTCATGTACCATATGTGTCATGTATCCAGTGATATGTGTCATGTAATGTTTATGTTTGTGATATGTGATATGTGATATGATTATTTGTATATACGTGATTTGCCATGTGACATATGTGTCATGTATCCTGTGATATGTCTCATGGAATGCTTTGGGTTTTTTTTAATATGCAAAGCGATTAATTTTATATGTGTGATGTACCATGTACCATGTGTGTTATGTATCCAGTGACCTCTGTCATGTAATGTTTATGTTTGTGAAATGCGATGTGATTGATGTTAAAGGTGCCATGTACCATATGTGTCATGTATCCAGTGATATGTGTCATGTAACGTATTTTCGTGATATGTGATTCATTGTACATTTATGATGTGCCATGTGCCATATGTATCATGTACCCTTTGATCTGTGTCATGTAAAATTTTTTATGCCATATGTGATGTGATTAAGTGTTAATGTATGATGTTCCCTGCAATAATATATACAAACATCTTTTATAATGAAAATTTAGATGTTTCCTTTTTAATGATATCCCAAATCTAAAAGGGCGGGTTGATAAAGCCATACCAAGGATATACGTCTGTCCGTCCTTCCAAAGACATTTTGTGTGTGAGTGCAGTGAAAAGGTTCATTTTGATATGTGTAGTTTATGAAACAATATGATTATTTACTTGTTTTGAACTTAGAATGTGTTTTTTTTAATTCAACATTGTGCGACCTTTAACTTGAGATATTAATTGGAGAGATGCAGTGCAAAGGTTGATTTTGATGTATTTATTTTATGAAAGAATATGATTTTATACATGTTTTGAACTTAGAATGTGTTTTTTAATTAAGAATTGTGCTACCTTTAACCGGAGAACTGCTACATGGATTCTTTCAAAATTTGAGGAACACTTTCTATACAAATAGGAGAGGTGAAGAGCAAAGCTTGATTTTCATAAGTGTATTTTTTTAAAACAATATGATTTTGTACATGTTTTGAACTTAGAATGTTTTATTTTAATTCATCATTGTGCGACCTTTAAGTTGAGATACTAATTGGAGAGATGTCGTGCAAAGGTTGATTTTGGTGTGTTTATTTTATGAAACGATATGAAACTTTCACATGTTTTGAATACAGAATGTTGTTTTAAATTCTATGTTGGTGCGACCTGTTACTTGAGAGCTCCTGTAAGGATTCTTTCCAATTCGAGGAACACTTTCCATACAAATGGGAGTGGTGCATTGCAAATGTTGATTTTGATATGTATAATTTATGAAACAATATGAATTTTTACATGTTTTGAACTGAGAATGTGTTTTTTAATTGTGCTACCTTTAACTTGAGAACTACTACATGGATTCTTTCAATATTTGAGGAATACTCTCTATATAAATAGGAGAGGTGCAGAGCAAAGGTTGATTTTCATATGTGTATTTTATGAAACAATATGATTTTGTACATGTTTTGAACTTTGAAAAATGAATGAGTCACGGTTACCCTTGTTCAGTTTAGTGTTAATATCTTTTCTGCCAATGTATGATCCAAGAGCATCATGGTATTACTGTCCATGTCACCTTCCCAGTTTTAGCAGTTTTGAACAGTTTAATGACTTGGACGGGTAGAGGTAGCACTGCTGAGATGTTTTTCAGACATCAAATTATTATTTGGGGGAAGGCATCATTTTTAATGTCAAAATATGTCAATCAAAAGTATGCTTCCTTTAACCGGAGAACTGCTACATGGATTCTTTCCAAATTTGAGGAACACTTTCTATACAAATAGGAGAGGTGCAGTGCAAAGGTTGATTTTGATGTGTTGATTTTATGAAACAATATGAAACTCTTGCATGTTTTGAACATGCATGTTTTGAATGTTTTTTTAATTATTCTATGTTTGTGCTACCTTTTACTTGAGAGCTTCTACATAGATTCTTTCCAAATGTAAGAAACACTTTCTATACTAATCGAAATGTCCTCTTGGATCTTTCTGTCTCCAGGGTGTCTTCGTGACAGTGACGTTTCACTAAATATCTTATTGGCATTCATTGCCTCAAGATGCGTTATGTCACCGTTTCTCTCCAGAATGTCTTCGTGACAGTAAGGTGTTGCTGAATATCTTTTCAGCAATCAATGCTTCGAAATTACCTCCTAGAAATCTTCTGCCTCCAGGTTTTCTTCGTGAAGGAGAAGTTCGACTTAATACATTCTTGGAAATCTTTTCTTCCTCCAGAACGTCTTCGTGACAGCAAAGTGTCACTTGATATATTCTTGGCAGCAATCAATGCCTCGAGGATATCTTCATGACAGTGAAGTGTCATTGAATATATTCTTATTAATCAATGCCTCGAAATGCCCTCTTGAAACGTTTCTGCTTCCAGAATGTCTTCACGACAGTGAGTGCCACTCAATATATTCATGGCAATCATTGCCTCGGGATGTCCTCATGGAATTCTTCTGCCTCCAGGGTGTCTTCGTGGCTGTGATGTGTCACTGAATATCTTCTTGGCCTTCATTGCATCAAGATGCGTAATATCACAGTTTTCCCTCCAGGGTGTCTTCGTGCCAGAGAAGTGCCACTTAGTAATTCTTGGCAAACAATGCCTCGAAATGTGCACGTTGATCTCTTCTGCCTGCAAAGTGCCTTCGTGACAGTTAGTTTCCACTGAATATCTTATTAGCAGCATCACTGCATTCATAAGTCTTCTTGACCCCCTTTTGCCTCCAGTGTGTGACCGTCGTTATCCCTTGGTCAGGCATGCTTCAGGCGGATACAAAGAGGCTGACACTGCCTCTGACAACCAAACAATCCCCGATTTTGAACCTAAATCTAAATAATTTGGAAGTGTCTTTCTAAAAAGTGATGCGCCTACGTGCAGGTTGTTAGTGCGGGTTAGTGGAGGTTAGTACAGTGTTAAGTTTCTGAACCTAACGTGCCTCAGAAGCATACCCGACCCTTAGATCGAGGTCTCCAGAGGTCTTATTTGGTACCAGTGACCATGGGAGTTGGGAAACCTGGTCTTGGAGAGTCTCCTGGTGATGCCTTTTGCCTAAAGGATGTCTTATGGCAGACATGTTCCTATAGAGGTCTTCTTGGTCATTTTCTGCCCCCAGAAGTCTTGTTGGCACTCTAATGCTTCCTGTGTTTCTTCGTGACAGTCAATTGCCACTGAACAGCTTCTTGGCAAACATTGCCTCCAGACGTCTCCTTGCAACTCGTCTGTGTCTCTTCTGTGATTTGTTATAGACTATCCTCTTGGACATCAATGTTTCCAGAAGAAATCAAGGCACCTTTCAGCCTCAATGGTGTCGTCGTGAAGTGCCACTGAATATCTTCTTGGCAGGCATTGGTTCAAGAATTCTAGGATGTCTTCTTGACAGTGAATTGTCACGGTATATCTTCTAGGAAATAATTGCTTCATGAACTGCAGGACGCGTCGTGAAAGTGAATTTTCACTGAAAATCTGTTTGGCAATCATAACTCATAAATGGCTTATTGGCCCTGTCCTGCCTCCAGGGTGTCTTCGTGACAGTTAAGTGTCACTGAATATCTTTTCAGCAATCAATGCCTCGAAATGTCTTCTTAGCACACTTCTGCCTTCAGTTTGTCTTCGTGAAAGTGAATTACCACTTCTTAGCAATCAATGCATCGACATGTCCTCTTGAAACGTTTCTACTTCCAGGGTGTCTTATGGACAGTGAAGTGTCACTGAATATCTGTTCAGCAATCAATGCCTCGACATGCTCCATTGAAACGTTTCTCCTTCCAGGGTGTCTTCGTGACAGTGAAGTGTCAATGAATATCTTTTCAGCAATCAATTACCACTGAATATTTTCTTAGCAATCAATGCCTCGAGATGTCCTCATTGAATTCTGTATCCAGGGCGTCTTCGTGACAGTATTAATGGTATTAAGTGTCACTGAATATCTTTTCAGCAATCAATGTCTCTTAGCACACTTCTGCCTTCAGGGTATATTTTTGGCAATCAATGCCTCGAAATATGTACTTTGATCTCTTCTGCTTCCAGGGTGTCTTCGTGACAGTGAAGTGTCATTGAATATATTCTTAGCAACCAATGCATCGAAATGTCCTATTAGATCTCTTCTGCTCTCTCTTCATGACAGAGAAGTGTCACTTGATATATTCATGGCAATCAATGCCTCGAGATGTCCTCATGGCATTCTCCTGCCTCCAGGGTGTCTTCGTGACAGTAAAGTGTCACTGAATATCTTCTTAGCAATCTATGCCTCGAAATGTCCTCTTAGAAATCTTCTACCTCCAGGATGTCTTCGTGACCGTCCTTATAGAATTCTTCTGCCCCAAGACCGTCTTTGTGACAGTGGTTGGTTGGTTTGTTGTTTAACGCCTCACTCAGCAATATTCCAGCTTTATGACGGCTGTCTGTTAATAATCGAGTCTGGACCAGACAATCCAGTGATTACTATCATGAGCATCGATACACGAAATTGGGATCGATGACATGTATCAACCAAGTACGCGAGCCTGATCACCCGATCCCGTTAAACGCCTTTTACGACAAGCAGAGTCACCTTTTACGGTAAGCATGGGTTGCTGAAGACCTATTCTATCCCGGAATCTTCACGGGTCTTTTGTGACAGTGAAGTATCATTGAATATATTCTTAGAAATCATTGCCTCGAAATGTCCTATTAGATCTCTTCTAGAGAAGTGTCACTTGGTATATTCTTGTCAATCAATGCCTCGAGATGTCTTCCTGGATCTCTTGCGCCTCCAGAGTGTCTTCGTGGCAGTGAAATATCGCTGTCTATCTTCTTAGCAATCAATGCCTCGAAATGTCTTCTCAGAAACCTACTGCCTGTAAGGTGTCTTCGTTACAGTGAAGTATCATTGAATATATTCTTTGTAATCATTGCTTCGAAATGTCCTCTTAGAAATCTTATGCTTCCAGGGTGTATTCGTGTCAGAAAAGTGCCACTTGATACATTCTTAGCAATCAATGCCTCTAGATGTACAGTTTCATACCTTCTGCCTCTCGTGACAGTGACGAGTCACTGAATATCTTTTTAGCAATCAATGCCTCGAAATGTCCAATCAGAAAACTTCTGCCTCCAGGGTGTCATCGTGACCGTGAAGTGTCACTGAATAGCTTCTTAACAATAAATGCTTCGAAAGGTCCTCTTAGAAATCTTATGCCTCAAGGGTGCCTTCGTGACAGTGACGAGTCACTGAATATATTTTTAGCAGTCAATGCCTCGAAATGTTATCTGAGAAATCGTCTGCATTCAGGGTGTCTTCGTGACAGTCCTATTGGATCTCTTCAACCCCCAGGGTGTCCCCAGAGAAGTGCCACTTATTACATTCTTTGCAATCATTGCTTCGAAATATCCTCTTGAAACTTTTCTGCCTCAAGCTTTCTAAGCATCAAAACTTTAATAAGTTTATTTATAATCTGAACTTATTTACATAGTAACAAAACGATTTATTTGCAGCATAATGCAGATTATGTAAAATAATCAAACTATCTGTAATTTTATGACTCCTTGCTGAAATCGGAAGCACATACAGCATCGTACATATCGAAGTCTAAGTTTTGAAGCCGAAATCGGAAATAGTTATGGATTCTACGCTCGATGATTTTCGAATTGTTTTTTGAAACAGGGCGGCGGGGATAGATATATAACATATTGATTTGACATAATTGTATCCAAATAATGGTGTTATTGGTCTATCATTGCAAGAAGGACAATTGAGAAAGTCTTTACAAACTTTTTCTGAGAATCTCCCGTTCTTAGAACGGATGGGTGGGTGAGTGAGTATGGTTTTACGCCGCTTTTTTCAATATGCAAGAAATATCACGGTGGAGAACACCAGAAATTGTGTTTCACACATTGTACCCATGTCGGGAATCTACCCCGGGTCTTCGGTGTGACGAGTGAACGCTTTAACCATTATGCTATCCGACAGCCCCTCTCAGAACGGATGAAACAAGATACACGTGATGTTTGTGATGTACCATAAAAATATTTTTTACCCAAAATGCTACGTGATTTTGTACCTATGAATATATAACAATCGATCTATATAATTATATTTCTTTTTACATGTATATTGCAAACTAATATTTACGTATATTTTGAAACTAATGCAAACTTATTCTGGGTATTCAATCAACAGAAAATATTGACACAAAATCACTACATTTCAACCGGATTTCGTGGTGTGATGGGATAGTAAAAAGGAGATATATCGCCTCGTTTCCTTTTCACATTTTAAAAAAGAATGTTTTTTTAATTCCATGTTTGTGCTACCTTTTACTGGAGAGCTGCAACATGGATTCTTTCCAAATGTAAGAAACACATTCTATTCTAATGTAAAAGGTGCAGTCCAAATGTTGATTTTGATGTGTGTATTTTATGAAACATTATTATTTTTTTACAAGTTTTGAATGGTTTTTTTAAATTCAACATTGTGCGACCTTTAACGTTAGAACTGCTTCACTGGTGCTTCCTTTTACTTGAGAGTGATAAGTTCTTCTGATGCTTCATTTGAGGACTGAAAAGGCTCCTCAACAATTCGGCCCAATTTCTAACTTGTCATTTAACAAATTAATAAAGGTCACCTAAACCAGAACTCTATTGTCATTTTGTTGCTGTCATATTTTTTAATGGATCAAGACAATGAATTTTAGGAGATCCGATGCATGGACTATTTTGCCTGTCTCAGTGTTGCTCTCAATACTGAATGTATGGGGTTAGGCCAAGGAAAATTAAATGTTTCATTTTGTGCCAGGCTGATTATTTTTAATTTGCAAACTCGTGGGAAAATCATATATCTTTTAATAGTAGTGTTGAAACATTTGTGAACAATTTGCACATTGTCTTGAAAGTTTTTTTGGAAAGTAAATATTATATCACAAAATTGTGCACGTAACTAAAAACATTTTGAATTTTGTCTTGGTCGTATTTGAAACTATGTATGCCGAGGTACCCTGCCAGAAGACAGCGCATTCCATTAACATGCTCTTCCTCGGATAGAGTTCATTCAGAGTGAATTAAGCTTGCAGAACTTACTGCTTGTTACCTGATATTTTAACCAGGTTGGAACAAACATTTCAAGCTGCTTGGGTTGTATTGAGGAATAAAACAGGCGTAATCTAACGTTGGGCCAACGCTGTCTATCAACGTTGGGCCAACGTTGTTTTGACGGACGGCACAACGTCTGACTTCTTTCTGGGATGTGTCATGTACCCTGTGATCTGTCCGGTGTAATATTTTTTGTGATATATGGTGTGATTAATTGCATATTTGTAATGTGTGATGTGCCATGTACCATATGTGTCATGTATCCTGTGATCCGTGTCATGTTATGGTATTTTTGTGTGATATGTGATGAGATTATTTGAATATGACATATGTGGCATGTATGCTGTGATATGTGTCATGGAATGTTTTATTTTTTAAATATTTTTTTTATATGCAATGTGATTAATTTTATATGTGTAATGTGTGATGTGCCATGTACCATTTGTGTCATGTATCCAGTGATTTGTGTCATGTAATGTTTTTGTATGTGATAGGTGATGTGATTATTTGTATATGCGTGATTTGCCATCTGACATATATGTCATGTATCCTGTGATATGTGTCATTGAATTTTTTAATATTTTTTTATATGCAATGTGATTAGTTTTATATGTGTGATGCGCCATGTACCATATGTGTCATGTACCCTGTGATCTGTATCATGTAATGTTTTTGTTTGTGATATGTGATGTGATTGATTTTATATGTGTGATGTGCCATGTACCATATGTGTCATGTATCCAGTGATCTGTGTCATGTAACGTATTTTCTTGATATGTGATTCATTGTAATTTATGATGTGCCATGTGCCGTATGTGTCATGCACCCTTTGATCTGTGTCATGTAATGTTTTTTGTGCGATATTTGATGTGATTAAGTGTTAATGTGTGATGTGTGATGATCTTTAATAATAAATTTAGATGTTTCTTATTTAATGATATTCCCAATCTAGAAGGGCGGGTTGATAAAGCCGTACCAAGGATATCCGTTTGTCCGTCCTTCTAAAGATATTTTTTTTCCGTCTGAGTGCAGTGCAAAGGTTGATTTTGATATGTATATTTTATGAAACAATAGGATTTTTTACATGTTTTGAACTAAGAATGTGTTTCGTAATTCAAAATTGTGCTACGTTTAACTTGAGAACTACTACACGGATTTTTTCCATATTTGAGCAATATTGTCTATATAAATAGGAGAGATGCAGTGTAAAGGTTGATTTTGATGTGTTTATTTTATGAAACGATATGATTTTGCACATGTTTTGAACTAAGAATGTGTTTCATAATTCAAAGTTGTGCTACCTTTAACCGGAGAACTGCTACATTGATTCTTTTCAAATTAGAGAAACACTTTCTTTACAAATAGGAGAGGTGCAGTGCAAAGGTTGCTTTTGATGTATTGATTTTATGAAAGAATATGATTTTGTACATGTTTTGAACTTAGAATGTTTTATTTTAATTCATCATTGTGCGACCTTTAAGTTGAGATATTAATTGGAGAGATGTGCAAACGTTGATTTTGGTGTGTTTATTTTATGAAACAATATGATTTTGTAGATGTTTTGAACTTTGAATGTGTTTTTCTATTCAACATTGTTCGATTTTAACTTGATATATTAATTGGAGAGATGTCGTGCAAAGATTGATTTTGATATGTTTATTTTATGAAACGATATGAAATTTTCACATGTTTTGAATACAGAATGTTGTTTTAAATTCTATGTTTGTGCTACCTTTTACTTGAGAGCTCCTGTAAGGATTCTTTCCAATTCGAGGAACACTTTCCATACAAATGGGAGTGGTGCATTGCAAATGTTGAATTTGATATGTATATTTTATGAAACAATATGATTTTTTACATGTTTTTAACTGAGAATGTGTATTTTAATGCAACATTGTGCGACCTTTAACTTGAGAACTACTAAATGGATTCTTTTCCAATTCGAGGAACACGTTCTATACAAATGGGAGTGGTGCATTGCAAATGTTGATTTTGATATGTATATTTTATGAAACAATATGATTTTTTACATGTTTTGAACTTTGAATGTGTTTTTTTAATTCAACATTGTGCGACCTTTGACTTGGGATATCAGTTGGAGAGATGTATTGCAAAAGTTGATTTTGATATGTATATTTTATGAAACAATATGATTTTGTAGATGTTTTGAACTTAGAATGTGTTTTTCTATTCAACATTGTTCGACCTTTAACTTAATTGGAGAGATGTCGTGCAAAGGTTGATTTTGATATGTTTATTTTATGAAACGATATGAAATTTTCACATGTTTTGAATACAGAATGTTGTTTTAAATTCTATGTTTGTGCTACCTTTTACTTGAGAGCTCCTGTATGGATTTTTCCAATTCGAGGAACACTTTCCATACAAATGGGAGTGGTGCATTGCAAATGTTGAATTTGATATGTATATTTTATGAAACAATATGATTTTTTACATGTTTTTAACTGAGAATGTTTTTTTTAATTCAACATTGTGCGACCTTTGACTTGAGATATCAGTTGGAGAGATAAATTGCAAAAGTTGATTTTGATATGTTGATTTTATGAAACAATATGAAATTCTTGAAAATATTTTGAACATAGAATGTTTTTCTTTAATTATTCTATGTTTGTGCTACCTTTTACTTGAGAGCTCCCACATGGATTCTTTCCAAATGTAAGAAACTCTTTCTATACTAATAGAAGAGGTGCAGTGCAAATGTTGATTTTCATATATGTATTTTATTAAACAGTATGATATTTTGCATATTTTGAACCTAGAATGTTGTTTTTAATTCTATGTTTGTGCTAGCTTTTACTTGAGAACTGCTGCATGGATCCTTTCCAAATGTGAGAAACACTTTCTATACAAATATGAGAGGTGCAGTACAAATGTTGATTTTGATATGTGTATTTTTGGAACAAATATTGTTTGAATGAGTTGAGGTTACCATTGTTCATTTTAGTGTTAAAAGCTTTTCTGCCAATGTATGATCCAAGAGCATCATGGTATTACTGTCCATGTCACCTTCCCAGTTTTAGCAGTTTTGAACAGTTTAATGACTTGGACGGGTGGAGGTAGCACTGCTGAGATTGTTTTCAGACATCAAATTATTATTTGGGGGAAGGCAACTTTTTAATGTCAAGATATGTCCCTTTCCTTGTCATTTTATAATATTTTTGTCATTGTTTTATTCAGTTACCAAGGCAAAAGCAGTGACCATGGATAAGGTTGAAGATCATCCCTGTGATAAGTTCGTCTGATTCCTCATTTGAGGACTGAAAAGGCTCCTCAACCACTTGGCCCAAGTTCTGACTTGTCATTTAACAAATTAATAAAGGTCACCTAAACCAGAATTCGACTGTCATTTTGTCGCTGTCATCATATTTTTTAATGGATCGAGGCAATCAATCATAGGACATCTGATGCATGGACTATTTTGCCTGTCTCAGTGTTGCTCTCAATACTGAATGTATGGGGTAAGGCCAAGGAAAATTAAATGTTTCAATTTGTGCCGTGCTTATTGTCTGATGGTTTTTAATTTGCAAACTCGTGGGGAAATAATATATCTTTTAATAGTGTTGAAACATTTGTGAACAATTTGCGCATAGTCTTGAAAGTTGTTTTGGAAAGTTAATATTATATCACGAAATTATGCATGTAATTATAAGCATTTTGAATTTTGTCTTGGCCGTATTTGAAACTATGTTTACCGAGGTACCCTGCCAGAAGACAGCACATTTAATTGACATGCTCTTTCATGGATAGAGTTCAGAGTGAATTCAGCTTGCAGAATTTACTGCTTGATACCTGATATTTTAATCAGATTGGTACAAACATTTCCAGCTGCCTGGGAGGTATTGAGTAATAAAACAGGCGTAATCTAACGTTGGACCAACGATGTCTATCAACGTTGGGCCAACGTTGTTTTGACGAACGGCACAACGTCTGATTTCTTTCTGGGATGTGTCATGTACCCTGTGATCTGTGCCGTGTAATATTTTTTGTGATATCTGATATGATTAATTGCATATTTGTGATGTGTGGTGTACCATGTACCATGTGTGTTATGTATCCTGTGATCTGTGTCATGTAATGTTTATGTTTGTGATATGCGATGTGATTGATTTTAAATGTGTCATGTACCATATGTGTCATGTATCCTGTGATATGTGTCATGTAATGTTTTCGTTTGTGATATGTGATATGATTATTTGTATATACGTGATTTGCCATGTGACATATGAGTCATGTATCCTGTCATATGTCTCATGGAATGCTTTGGTTTTTTTTTTTAATATGCAATGCGGTTAATTTTATATGTGTGATGTACCATGTACCATGTGTGTTATGTATCCAGTGACCTGTGTCATGTAATGTTTATGTTTGTGAAATGCGATGTGATTGATTTTAAATGTGCCATGTACCATATGTGTCATGTATCCAGTGATATGTGTCATGTAACGTATTTTCGTGATATGTGATTCATTGTACATTTATGATGTGCCATGTGCCATATGTATCATGTACCCTTTGATCTGTGTCATGTTATTTTTTTTATGCCATATGTGATGCGATTAAGTGTATGATGTTCCCTGCAATAATATATACAAACATCTTTTATAATAAAAATTTAGATGTTTCCTTTTTTAATGATATCCCAAATCTAAAAGGGCGGGTTGATAAAGCCATACCAAGGATATACGTCTGTCCGTCCTTCCAAAGACATTTTGTGTGTGAGTGCAGTGAAAAGGTTCATTTTGATATGTGTATTTTATGAAACAAAATGATTATTTACTTGTTTTGAACTTAGAATGTGTCTTTTTAATTCAACATTGTGCGACCTTTAACTTGAGATATTAATTTGAGAGATGCAGTGCAAAGGTTGATTTTGATGTATTTATTTTATGAAACAATATGATTATTTACTTGTTTTGAACTAAGAATGTGTCTTTTTAATTCAACATTGTTCGACCTTTAACTTGATATATTAATTGGCGAGATGTCGTGCAAAGGTTGATTTTGATATGTTTATTTTATGAAACGATATGAAATTTTCACATGTTTTGAACACAGAATGTTGTTTTAAATTCTATGTTTGTGCGACCTGTTACTTGAGAGCTCCTGTATGAATTATTTCCAATTCGAGGAACACTTTCCATACAAATGGGAGTGGTGCATTGCAAATGTTGATTTTGATATGTATAGTTTATGAAACAATATGTTTTTTTACATGTTTTTAACTGAGAATGTGTTTTTTTATTCAACATTGTGCGACCTTTGACTTGAGATATGAGTTGGAGAGATGTATTGCAAAAGTTGATTTTGATATGTTGATTTTACGAAACAATATGAAATTCTTGAAAATGTTTTGAACATAGAATGTTTTTCTTTAATTATTCTATGTTTGTGCTACCTTTTACTTGAGATCTCCCACATGTATTCTTTCCAAATGTAAGAAACTCTTTCTATACTAATAGAAGAGGTGCAGTGCAGTGACCATGGATGTTTGTGCTAACTTTTACTTGAGAGCTCCCACATGGATTCTTTCCAAATGTGAGAAACACTTTCTATACTAATAGAAGAGGTGCAGTGCAAATGTTGATTTTGATATATGTATTTTATGAAACAATATGATTTTTTTGCATGTTTTGAACCTAGAATGTTGTTTTTAATTCTATGTTCGTACTACCTTTTACTTGAGAACTGCTGTATGGATTCTTTCCAAATGTGAGACACACTTTCTATACCAATAGGAGAGTTGCAATGCAAATGTTGATTTTGATATGTGTATTTTCGGAACAAATATTATTTGTTTCATGTTTTGAACTTTGAAAAAGGAATGAGTCGAGGTTACCCTTGTTCATTTTAGTGTTAAAAGCTTTCCTGCTAATGTATGATCAAAGAGCATCATTGTATTTTTGTCCATGCCACCTTCCTAGTTTTTGCAGTTTTTTAACAGTTTAATGACTTGGACGGGTGGAGGTAGCACTGCTGAAACTTTTTCAGACATCAAATTATTGTTTGAGGGAAGGCAACTTTTTAAGGATCAAAATTATGTCTCTTACCTTGGAATTTAATTATATTTGGCCCAAGTTCTGACTTGTCATTTAATAAATAAATAAAGGTCACCTAAACCACAACTCGATTGTCATTTTGCTGCTGTCATCATATTTTTTAATGGATCAAGGCAATCAATCATAGGAGATCCGATGCATGGACTATTTTGCCTGTCTCAGTGTTGCTCTCAATGCTGAATGTATGGGATAAGGCCAAGGAAAATTAAATGTTTCAATTTGTGCTGGGCTTATTGTCTGATGGTTTTTAATTTGCAAACTCGTGGGGAAATCATATATCTTTTAATAGTATTGAAACACTTGTGAAGAATTTGCACATAGTCTTGAAAATTGTTTTGGAAAGTAAATATTATATCACGAAATTGTTCACGTAATTAAAAACATTTTGAATTTTGTCTTGGCCGTATTTGAAACTATATCTGCCGAGGTACCCTGCCAGAAGACAACGCATTTCATTGACATGCTCTTTCATGGATAGAGTTCAGAGTGAATTCAGCTTGCAGAATGTAGTGCTTGTTACATCATGTCTCATATAGATTGCTACAAACAAATCAGGCTGACTTGGCGGTATTGAGAAATAAAACAGACGTAATCTAACGTTGGGGCAACGTTGGCTATCAACGTTGGGGCAACGTTGATTAGATCGGCGGTCCTACGTTGGGCCAACGTTGCTGCAAAGTTTGATTATGATGTGTATATTTTCGGAAAAAAATATGATTCTTTACATTTTTTTAACTTCGATTATATCTTTATATTTCAACTCTTTCATCGTCAGAGTTCAAAGTGAATTCAACTTGCAGAATGTAGTGGTTGTTACCTGATGTCTTAACTTGATTGGTACAAACATTTCAGGCTGACTGGGCGGTATTGAGGAATAAAACGAAGTATTCTAACGTTGGGCCAACGTTATTTTGATCGGCGGTCCTACGTTGGGCCAACGTTCGTCCAATGTTTGATTTTGATATGTATATTTTCGGAAACAAATATGATTCTTTACATGTTTTTAACTTCGAATATTTCTTTTTATTTCAACTCTTTCGCAGATATATACTGAGTCAAATTAAGAACTTCACATTTTTAAAAGTAATCCTATATATGATATACAACGGACAAATGTATCAGAGAAGGTAATTTTGAATCATTTATGTCCAAAGAGGGATTTTAATTAACGGTGGTAACCATAATTTGTTCCAAGCACCTACGGTATTCGGTAATAACATCAACAGTTTAAATCATAAGTCACAAGCACGAGAATCTGATGGCACACAAGTTCAGTAGCGTGTATGGCCACCATGTGCGTTGACAACTGCCACACAACGCCTCCGCATAGACCTTGTGATGCTTGTGAACACATGATTGGGAAGACGACGCCATTGTTACTGCAAACTGGTGCCAAGATCTAGCAAATTCTGTGGTTGGTTCTAGAGAGTGCGCCAACTTCTGCCAAGAGCATCCCAGACGTGTTCGATGGGATTGAGGTCGGGAGACCTTGACGGCCAGTCCATGACGTTGACTCCCGCATTCCGAAGGAAATTCCTAGTCAAAATTGTTGTGTGGGGTCTGGCATAGTCGTGTTGGAAGATCAAACCGGGTCCTTGTGCTGCCATAAAAAGCAGCAGTTCTGGTGCCAGTACATGGTCGCGGTAAGCAGCAGCGTTGAGGTTGCCACGGATGACAAGAAGCCTGGAGCGTGCATTGCCACAGAAAGCTCCACACACCATGACACTTCCGCCTCGAAATCTGTCAACTTCCTGTACACAACACTGGGCTTAACGTTCATGACGGCGCCTCCACACCCTCGACCTTCCATCAGCAAATCGAAGATTAAATCGGGATTCAACACTGAAGACGACTTGATTCCAATTCCTCTGAGTCCATCGTAAGTGTCGCTGTGCCCACAATTGACGTTGACGTCTGTGTAATTGAGTCAGAATCGGCCCGCAGTATGGCCGTCGTGCTTGAAGGTGAGCAGTTCTCAGACGGTTTCGAACAGTTTGCGCACTCAGTCTACCCCTAAACAGTTCATTTCTGGTTGATATAGCCGTCAAAAATCGGTTACGCAGGTGACGTAAGACAATCTGACGATCCTCTGCATGTGACGTCACACGTGGTCGACCTGGCCGAGGGCTATCAGCGGTGGTACCCGTTTGCTGTAGACGTGTCTGTAAATCATAAACATGCCGATAGCACGTTCACGTTGCACATTTGAAACTCGTGGCATGACAAATGCCGTAAAGACTTTTGTTTTCTTGTGTTTTTTTATGTTAATGACTGCTAACAAGTATGGCTGAAACACGTGCGGTATTATGGCCACGTGACCAGTTGCACGTGAAAAACCACTTTTGCCAATATAGTGCTGTGCACATGATTTTGATCGATTCACCTGCACAAAAACGGGTGTTATCTGAAGACAATAAATGGCCATTACTGTTTAAATACACAATAAGGGCCCACAATGATAACTGGTCAAAATGTTAAAATTTTAGGATTGTGAAGTTTTTGATTTGGTTCAGTATAGTTCAAAGTGAATTCTGCTTGCAGAATGTAGTGCTTGTTACATCATGTCTCAAATAGATTGGTACAAACATTTCAGGCTGACTGGGCGGTATTGAGGAATAAAACAGGCGTAATCTAACGTTGGGTAAACGTTGGCTATCAACGTTGGGCCAACGTTTTTTTGATCGGCGGTCCTATGTTGGGCCAACGTTCGTGCAATGTTTGATTTTGATATGTAAATTTCGGAACGAAATATGATTCTTTACATGTTTTTAACTTCGAGTATTTATTTTTATTTCAACTCTTTCATGGATAGAGTTCAAAGTGAATTCAGCTTGCAGGATGTAGTGCTTGTTACATCATGTCTCAAATAGATTGGTACAACCATTTCAGGCTGACTGGGCGGTATTGAGGAATAAAACAGGCGCAATCTAACGTTGGGCCAACGTTGGGTCAACCTTATTTTGATCGGCGGTCCTGAGTTGGGCCAACGTTGGTGCAAAGTTTGATTTTGATATGTATATTTTCGGAAAACAAATATGATACTTTACATGTTTTTAATTTCGAATATTTCTTTTTATTTCAACTCTTTCATGGTCAGAGTTCAAAGTGAATTCAGCTTGCAGAATGAAGTGCTTGTTACATCATGTCTTAACTAGATTGGTACAAACATTTCAGGCTGACTGGGCGGTATTGAGAAATAAAACAGGCCTTATGTAAAGTTGGGCCAACATTGGCTATCAACATTGGGCCAACGTTATTTTGATCGGCGGTCCTACGTTGGGCCAATGTTGGTGCAAAGTTTTATTTTGATATCCATATTTTCTGAAAAAGATATGATTCTTTACATGTTTTTAACTTTGAATATTTCTTTTTATTTCAATTCTTTCACGGCTAGAGTTCAAAGTGAATTCAGCTTGCAAAAAGTAGGACTTGTTACCTGATATTTTAACCAAATTGGTACAAACATTTCTGGCTGCCAGGGAGGTATTGAGGAATAAAACAGGCGTAATCTAACGTTGGGCCCAGTGATCTGTGTCATGGAATGTTGTTTGTGATATATGATAGGAGTAATTGTATATGTGTGATATTCCATATGCGCCATGTATCCCGTGATATATGTCATGTAATATGTGTAACTGTATATATGTGATGTGTTTTATATGTGATGCATCATGTGATCTGTCTTACAATGTTTTTGTTGTAATATGTGATGTGATCAATTGATATTTGTGATGTGCCATATATGTCATGTATGCGTGCCATATGCGTCATATCATAGTCATTGTATATGTGTGATGTGGCATGTGCCATATCTGTCATGTATCCTGTGATATGTGTCATGTATTTTTTGTGTTATGTGAGTAATTGTATAAGTGTGATGTGCCATGTGCAATATGTGTCATGTATCCAGTGATCTGTAGCATGCAATGTTTTTGTTGTCATATGTGATGTGATCAATTGATATTTGTGATGTGCCATATGCGTCATATCATATGTGGTATATTTCATTTCATATATCATTTGTCATTTTATATGTGAGGTGAGATATGTGTAATGCGATGTTATATGCAATGTGTCCTGTGTCTTGCGATATATATCAGGAGATATGTTTCATGTGACGTTTGTCATGAGTTCGTTTATATGTGTCCTGTATCGTGCGATATGTATTAAGTAATGTGCCAATATATCATGTATCCTGTGATATGTGTTCTGTAATGTATTATGTGATATGTGATTAACCTTTTATGCGTGATGTGT
Organism: Haliotis rufescens; assembly: GCF_023055435.1. NCBI lineage: Eukaryota > Metazoa > Mollusca > Gastropoda > Lepetellida > Haliotidae > Haliotis > Haliotis rufescens. The sequence continues at coordinate 31,393,800 of NW_025964361.1, read as the reverse complement.
CTTGTTTCATGTGATATTCGATATGTTTATGATATGTATCATTTTACCTGTGATATGTGTCATGTATTCTGTGGTATGAGCCCCGAAAGGTTTTTCGTAATATGGGGCGTCCGGTATTTGTCATGTGGCATATGATGTGTGTAGTGTCCTGTTTTGTCATGTGTCATGTCCTAGGTGATATATATATACGTCTCATATGTCGTTTGTCGTATCATGTGAAATGTGATTTGTGTGATGTATCATGTGTTGTGTCAGGCGAAATATGTCATGGCATACATTGAATGTTATGTAATATGTTATAGTGAGTGAGTGAGTGAGTATAGTTTTACGCATCTTTTAGCATTATTCCAGCAATATCACGGCGGGGGACACCAGAAATGGGCTTCACACATTGTGTCCATGTGGGGAATCGAACCCGGGTCTGAAGCGTGTCGAGCGAACGCTTTAACCACAAGGCTACTCCATCGGCCCTTATGTTATATGTTTCATGTGATATTTGATATTTGTCATTCCTCGTTGATACATGTGAAATGCGTTATGTGTCATGTCATGTGTGTCATGCGATAGATGACGGGTAGCATGTATGAAATGTAATATGTGATGCGTGATGTGTGATGTGTGATAAACAATGTTACTCAATAATCTTACTCAGTATTCGCATGATAGAGTAACCCTGAAACATCGCTACAAACATTAAAGTTGCTATCCATAACCGTTTTATGTCCCCATGTTCCTACAACTTCTAAATGGCCAACAAAGAGTATTTTACAATTAAATGAGCATTAGACCGGTGTATACAAAGTAGTATCTTGCTGTTTAAAAGAGGAATACTGGCTTGACAGTCAACTCATCTCTCATCAATGTTATGCAACAAACAGACACCGAGTTATGTTCGGGGTAGTGAGTGAAATGTGTCGACCATATCCGACACTACTCGTGAGAACACCAGAGATTATGTCAGAGTTCACAGAGTAATAGTTCATTACTTTCTGTTCACGAGGTCACGGCAAGACCTTTTTGTCTCCAGCATAAAGACTTTAAATTACGTATAAATTACTCTGGCATTTAAACTTTATTACGTACATACTTTGTTAATAAAGATTTTCAATAGGCGCTCATGACCATCTGTTTCGCTATGTTATTGTGTAAGCGTTGTATGCTAATCGGTAAACACACGGAAGTAACAGCTGTAAATACGTAAACTATGCCATTTCATTTCAAAATAATGTTTAATGCAATTTAATTAGGTTTACACGTTTGAAGTAGTCGAACTTGAGAATGTAAAGCTTTTGGAAGCACGTGAGTAAAGATGAATATCGTCAAAGAAACATCTATGTGATATACTAGTCATTAACAATGAATGTTGACAAACTGCAGCAATTACTTGTAAATGAATTTACAGGGTTTCTGTCGCGAAATCGTAATATGACAGCTTCTTTTATCAGTAAACATTCAATATTTGTAGAGACATCGTATTTAGAAACTGCAGACATGTTACATTGCGGCGCATGCGCATGTTGTAAAGTGCGTCTGGTGTTGCGGTAATGTCCGAACTCCCTACCCTTATTCTGGTGTAGAAACATTTAAATTTTCTCTGATAATGTAGGATATATGGTAGCATTTACGTGATTTATAGCTCCTTACCGATATGTAGTTCGCTTTGGGACAGCACGCTTCAGATCTTGCCCCACGTGCGGGCACGTGCGTTTGTCGGTTGCATGCCGATTTAGTGTTTTATGGTTATAAAGGTGGGTTGGACGGGTGGATTTAATTAGGAAGTAATGTAAGCTATGTGATGTAGCTACATTGACCGATTGTGTTGGGAGGTTTGGAAGGGTGGTTTGTTTGTCCTCGTAGACTGTGTTAAGGATGCTGTAGTGATTATTTATTAAAGTGGCTTAGTTAGGGGTTTGTTCGTCTGCTTTAGGCTGCTTCTGGGTTTTATTCTTAAGGTATAAGTAAGTAGGATTTTTGGCTTAATAATGTAAATTTTAGTTAGGAATAGTATTGACTAATTTGTAATTGTTGTTTTATATTTTGTTGTGTTTTTTTTATTTTCTGTAATAAACTGTTGAAACTTGATTATATTTTGTCGTGAATCACCTCCCTACATCCAACGAACTGAGGTCGTAAAGGACAGACGGAGGGACCGTAGACACATTCTTTAGTATTTTCGGCATCAATATCTCCTTGATAAAAAAATCACAACGCAAAGTCATGAAAATATTAATTAGGTGTCTAAATGTGCCCAAAGCCTGTCCTGTTACAAGTGACACACCAAGCTGTCACTAACAGGTGAGGTGACCCTCCTAACACAAGTACCCCACCCCTACCCTCATTGTTTTTACCAATCAACCGTCTGACTGATCATAAATATCCAACGGTAGGTGTTGACAAGGACGCAGGATTTATCACACGGTTGTTTTACAACATGGATTTTTTGTGTGAAATCACAGTGTCTATTAAATTATATTTAATAAAAGCATAACTTACGTTTGGTGATATTTGTATTTACACGGTTGTGTTTCTTCAAAACAAAGAAATGATTTTTGAGTGAAGGAACACGCGCTGGTTCATGGGACAAATGTTTACATGACGCTAAACATTGAATTATATTAGACATCGGTTGAGTTATATGTCTTGACTGCCAAAAATATCAGACTTGTGCAAAGGACAATTGGTCACCACGTGGTTTTTCGACAACATATTGCTGCGCTTTTCACACCTTAGGATGTCTCCGCGGAAACAACACGATCGACTGTGTAAAACCGGCCACAATGCTTAGAGTTTCTGGACAACAGATTTTTAAAGAATGAAAATTGGACGTGGTATAGATAAGGGTAGAAAAATCCTTACCTCGTTGTTTGTCCATTGAACTGTCTCCATGTGGGTCGGGCGGGGTTCGGGCTTGCAATTGCTGCGTGCTTGTTTTTTTTCCAGTGTGTGGGAGGGGGTTGTGTTTGTAAAAAAGTCATATAGGCAATATACACCAGACGCACATTTCTCAATCACCGACTTCTTGGAATGCTCTCTGTGAACACGTTTTGGTGGACGACCATTTTGGGGAATCACGTCGACTATTCATGTCTACTCTTCCTCTCTTCGTTCCGTTTTCTTTATCATCAGTGTATATTTCAGACAGTTCATTTTCAAAATAAATTCCATCACGTTGTCCAAGCCGTCTGTGTATTGCTTTGAAAATGTCAATGCGTGTGTCCTCCACACTATGGATATCGTAGCCCGTCTTCCTTGCTGTGAGAACTGGTGAGTGCTTCAATAACCCTGCACGGGCTGCCCATTGTTTGTTGATTGCCTGGACGCTGGGTCAGTCAGCAGTGACAATACTTGTGTAAATTCGCCTTCACATTTGTTTACATTTTGGACACTTGATTTTAAGCAAAACGCTCAATAATGTTCATGATTCACTCACATATACCCATTCCGGGTTGCTTCAAGGTCAAATTACATTATTTTTGCACAACATCATCTCATAATTAACGCGATTGTGACGGAGCATTCTTTTCAGCGAGATGCTATTCAGGCGCATGCGCATCCTGCTATGATCTACACTAACACCCAATGTGAATACGTACTAATATACATGTTGCACTCAATGTGTTAAATCTGATTCATTTAGGCAATTTCTAAAATGTCTAAATATTTTAGTCATTTTACAAATTAAGTGACAAATCTGTTCATTATCCATTAACACGCTGACTGATTATACACATTGTCTGAAACATAATGTTCTGTGTTGACAACCGGGCTGTGCACATGTAGCACTTTAAAAAGCCACGATGCATACTGACATCCAGGGTGTACATGTGCCACTATTTATAGCTACGTTGTATACTGACATCCTGGGTGTACATGTGTCACTATATATAGCTACTTTGCAAACTGACATCCTGGGTGTTCATGTACCACTATATATAGCTACGCTGTATACTGACACCCAGGGTGTACACCTTTCACTATATATAGCTACATTATATACTATCATTCTGGGTGTACATGTACCACTATATATAATTCTAGGTGTACATGTGACAGTATGTATAGCTACGTTGAAAACTGACATCTTGGATGCGCATGTGTCACTATATATAGCTACGTTGTGTACTCCCGTCCTGGGAGTGCATGTGTCGCTATATATAGCTACGTTGTAAAATAACATCCTGGGTGTGCATGTGTCACTATATATAGCTACATTGTATAATGACCTCCCTGGTGTACATGTGTCACTACATATAGCTACGTTGTATACTGACATCCTCTGTGTATATGTGTCACTTTATATACCTACGTTGTATACTGACACCCTGAATGTACATGTGTCACTATGTATAACTCTGTTGTATACTGACACCCTGTGTATACATATGTACATCTACCACTTCATATAGCTACGTTGTATACTGAATTTCCCTGTATATTTGTACCACTATATACAGCTAAGTTGTATAATGACATCCTGGGTCTACATGTGTCACGTTTTATAGCTATGTTGTATAATTACATCATGGGTGTACATTTCTCACTATATATATCTACGATGTATACTGACATCCTGTGTGTACATATACCAATACATACAGCTACGTCTTACTGACATCGTAGGTGTACATGCGTCACTACATACAGCTACGTCTTACTGACATCGTAGGTGTACATGTGCCACTATATATAGCTACGTTGTATACTGACATCAAGGGTGTATATGTGTCACTATATATAGCTCCGTTGTAAACTGACATCCTGGGTGTACATGTGTCACTATATATAGCTACGTTGTATACTGACATCCTGGATGTACATGTGTCACTATATATAGCTACGTTGTATACTGACATCCTGGGTGTACATGTGTCACTATATATAGCTACTTTGCAAACTGACATCCTGGGTGTTCATGTACCACTATATATAGCTACGTTGTATACCGACACCCAGGGTGTACATGTGTCACTTTATATAGCTACGTTGTATACTGACATCCAGGGTGTACATGTGTCACTATATATAGCTACGTTGTGTACTGACATCATGGGTGTACATGTGTCACTATGTATAGCTACGTTGTGTACTGACATCCTAGGTGTACAGATGTCACTATGTATAGATACGTTGTATACTAACATCCTGGGTGTGCATGTGTCACTATAAACAGCTACATTATATACTAACATCCTGGTTGTGCAGGTGTCACCAGGTAAAGGTATTTCATATACTGACACACTTGGCGTGCACGTGTCACAACATATAGCTACGTTGTATACTGACATCCTCTGTGTACATGTGTCACTTTATATACCTACGTTGTATAATGCCACCCTGGGTCTACATGTGTCACTATATATAGCTACGTTGTATACTGATACCCTGTGTGTACATGTGTCACTTTATATAGCTACGTTGTATACTGACATCCTGCGTGTACATGTGTCACTATATATAGCTACGTTGTATACTGACATCTTTGGTGTACATGTGTCACTATATATAGCTACTTTGCAAACTGACATCCTGGGTGTTCATGTACCACTATATATAGCTACGTTGTATACTGACACCCAGGGTGTACACCTTTCATTACATATAGCTACATTATATACTTAGTCTATCATTCTGGGTGTACATGTACCACTATATATAATCCTAGGTGTACATGTGTCACTATATATAGCTACGTTGAAAACTGACATCTTGGGTGTGCATGTGTCACTATATATAGCTACGTTGAAAACTGACATCTTAGGTGTGCATGTGTCACTATATATAGCTACGTTGTGTACTCCCATCCTGGGAGTGCATGTGTCACTATATATAGCTACGTTGTAAAATAACATCCTGGGTGTGCATGCGTCACTATATATAGCTACGTTGTATACTGACCTCCTGGGTGTACATGTGTCACTATATATACATGTAGCTACGTTGTATACTGACATCCTGTGTGTACATGTGTCACTTTATATAGCTACGTTGTATACTGACATCCTGTGTATACATATGTACATCTACCACTACATATAGCTACGCTGTATACTGAATTTCCCTGTATATTTGTACCACTATATACAGCTAAGTATAATGATATCCTGGGTGTACATGTGTCACTATATATAGCTATGTTTATATACTGACATCCTGTGTGTACATATACCACTACATATAGCTACGTTCTTACTGACATCGTAGGTGTACATGTGTCACTATGTATAGCTACGTTGCATACTGACATCCTGTGTGTACATGCGTCACTTAATATAGGTACGTTGTATACTGACATCCTGGGTGTATATGTGTCACTATATATAGCTCCGTTGTATACTGACATCCTGGGTGTACATGTGTCACTATATATAGCTACGTTGTATACCGACATCCTGGGTGTACATGTGTCACTTTATATAGCTACATTGTATAATGACATCCAGGGTGTGCATGTGTCACTATATATAGCTACGTTGAAAACTGACATCTTGGGTGTGCATGTGTCACTATATATAGCTACGTTGTGTACTCCCAACCTGGGAGTGCATGTGTCACTATATATAGCTACGTTGTAAAATAACATCCTGGGTGTACATGTGTCACTATATATAGCTACGTTGCATACTGACATCCTGTGTTTTCATGTGTCACTTTATATAGCTACGTTGTATACTGACATCCTGTGTGAACATGTGTCACCATATATAGCTACGTTGTATACTGACATCCTAGGTGTACATGTGTCACTATGTATAGATACGTTGTATATTAACAACCTGGGTGTGCATGTGTCACCATAGATAGCTACGCTGTATACTAACATCCCGGGTGTACCTGTGTCGCTATATATAGCTACGTTCTATACTAACATCTTCGGTCTACATATATCACTATATATAGCTACGTTGTGTACTGACATTCTTGGTGTGCATGTATTACTATATATAACTGCGTTGTAAACTGACTTCCTGGGTGTGCATGTATCACTATGTATAGCTACACTACTGCCTTGAAGTTCATTCCCCTTACACGCATGGGAAACGCGTTACGCAATCCGTGTGCACCCTGTTGGTCACTCGAACCCGTCCGCGACGTGTGTGATACCCGTGTGCAATGCGTGACACACTCATTAGAGGGAGAACAAACTTTTGTCCAAAGTAGGATCCATGTCTAGCTGAACCTGGACGTTCTCTAGAGTTTATTTCCTCCAAGTTTCAGGCCATAGGCCCATAGAACATTCATGATATCAATAAAGTGTATGCATAAATACATGAAATTAATATAATACATAAATAATATATCAGTGAATTGTGAGTGACTCGCGTAATCTAAAAGCGTGGTAGATATATTTAGCAAGTTGTGTAATAGTGTATTTACATTTAGAAGACATAAGATTTACAAATTTTTCATATGATGGATTAGTGTGGAAATATGTATCAATAAAATGTAAACGTAATGTTGAATATGAAGAACAGATAAGGAGGAAATGATATTCATTTTCAATGTAGTTGAAGTCCAATTTTTGACATTGTGGGCAAAATCTTTTGTTTTCTTCTATACTGGTATGACGTCCAGTTTCGATCATAAATTTATGGCAGCTGCATCGGAATCTTGTTAGGGTTTCTTTATAGGTCTTCTTGTTTACTTCCTGAAGGTACATTTCTATTGTTAATACCGATTTGATAGTTAAATATGTTTTAAGTTTTGATTTTTGAGATAGGTTTTCAGTCCAACGTTGTTGACCACAGTCCACGATACGTTGTTTTAATTGTGAAATGAATATTTGCGGATCTCCATGGCCAACATCTTGAATTATCCAGGCGTAGCCAAATCCATACTTGAAAAGAATGTTTTTTTTATATATGTTGTCCATGATATACGGCCAGCTGCATCTAATTTGTACATCACTAAATACGTTTGCTTCGGTAATCGATCAGTGTTCATAGAGATTAATTTTGTCCAATATTTAATACATTTACAAATATAATACACATATAATCGTTGTCTTCCAGTTTCACCAAGAACAGCGTCATTGCTTGCATTATTTGGTAGGAATCCGTTTGTAATATTTAGTCTGTACCATCTCTATAGTTTCGTGGTATTGGAAACCCCAAACTTCAGAGCCATATGTTAATATTGGTAAAACCATGGATTCGAACATCTTGATTGCAGTAGTGATTGGTAATCCTCCAAATAGATAGTTTATTTTATAGATATAATGACATACTTTTCCTGCTTGTTGTGAAAGTGTTGCCGTTGCTTTTGTCCATAGCAATTTAGCAGTGACAAATAGTCCCAAATATTTATAAAATGAAACAGTCTCTATCTTTTCTTCTCTGTAAGTCCAATTTTCATAGTTCTTTAAACGTCCACCATTTCTAAAAACGATTATCTTTGATTTGTTCATATTTAGAGACAGTCCCCATTTTTTACAAAATTCACTTATACATTTGATCTGTTGTTGTAATCTTCCAGTGGTATCGGCAGTGTTGGCAACATCATCGGCGTATAATAAAGAACAAATATTTGGTGCTTCTTCTGAGATGAATATTCCACGAGAGTCAGATTGATTTAGTTCGTTGACCAATTCATTTTTAAACAGGCAAAAGAGTGTCGGGCTGATCATGCATCCTTGTCGTGTTCCAATAAAACAGTTAAAATATTCAGTTAAACCATTATCAGTTCTCACACAAGCTTTTAGTTTCGAATACATATCTCGTAGATTTTTTAGAACGTTTCCATGGATACCATATTTCATAAGCCGATGCCAAAGCAAGTTATGGTGAACACAGTCAAACGCTTTACTGAAGTCAATGAAGAGACAATAAAATCTTCCACCGGTTGATTTTGATAGGTATTTCTGTATCATTCCATACAATGTGAAAATACTGTCGACTGTTTAGCGTCCTTTTCTAAAACCAAACTGGTTTTCATATAATATATTATTGTCATCACACCATAGCTGCAGGCGTTCGTTGATCATTTTTGTGAATATTTTCCCCAAAACGGGTAATAATGAAATGCCTCTATATATAATTATTCACACTGTTCGTATCTCCATCTTTATACAGCGGACATATAACTGCTCTGCACCATGATTCCGGATAAACACCTGATTTCATTATCTCGTTAAACAGATGCACACATATAGGAACAATAATATCCAAAGAATTCAGAAATAGTTCAGAAGAGATCCCATCACATCCTGGTGCTTTATTTGATTTCATGTTGATAATGTCTGTCTTCACTTCATCACTTGATATCTCTCTGTTTACGTCTTCAGGGGATCCACGTTCACAAGCCTCACATACATCATTGTCATGCTGTGATATGTCTGATTTTACTAAATCTTCAATAGATGACTTCGAACGGGGAGAATTTAATAGATTCTGGAAATATGAAAACCATCCCCAAGAACTGATACTGTTTGTTTTCCTGCAACATTTTATTTTCTTGATTTCCTTCCACAGTTTGTTGTTATCACTTTTTATCTCATTAAATCTATCTCTGAAGGAACGCTGAAATTCATCTTGTTTCTGTTTGCATAATTCTTTAAAGGTTCGTCAGTGCTGTTTATATACTTGGTAATCCTCATCTCTATCCGTGTCTCTGAATCTAGCCAGTGCAAAATACTTCTCCGACTTCAGTCTATCACACTCTGTGTCCCACCATGCAGGCTGAACCTAGACGTGGTAACAAGGAGATAACGTTTTGATTTCCTGACGAAAAATGTTAACACACATTTTATTTTATGTATTTGCTGATGTCTCATTTTTAGATGTGATTTTGTTGGAAAATATGAGGAATACTGTTGTGGCTTCTACATGATGTTTTCCGTTGGTGTTAAGAGAATACATGATCCTGTTATATGTTATTGCTATTCAAATGGTTTTTTTTGTGATTTGACATTAAAAGTCTGTTGTACTTTCAGTGATCATGTTTATGAGGTTTGGTGGAGCATTGTTTTCATTGGACCCTAATTATTTTATGATGGTTGGGTCTCTTTGTCTCAGCTCCATAGCCGTGACGCTGGGAAAGGGCAGCATTTAATTGATGAGAGTAGGTTATATCATGGAGGATACACTTGAGGGAGAGGGTTCTACTAATTACCGTACCACAGGAAGAGACCTGTAGACGTGAGCGCCGTGTTGTGTGTAAGATGGCCGTTGCATAATGGCCGCCAGGAGTGCTAAACATTGAGCTAAAGCAGTGTTGTTTTCACGGGCCTGTTGAATAAATTCCCGGCGCTGCTGTCCATATATCTTCTACTTGATCCTGGATACATCATTTTGGCATTTTCAACGTACATTAATGGTTTACTAGTTATATCTTTTAGAGTATTTGTCAATTGTGTCGAACGTACAAGCAAAAATTGTAATTTGTGGTGACATATAAATATAAAACGTCTTATTTAAAACATGAAGTAAGTACGATAGTAAATAATAATATTCAAATCGCATTAAAATACAATGATAACAAGATTCATATGTAACCCTAAAGCCTGTGTTCCACATTCATAGCCAGGAGGACAGCTGCTGACTAAACAAAGGGAAGAAGCTTGCCTTTACATATATTGAACCAAATCAAAAACTTCACAATCCTAAAATTTTAACATTTTGACCAGTTATCATTGTGGGCCCTTATTGTGTATTTAAACAGTAATGGCCACGTATTGTCTTCAGATAACACCCGTTTTTGTGCAGGTGAATCGATCAAAAATGTGCACAGCACTATAGTGGCAAAAGTGGTTTTCCACGTGCAACTGGTCACGTGGCCATAATACCGCACGTGTTTTCAGCCATACTTGTTAGCAGTTATTAATTAAAAAAAGAAAAACACAAAAAAAACAAAAGTCTTTACGGCCATTTGTCATGCCACGTCTTTCAAATGTGCAACGTGAACGTGCCATCGGCATGTTGAAGACGGGAACGTCCGTAGCTGAAGTCGCAAGGACGATGGGTTGTAGTCGACGGACTGTTTGTGATTTACAGACGCGTCTACAGCAAACGGGTACCACCGCTGATCGCCCTCGGCCAGGTCGACCACGTGTGACATCACATGCAGAGGATCGATAGATTGTCTTTACGTCACCTCTGTAGCCGATTTTTGACTGCTACATCAACCAGAAATGAACAGTTTAGGGGTAGACTGAGTGCGCAAACTGTTCGAAACCGTCTGGGAACTGCACATCTTCAAGCACGACGGCCATACTGCGGGCCGATTCTGACTCAATTACACAGACGTCAACGTCAATTGTGGGCACAGCGACACTTACGATGGACTCAGAGGAATTGGAATCAAGTCATCTTCAGTGGAGAATCCCGATTTAATCTTTGATTTGCTGTTGGTAGGGCGAGGGTGTGGAGGCGACGTCATGAACGTTACGCCTAGTGTTGTGTGCAGGAAGTTGACAGATTTCGAGGCGGAAGTGTCATGGTATGTGGTGCTTTCTGTGGCAATGCACGTTCCAGGCTTCTTGTCATCCTTGGCAACCTCCACGCTGCTGCTTACCGGGACCATGTACTGGCACCAAAACTTCTGCCTTTTATGGCAAACCCGTGAATATTCCGGGGTAGAATATGTCTTCAGCAACCCATGCTTGCCGTAAAGGTGACTATGCTTGTCGTAAAAGGCGACTTACGGGATCGGGTGGTCAGGATCGCTGAATTGGTTTATGCATGTCATCGATCCCAATTGCGTGGATCGATGCTCATGACATTAATCACTGGATTGTCAGTTCCAGACTCGATTATTTACAGACCGCCGTCATATAGCTGGAATATTGCTGATTGCGGCGTTAAACAACAAACCAACCAACCAACCTTTTATGACAGCACATGTACATGGACCCGGTTTGATCTTCCAACACGACAATGCCAGACCCCACACAGCAATTTTGACAAGGAATTTCCTTCGGAATGCGGGAGTCAACGTCATGGACTGGCCGTCAAGGTCTCCCGACCTCAATCCCATCGAACACGTCTGGGATGCATTCTCCAGAACCAACCACAGAATTTGCAAGATCTTGGCACCATTTTGCAGCAACAATGGCTTCGTCTTCCCAATCGTGTGTTCACAAGCATCACAAGGTCCATGCGGAGGCGTTGTGTGGCAGTTTTCAACGCACATGATGGCCATACACGCTACTGAACTTGTGTGCCATCAGATTCCCGTGCTTGGGACTTATGATTTAAACTGTTGATGTTATTACCGAATACCGTAGGTGCTTGGAACAAATTATGGTTACCACCGTTAATTAAAATCCTTCTTTGGACATTAATGATTAAACATTACCTTCTCTGATACATTTGTCCGTTGTATATCATATATGGGATTACTTTTAAAAATGTGAAGTTTTTAATTTGACTCAGTATATATGTAGGGACATCATCTGAATATGACTATATATGCAAATGTTACGATACTGTATCTATCTTCACGAAGACGAAGGCTATAGATACAATACCACATTTGATTTTTTAGATGATGAAGTACATTTGATAATAAATTCAGTTATTGATATCTAAAAACCGATTTGCCATATTGATAAACATTTCATGATAAAACAAAATCAAATGTGTGATATAAATTCATTCTTTAGTATCCATATATGAATTATTGATATCATATAACGAATAAATAGTAAAAAGGCGCCCTATATATTGTTCTTTGTGGACTGTATTAAGTAACGCATTTGCATCACGGCTATAGTGTTAATTGCTAGTCTGTTTTTCTGCACCATCATTTCTTTCATCTTATGAAAAACTGTTTAAAAAATGGCAACTTATAATTAACCAAGGTAATAATAGTTACCCGACCTGCGTTTATTTATCTCTCTGTCATTATTATCGTTAACATGTGTCTACTTTTAAATGTATATACTTATGCCATACATCGTACTGGTTAAGGAATGACACATCATCGTGAGATATATGTACTCCATACACATGAGCACAACGGTACTTTGATTCTATAGCACAGAAATTGTTTCCCCGAGTTACTGTGTAAAGGTTCACCCCTTGTTTTCAGGCGTCTCATTCAGACAAATAAGTCATGATCAGGTGTGACAGTTATCACAATAAAAAAGATTTTATACCTGGCGACTGACACTCTTGATGGGTCAGTGATTAAGACAACAGATCAATACACACGCTTCCTATTCAGCATGTACGTATGATTACATGGCTGTGTGTACGCATGGTATGTATGGCTGTATATGTATGATTAAATGTATGTAAATTATGTATGAATGTAAATGTATGTAAGCCTAGATTACAAAATAAATGCTTTGGTCGTTTGAAGCCAGAAGGCAGAGGTATTCCCGGGAAAGAAGCCAACTCTCGGAGTTGGTCACTAGAGCTGAAACTTCTCTCAATCTTTTTGAATAAGGCGAATGGACCAGAGTAAGCTTAGGGATTATCGGCTGTTGTGTGAAAACAATACTTCAGAAAGAACGACGTCCTGTCCCAATGAACAAACCTACAGATTACGGATTGAACGTCAAACGTGTCTGTCTGGTTTCTTATTGCTTAATTACTTTTCCTGGAGAATATGTTTCTTGTACAAGCGCTATCAAACATATTAACATACAAATATATCAATGTTGAAGCTAGGCTTCACTTCAGTTTTCCTTTATTTAGCAGGCCCCTCATACAGCCTAACTGTTTATATTACTATATCCTGCTGTGCTTTACACCTATCAAAGCTATACATTACTTATATATATGGGCTTAATTTTATCTATATTGCAAACTTTTATACATCATTTATAATTAATAGTCAACATATATACCTATAAATCTTTTCTATACTCAATAATGTAACGTAATGTAATACATTAACCCCCCTTTCTTTCTCTGTGTGTAATTCTGATGGAAAGAAGTCACTCAACCAGTTCATGCATTCCATGGTAAAAAAAAATCAGACTTGGTTAGAATCCGTGTTTATCTCCGACAACTTCCCACTGGTGACATTGTAGTGAACTTGGGAAGTGGTGATGACTTTTTATATTCATATTATTATAATCTGCCAAACTGTACATAAATGTGTGTGTGTTAAATCATAAAATTCAAAGGGACTGTTCCCTACACCCATCAATATCATAATGAATGAACATTAGTTTATTGTATGGATTATAGAAAGCTCTCAATAAGTATATGTTTTACATGCATGAAAGATGGGATTAAGGGAGAAAGGAGAAATGTTCTAACTGCCAATCGTCTTAATAGGACCATAACGTTTGTTATATATCGACTGCCTGTCTCTATGTCTTAAGTTGTTAATCGGTAACTGTGGTCCAGATTTATGTAATTTATTCATCTATTGTTGCAATCTTGACTGATTTGTTTACACAATAAAAATTCTAATTGATCATGCACTACTGAGGCAGTCAAGCACCTGTATAAGAAATATAAAAGCAGCCATGTTACATGTAGTCCCAAAAGCTGGCAATTATTTCGCCGCAATATAACTGAAAAAAATGCTGATGTGACGTGACATATACCCACAGACATTACATTTTTCCAATGGGTGTAGCACAATTATATCAAAGTTTTATTTACAATTTGAAAAACTATAATAATATGAATATTATAATTCGTCATCACTTTTCAAGTTTACGAAAATGTCACCAGCTGGAAGATGTCACAGATAAACAAGGATTCTAACTAAGTTTGATCGTCACAGGTTTATCCCCAATTTGCCAGCACAATGCAGAGGATTAACAGTTACTGTGAGTGAGCATGGTTTTACGTCGCTTTTAGCAGTTACTGTGTTTATACAAGCACAGAAGTCATGCAAAAATCGCTCACAGTAGTTAGTGAGTAAACTCAACTGAGGATTTTATAAGTATCCATCACAACCTTTGAAAGCTAACATGTGAATAAACTCAGTTCACTGAAACTTAAATAATTAAGGCATTTGCAGTGACCAGTTAACAAGTAATCAGTGAGATAGTATATAAATACTGGGAACGCCAAACAACTTCATTGTAAATAGACAAATGCACCTGTGAATGGTCAAGGTTTTACATACCGAGTGAAACAAAGACGAGGTGCCAGCCTACACTGGAAATGCTGTATGCTGCATGCCCAGCCTCCATCAACACCTCTAGTGATCTTTTCTTGATTCCGAGCCTTGCGCATAACCATTGTCATGACCTGGTTGAGTGACTTCCTTCCATCAACGTGAAAGGATTACCCACAGAGAAAGAAAGGATTAAAATCCTAAAGATATCCTATCCAAATGGTATAAGTACTCACAACCAATTTCCTCTAATAGTAAACTGTCACCTTTGGTATCCCCAACAATCCTCACCATGGTCATTGGGTAAATGTAAAAATCACAAACCTTAACGAGATTCTGTCTACATGGTCACACCCGGTCATTGTGAAGATCTAAAATTCTATCAACAGTGAGACAACATGGCTGTTCATAATCATTTCCAATATCCTCTTAGAATTAGTGATAAATGTTAAGTCCCACACTAAACATTCTCTTAATAATTCTTACAAAATACTAAACAGAAAGTGGGGTGTGGGAAAATGGGACATATTCCTACGTGAAATAATAAGACATAAGTAGTGATGACTGTTCTATCATAATTGTACTATCTAAAGCATGAATTTGGCGAACGAAAAACATTATATTCATAGTCACCCTCAATGACTAACGTGGGCAAAACTTAAAATGAATATGTCCGCAATCCACAAACAATCACTTCACTAATGGCGAGCATTTACCAACCCGCGACAATCGTGTCAACTCGGGGATTCCCCTAGCAATAAACTCGCTTCTAAACTCACTGCTGTTCTACTGTCGGGTAGCCACAATGGCTAGACTGGACCCTTCTGGAATGGTTCATGCCATAAAAGTCCAACAACGGAACACTAATTAAGACGGGCCGACCTTGTGTTCATGGTCTGGTGAACACAGGTCAATGGCCGCTCGTTAACTCAAGATTCACATCTCACTGTTTTGATATATCTCACTGTTCTTTTAATATATTTTCCAACTTCAAATGAAACCCGGTCCCGTGTTACACGCATGGCACACGCGTGTGCAACGAGTGACTCACGCGTGCTCAACGGGTTGCACGCGCGCTGCACATCCGTTGCACACCAGTGTCATATGCGTGTTACACGCGTTCTCAACGCGTGTTAGGGGAATGAACTTTTAGGCAGTAGTGTATACAGCAACGTGCCTGGATGCGCGCCTGTTTGTACTGATGTCGAGTTTACAGTGCTAGCCAACAGAAATACAATGCCGCAGTTTAACCTGAATACCCCACTCAGACACAGTATACTACGAGCCGACCATGCCTTGTTTCAACCCCTTAATGCCGAGTACCAGGCAGGGTAACAACAAATACCCTCTCTTAACGTCTTTGGTATGACGCGGCTGGGGATCGAACCCCGACTTTCCGCTCTCAAGGCAGACGCTCTACCACTTGACCACGGAGGCGGCCTTGTGCAGTTGGAGAAAGGATATCCGGATGGTTATAACATTTGGTGGATGTAAGACTCGTAAATAGCAAGACTTAAAACTATTAGGAGTAAAAGTTTTGATGCGCTGAATAAACAAATTACAAATAAGTTCAAAAGAGAATTTCATATGCGGTAAATTTAGATTTGAATTGAATGTCTCTAAAACTATCTTTGTGAGTAAATATATATATTTCAAAATATGTAGTTTGTATTACTTACCTGAAACCTTTGTGGCTTTACCGACTGTCCCATGTTAATATAAGCTAATGTTATTAGGAATATGGGGTTATCACGGGTTGTACTTGGGCGTGGAAACCATGATTCGCGCTGCAGGTAATCAGTTTAAAGATCTGTATTAACAATTTCTTGTCTTTGTATCTTTCATTATTTTCCACGTTTATCCAACGTCTTTGTGATGAAAAGTACTTATTAACTTCGGGTATAATCTCATAAACGGGGGTGTTATAATATCCACGCAATTATATTTAATAGTACGGGAATTTATTTATACAACTTCCTGTGATAGTGCAGCATGTGTGTGTCTCTCGTTTGAGATGTATTTCGCATTTGAAGACAATGTTCATAATGAAATGTGCGGAATTATGTAGAATCAAATGTTTTATTTTTCGTGGATCGAACTTGCAACTTTCGTTTCTTTAGCCCAGTGAGGAAACCACTTGGTAACAGTGACGCTGATAAATCACAATTCGTTTAAGAATATCTTTTTCAAGTTCCATTATACCAGCAAGAGATATTTTACGCCCGTTTCCTAACGTTCATGGAAACTAAGTTTTAAAATTGTTGATAAATGTTGTTTTGAGTTGTGGCTCCGTATACACAACATTAGGCACCATCAGATTCAACCTCTTCCCAAATGTTAAGAAAGCCCCGATTGGCAAGCATTATACAACTAAAAGTGACGTCATTTCTACTGTAGAGGACTCTTTAAACCACCAGAATTAAGCCTTTTACACCAGTGGTATTCAGGCATTTCAGCATCGTTGGCAGAAGTGCGTGGACCTCGGAGGGATTATGTAAATATGTAGCAGCCCAACCCAATCAACGCAGTCGACCATAGTTAGGCTCAGAAACCTTTCAGCAAAGGCTCATAGACGTTCTCGCTAGGGAACTATGAAACTGTTTTATTGACCTTGTACATCTCCATCTCAGATAAGTGAAAAGGCAGCTTATCGCGATGATCAAGAGGATTAGGTACTGACAAAATGGCCAACCACTTTCATTTTGTACATAACAGTGTCCCATTAAAGAACTATTGGACATTATCTTACAATTCTTGAATTATGTATTGTGAGACAGAAAGTGCATGTGATATTCAGTACAGCAAGTATAGTGGTTTGATTAACGTGGAAGCTCTTCATGATAGATTTGTATTGTGCACTTTTGCACACATGTATTTGTCTGATGATCCTCTTGTGAAGAATGTCAAGACATGTCAAGGCATTCCTGAGTTTTCTTAAACGAACCCAGGATGTTGGACATAATCTCAATATCAGTGTTGACTTTGTTGATGGGTCTGTACTGCAGGACGGTTTAGAAATGAGTGTCAACCAAGTAAAGTGCCATATCAAATCGGCCTAGATTCAGTATTTCAAGATGATCAGCAACCCTGTTGAATGTCCTTCGCAGAAGGCTGCAGTGTTCTGGGAGTCTTCACATTTTCCGAAAAGTTCTGGGCGGGTTCGACTATAGCTAGGCAGCGCTTCCTGGGAGAAGTCCCATTTTCTGTCTGGACTGCGTGTAGAGGGTCAAGGGCCCCGAGGTGATGATGAGCCTTACCAGCCTGACTGTGCAAGGATCACCCAAACTCTCTTTGCTGCATTTTTTATTTTAATCTAATATGCTTGTTGTGAGAGGCGACTAACGGGATCGGGTGGTCAGGCTCGCTGACTTGGTTGATGCATGTCATCGTATCCCAATTGCGTGGATCGATGCTCGTGATGTCAATCACTGGCTTGTCTGGTCCAGAATCTATGTTTTCTTGTTGACTGAAGTCCTTGAAGCTCTCGCGTCGATAAGGATGATGTCCGTGCAAATGACAAAAATAAACGGTAGTTCACATCAGAACATCTCTTTATTTAGAATGTGATGTCTTTGGCCTTGGTTTTAGCCGATTATCTTATCAATATCTCGATAAAACGGCCATGTATACTTCACTCCAGTGATGGCATGGATGACGCCATTAGTTGCAAGCCAATTCTTGGTCAAGAAGGTTCCATCAAACGGTGAAACCCTGAAGCCATCTTTACCTGTTGAGAGTGAATTAGCAAGGGCGTGAGTGAGCGGGTGGGTGGTTGGTTGAATAAGGGAGGACGGGAGGGAGGAGCTTAAAGCAGCATTTCAGACACATCACGGCGTATGAGTTTGATTTGCAAGAAAATCTTAAAATGATGCAGGCCTTGGACGTTTATCACTGTGGTGAAACCCACCAGCAGTGGCATGGTCCTGACGAACTTCGAAACATAATAGGGATTCGAATCCATGATCATAGGTTTATGGCACTCCTAAGGGAGGCAGCGCTGCTTAATGGGTTGTGTTGCCGAAAACCAGTGACACCTTTGTCCCTTGACTGTTATATTATCATACCATGAACACTAGAATTCACATCTATGTAATACCACTGCAAGCATATCATCTTTTGTGAGAGTACGTGACGAATATGACCGCTTCAGAGCACTGGTAATGACCTTGGTACAATGGGGGTTTGTCATTTGCGTCATGTATGGTAGAATTATCTAATGTACCCCAACCAATACCCTCTACACAAATGTACCGCTCAAGCTGCATGTATCTCGAGTGAAAGTGGACCTTGAATGGACAGTGAAAAGTGTTGTTTACTCGAACTGTTCAATTATACATGGAGCACTGTTCGTGGAACTCGTGTATTTGTCTGCATGTGAGAGGACCCGTGGTAGTACTTCATTGGAATGAAATGGAACACTAGTGCTCTATCAAGTTCATATCACTGTAATGCACAACATATATGTTCGGGACTAAAGTAGGCAATCCGTTCATAATCAGCATGAAAATTTAAAACCTGATGACCAACTGGGGTTAACCCTTAAACTGATACATTGTAGCTTTTGAATGTAACTTTACAGATTTGTGCTAGCAGTAAAATTCTAGAAGTTGAAACTTGCCGAATTGGTGGATGGTGTAGGTATTGTCGTATTTAGAGTTGTCGTCGTAGAGTTTCTCATTGTCATACAAACCACCAGTGTAGTACACGCCTGGCAGGATGTGAAATTCCACCAATGCTGGGGGTAGATTTGTATGGCGATTTACAAGTCGGTGGAGGAGGGGTTGGAAAACCCTTTATATTTATTAAGGACAAAAATATACTTTTTGAGAAGGTGAAAAACAGAATTCATGGTTCACGTATTATTCTTATAAAGAGTGAAAACATTAATTAAAGTACTCATGGAAATGAAAAAAAACTGTTTTGCTGGACTTAATAATCGACACAAAGCATTACGTAGATGTAAATACGAAATAACAAAACAACTGGACAAGTACTAGTCTGGATTTGCTAGTTTTATCTCAGTGCTCAATACAAAATGTACTTTACAGGAGGTAATTTGTAGGCACTTTCAACATTAAAAAATAAAACTAAGTCCAAATTGACATAGCAGAAACAGGCTATAGGCATTATGCAAATTAGCCTGGAAAAAAGTTATCAAAACAATAATAAAAATAACAGCTATGTTTATGTACATAATAATAATGACATGTAAGTTGTTGTTTGAGAAGGGAATATGTTACTTTTACGTTCTGATATTTGGACGATGATTCACTATCCCACAATGCCACTCACAAATCACTAACCACTGACAAATCACATGCACGTGGGTTTTAAGCACCTGTTTTCACCTGTTGTCAAGGTGTCATAGGTCATGGACATTGACCTTGATCTACTAACACCTGGTTATGCTCAGTTTCAAAATAGTCTGTTTTGTTCATATTTTTACACACTTTTACGTGTAAAGAGACATTAAAAACCTTTGATACGCTGTATTTGTGCCAAGGCCCAATTAGTACTAATTGAGTTGTTTGAATATTTATATATTTTGTGTATTACCTGCATTTATTTAAAATCTGAGATAAAAAAACAGGTTTTTTTCATTTCCGTGAGTACTTTAGTCAGCAATGTTGTTGAACAAGGATCACTCACCTCGTAGCATGGACATATTGCTGAAGAAAGCATCACTTATCTTGTTGTATGGTCCTGTTGTTAAACAAAACTTCACTAACCTTGTAGCATTGGGATGTGGTGGAAGAAAGCATCACACACCTTGTAGTATTGGCATGTTGTTGAATAAAGCATCACTAATTAACCTCATGGCATTGGGGTGGTGTTGGACAAGGAATCACCTCCCAAAGTTAGAAAAATCTTCACTCACCTGATTATTCATACTGAAGCATGAACATGTTGTTTGATTTAAGTAACATTCTCAAACAAAAATAAGTTTCCCGAAATGCCCCACAATAGTTTCACTTTACAATTTCATTTTCCTATACGAACACCATTTCATCCAGGCTGTTCAATTATAGGAACATGTCGCGGAACGTGGACTTGGCAGCACATGATGTAATCCACTACTTGTGGCTGCCAAGACTCATCATACTGCTATAAGCCTGTAGGTCACATAATCTCAGGGGACTTCGTAAGTTATATTAATCCAAATATCGTGAGCAACCCCCTACCAATTGGGATCACATCTTTAGAATGGGCCACAAGAGAAGATAAACCTGTTGAATGTCTTTCAGGGCGGATTAAGTCAGTATGTGATGTTGTCATTGGTAAAATGCACAATCCTAAAAAGAGGAAAGGGAATTGGAATAAACCCATTCTGTCCCAGCCAGGAGTCATCCTGCAAGTCTGGCTGCCCCACATGAAAGGTGTGTAGTTTTTCCCGCTTCAAATAACATATCCATCACATGTAAGCAACAAAACATTAATTGTTCGATCCTAGAAGTTCGTATAAATAACATGTCAAATAATGCATCATATGAGGCCAGTATGCTAACTGGGGATGAAATCTGCCTAAATCATGCATCTGTTCTATCAATTTTTGACTTGACTCTAAAACCTGAAGACATGTCCTTTTCTCCTTTGAACTGAATTCCAAAACTCCATAAAAATCTGTTCAAAGAGAGATATATGGCTGGGGCCAGCAAATGTACCACCAGATCCATGTCTCAAAGATTAACCATAATCCTTAATACAATCACGCAGGGCTTTCCTGATATTCAAAGAAACAAGTGAGACATCTGAGAAAAGTGGAATTAATACCATGTGGATTCTCCAAAACTCAAAGGATTTGCTTGACTCTTTCCAATCTCAGAAAAGAAACAAGTTCCACTCTGTCAAAACATTTGATTTTTTAAGTTTTCACACCACAATCCCACATGACAAACTTGAGGAAAATCTTTATTCCTTGATCCATGGGGCTTTTGTTACAAAACGTGGTGACCAGAGATACAGTTACATATCTATATTCAGGACAATTTATGTGAAAAGCTGGACTTCCTTATTGATAACATCTGTGTAAAATGTGATGGTTTGACATTTTAGGAAGAGAATATATGAATGTCAACTTCTTTAGTATGAGTAACCTAACATTTCGGAGTGTATGCTTACTCCACTCATCACTGAAATCTTCATGACATCCTTTGAAGAATTAGCCCTCTCCACAGCACCATTCCAACCCCTCTGCTGGTACCGAAATGTAGACGACACATGCACCAATCAACACCTTCCTTTCCTAGACGTGTCCCTCCAAACCACAGATGACGGACTAAGAACATCAGTGTATTGCAAGCTCACACATACAGACCAGTACATCCACTACAACTCCTGCCACCATCCCCAGATAAAACACGCTATCATCGCCACCCTCATCAGACGTGCAAAATCCATTTGCCACCCTGATGCCCTCAGCAGTGAACTGGACCATCTCAAGGAAACATTCACCTCCCTCAACAGCTATCCTGCCCACCTAGTCTTCAAAACCATCCGCAAGACCCTCAAGAACCCAGGCCTAAACCAGCTCAATCTCCTATCAGAATCACCATACCCTACCAAGGCCCTGTCACTCATCAGATTTCCAGCTTCATCATGAACAAAGCAAACATGTCTAGATCAAGATCCATCTACAAGCCAATGGCAGAGGCACCAGCAGCGCATGTCTCAACCCCCGAGGATGTATATACCAGGTCC
Source organism: Haliotis rufescens (assembly GCF_023055435.1). Lineage (NCBI taxonomy): Eukaryota > Metazoa > Mollusca > Gastropoda > Lepetellida > Haliotidae > Haliotis > Haliotis rufescens. The sequence continues at coordinate 31,371,081 of NW_025964361.1, read as the reverse complement.
CCTGCAACTGTGGCCTCCAGTACATTGGAGAGACCCTCAGACCCCTCAACGGCAATCTCAAAGAACATCGGACCTCTGTGAACAAACTCGACCTGAAATCCGCTATTTCCGAACACATCCTGAAGAACCAAAACCATAACATCATGTAGGAAGTCACCAAAGTCCGTTCTACCAACAAACACAATTGGCGACACAAAGAAAACTACAAGAAGCCATGGGCATCAGGAAACACCAGCCAGCCATGAACCGTGACCAGGGAACCTATCTGCCTTGTGCTTGAGACTTATTGCTTTGATCTTTGTCGGTGCTAATTACCTAGGTGGGTTCAATTTGCCCTGTACCAGACAGTGTTCTTAATGAACTGTAACAAGTATATAAAACCTCTTGCCGCACTTATTTAAAAAATGTTTGCACGTAGGCAACATTTCCTTAATTAAAATTGTAATTCATTTTTATCGGGTTTTGCAATCCTATAGGTTATATAAAGGTCTTTTATATAAATAATGTTTTTCATTGTGCATTGTGTCTCATCGGCCTTTTGTGGCCTGATTTTTGATTTTTTAATGTCTAATGTGTACACATACAACATGTGACACATAAATAAAATATTTTCTTCTTTTTCGTCTTCTTCTTCAATGTCCACCTTTTGTTATCTTATTAATTGTGTTACATGTACATGTATGTGCTCTCTGCCTCATATGATTCATTCACCCGATGAAGGAGTAAGCATATACTCTGAAACGTTGTGTTCCTCACAATAAAGAAGTTGACATCCATATATTCTCTTCCTTATGTGTATCACTTCTAAATGCCTTTCAAAGACCTGGTTTGACATTTAGATAAGAAGTAGTCATCCCCGTGGGCACCAATTGTTATCCCCTTCTTGCGGATCTGTTTCTTTATGTATATGAATCGGCATTTCTGCTCGGATTGTCAAAGTAAAAACAAGTCAATTTGGCCAAGAAGCTAACTTAAGTTTCAGGTGTATCGATAATCTGATATAGTTCACTAACCATCAAATAGCCTGTTCCCTTATACTGATTTACCCACCTAAACTAGAAATAAAAGAGACCATCGAGACTGCCAAATCTGTTTAATATTCGGATCTATGCTAACAGATTCAGAATGACAAAACAGTCTCCACAAGACTGCATGGCAAGAGGGATGATTTCAACTTTCTAACAGTTAACTTTCCCTTCATGTCGAGCAATATTCGAGCAGCTCCAGCCTATATGTTTACATTTCACAACTTTTGAAATACAGTCGAGCATGCTCTTTCTACCAAGATTTCAAAGAGCATCACACGAATCTTGCTCAGAAGTTGTTTGATCAAGCTTACAACATTTAAAGCCTCAGTGAAGCTTTCAAAAGGTTTTTTGGAAAAATTGTGAAGGACATTTCCGAATTTGACGCATGAGTGCCAAAAATGATGTCCGATGCAATTCCCTATTTTGACTTGTACCATATTTTCCCATGTATTTTCAGATGAATAACTGACTTGCCTTTGCATGTGTTTGTGACGGGTGCCACCGGTGGGGCAGGATACGCTCACCCTTTCGCGAACGCCTGGTGGCACGACTATTCTACAGTGATTCATAAACACAAGCTCATGATGTAGTCGTAATCGTACAATCGACTCTGCTTTTAGCAGAGATTTCAATTAAGTACGGAAATAGTTTGGTCGCTTTTAATTAAGTCCCTCACCTTGAAGCATGGACAGGTTGATGTAAAAGGCTTCACTCACTTTGAAACAAAGGCATTTTGTTGAATAAAACTTCACTCACCTTGTAGTATTGGCTCGTGCCATGTGAATGTTGTTGAACAAAGCATCACTCACCTCGTAGCAGGGGTATGTTGTTGAACAAAGCATCCGTCTTATTTTTATCCATTTTAGTAAATGCGAGATCATATGGAGCAATGACTGTGATGTTGTCTTCTGTAGACAAAAATGCCTGTGTCAGTCATACATAGCAAACTTGATATTTAATTTGAATTGACTTGTCGTATATCATAGTCAAATTGGGCCCGTGACAATCCGGGGTAGAATAGGTCTTCAGCAACACATGCTTGCTGCAAAAGGCGACTATGCTTGTCGTAAGAGGCGACTAACGGGATCGGGTGGTCAGGCTCGCTGACTTGGTTGATACATGTCATCAATCCCAAACGTTGATCCATGTTCATGATATTATTATAGCGCATATCATAGTCAAATTGAACACAATAACCACGACCGTCAAACGTAACGTTAATTTTAACCCGATGTCTTTAACGCAGCGTATTATACTGAATCTTAATCGTTAACCTGTGTACTTGGACAAAGCGTATTATGTATATGTAAAAACAATCATGTTTACCTGTGCACTTAAACGGGGCATAGTATATCAATGTTTTACAACGTTTACCTGTGTACGTGAATACAGAGTGTTATTTCAATGTTTACAACGTTAACCCATGTACTTGAATGCGGTTTATTGTCAATATTTAATGGATTCCTGTATGCTTGAACGCTTTGCAATATGTAAGACTAGCTTTTAACACCGTCATATCTACTTTATTATTACTCAACGTTTGCCCCAATGTTTAAAATTCGGTTAATAATAGTGTGGGGATTTTCAAACCTTTCAGTTTGCTCGTCATTCCCGACAAGGCGGCAGCAGTCAGAAACGAGGAGTAATTGGGTTCCTGGTATAGGTCTTGGGCAATATCAAAAGTCGGAGGAGACAGGGTAGAGCTCAGCAGAAAGATTTGGCCATTAGAGACGCTCAGGTTGGTTTCCGTGAGGACGACACCGTTGACAACAGTCACCTGGACGCAAGCCAAATCGCAAGAAGTTCAACGTTAAACTTTAAAAGAGCAAAAGATGAAGAAAAATACAAACGTGGGAAAGGGCAACAAAACCCGTTAAACACTGTGGACGCCATGTTACAGCAACGGACCTGGTTGTGGGGGTAGGTGACCATGCGTACAGGTTTTGACGCCAGGGTGTTGACTTTCTCCCCTGTCCAGTGGTGGTGCGTGTTCCAAGTGTACGGCACGATGTGATACTTGACCAGGGCCTTCAACTCTAGCAGGTTCTCCTTCTGATACAGCCGCGTAATCATCTGCTCGGGAAGCAGTTGAAACGCCGCGTCTACCGGGACGAAGACGGTGTAGTTTCCTTCAGTACGAAAAGAGGTTGTTTAATTTTCAAGTTGTCTTGTGAACCGTATTTCAGTTGTATCAGCGTGAACCTAGGGCTTGTTGTTCTTTGTTCCATGTAAAAATCACAATGAACGGCTTGAGAATAATCGAATCCTGGCCACATTTTGTTTGTTTGTTTGTTGTTTAAAGCCACACTCGGCAGTATTCCAGCCATATGACACGGTCTGTAAATAATTAAGTCTGGACAAGACAATCCTGTGTTTGATATTATGAGCACCTGTCCAAGTTAACTCTTAAGGCAGTTGAATCGCCGCGTCTACTGCGACGAAGACTGTGTAGTTTCATCCAGAATGAAAACAGGTAGTGTAATTTGTTAGTTCTGTTTTGTGCTGTATTTCATTTATTGATTTATTTACTGTGTATCGAAAAACTGATTTGCAAACTGTATAACTCCGCGTAGCTGATTTTTACAAAAGGTTCACATGGATTTTTAGCTTCACACCTAAATTAACACAAAACAATACACAGTCAATCCTTAAAATGAAATTCGACTGCGAATACATGGTTTATCTACAAAAACAATCATGTAAACAGACAAAATAACGAGATTGGTAAACATTCCAGGCGTAGGAATACATACTGTGACATGACATGAATACGGTGATTGTTAAATTTACGCACATAACTTGACACGCCTACAAAGTCAGGAGCCAATCAACAGAGAGTAGCATGAACAAATTTTCATTGGACCTGTCAATCAAGGCAAGTGGCGAGAAGAACTGGAACATTCAGACTGTGAGGAATGGGAACAAATATATGTCAGCAGAAGACGGCTGTTTCAAATGACATGGACAGTAACCGCAAGATACAAACATTTGTTCCCTGAGAACGGGAAGACACAGTTGGAAAAATGAGAGCAAGAAATGAAACTTGAAGTCATGAAATTTGTGGAACCCATGCGAGCGAAAAAAACAACAGCCGAGTGAGCCTGCACGTTTGCTGTTTCATTCCTTCTCAGCCTTCGATCTCGAAGGATGGTTTGGCCAATGAATATGCATGAAGACAAAAAGTCCTGTGCATGATAATTCAGGGTAGCAGAAACGGATTTCTATTAATTGTAATTGGGATTCCCCGACATTCCGTAGTGGTGAAAATACGAATAATCCGCTTCGGTGGGCGTGTCTTAATTGTTTACATTCTTTGGGAAAGGAATGAAATAACACGTGACCAATTCACCTTATCAGAAATCAGGAATCACAATGAACACAGCGAAAATTTAATTATATCAGTGTGAACCTCGGGTTGGTTGTCTTTGACCTTTCGTTGTTGTTTGACGCCTCACTGGGCAATATTCCATATGTCCCCGAAAACTCTTGGAAAAATAATTATGCTACAGATTGTGACTGCCACAGAAGTAACATTGTTGCAAGGTGTTTTGACTTTAAAAATTCAGGCTTATAGTTTTAATTGAAAAGAAATTGGGTTTTGTGGTTGTAGTTGAAAAATCTAATCTCGAAACAAAATCCAAGTCAACTCCTACCAACGCCCCCACCCCAGCCCCGAACCCCTCCTCTCCGCAGAATAGCAAATGGTCGTGTAAGTGTAATATAGCGAACTGATCTTGAAATGTTTTAGCCAAGGCGACATAGCTTAAACTATGGGCTGGAATACCTACTTATGACAAGTGCGGATCCTGGCATGCCTAAGGGGTACAACTCTGACAGATAGGCTAACACTGATAGGGATATTTGGCAAATAGAAATGTCATAGTCAAATACAAGTTCATACATCCATACCTTTCGTGTGAACATACCTTTGTTCAGGAGACTCTCCAGTCCGGCTCTTCGTACGAGACTTGAGAAGGACATGACGTCGTACCTGGAAGCCAGTGCCTCCATGATAGTTAGCGCAGCAACATCATAGACGCCAAGCAGAAGCAGCCCCCACACGACGTGCACGTTCATTGCTCCACCAAGTAAGTTACCCTAGAAACGTGTGTTATTTCGAGAATTCATTAATTTTGGTAAATGTAATTTAGGTGTTTGTTCGTATTCCTAAATTTCCAAAATTACTTTCTTCGATATAAAAATCAAAATGAATCGGCGCAAAACGGCTTGAGAACAATCAATTCTGGGCCACATTTTGTTTGTTTGTTCTATAACGCCGCACTCAGATATATTCCAGATACATGTCGGCGGCCTGTAAATAATCAAGTCTGGACAAGACAATCCAGTGTTTGATATCATGAACAACGATCAACGCAGCCGTTGTTATAGATAACACGCCATCAAGGAAGTCACCAATCCTGATCACCTGATCCATTTGGTCGTTAGATTAGGCATGCTGAGCCTAACCCGGTGTTGGGGGTGAGAGTCTGGGCCAGACAAACCAGTGGGGACCTTTCCGGACCAGGAATCCTTGTGGATCATTGAACTGAACTTAACTGACCTTTATTAACACTATGGTCACTAGCAGCGGCATTAGAGGTAGAATTCAAGGATTGGTTTTACAAATATGCACATATATTAAAACAATAGTACCATGACAAAACATCATTTAAAACACTTCGAGTGAAAGTATGTCTTTTGATGTACTGAATAAACATACAACGACGGGTTTATTTTTAGAGAGAAATGTATATGCGGTAAATGTGAATTCAATGCCTCTTATACTTTCTTTGTAAGTAAATATATTAGATCTAGTCATTAGTGAAGTATGTATCCATGGCTTCCATTACTCACCGAGATCCTTTGTGGCTACACCGGCTGTCCCATGTAAATATAAGCTAGTGTTATCAGGAACATGGGGTTATCAAGGGTTGTACTTGGGCGTGGAAACCAAGATTCGCGCTGCAGGTAATCAGTTTTAAGGGCTATTTTTGCAATTTATGTCTCTATATCTTCCACTTTTTATCATGTATATCTTGTGTTTCTGTGATAGAAAGAACATATGAAATAAAATCCATAAAACATAGGTTTCCTTACTCATGTGTGGGTATGACAATTCGGCGCACATTAAAAGGGTTCCTGTCTATAATAATGATGGAGAATCTTTGACGACACCCATCAGCAAATTTCAAGCAATATCACTACTGGGGACGTCGGGGATTGGTTTCATACTTTTGTGGTGTCACGGAACTCATTACTGATGCCATGTACAGCAATTACTGATGACGTTTACATCAATAAGTGATGCCGTGTATACCCATAATTGATGACGTTTACACCAATTATGAATGACGTATATACTCATAACTGATGGCGTTTACACCCGCTACACAAACAATGTAGAGCGGTGTCGGGTATTACAGAACAAGCGGCTATTATCGTGTGTGTGTGTGTGTGTGTGTGTGTGTGTGTGTGTGTGTCTCTCTCTCTCTCTCTGTGTGTGTGTGTGTGTGTGTGTGTGTGTGTGTGTGTGTGTGTGTTTGTTTGAGTTGGGTTTAACGCCGCTATTAACAATATTCCAGTTATAGCCCAGTGTGTCAGCTTAATGTGGGAGGAAAGCCCGAAGTGATACAGGTCTCAGACGTTTACCATTTCGGTAAAACCCACGAACACGGGTATGGTTCTGACAAACCTAGAAACATAATCGGGGCGAACCGGGATTCGAACCCACAATCACAAGTTTCTGGCGTGTCCAAGGGACGCAACTCTGCACAGCGAATCGCGGCGCCTTAGACGACTAGGCCACCTGTGCCCCCTAACTGAAGTAAGGTATGGTATGGTTTATGGGTTTCAGGGCGACCTGGCCCATTTAAGTTTTTCTTGCCCCCAACACATCAAATGACTTTAAACAAGAGCAAAGTGAAAAATGGAAATGAAATGATTAACCAATATAATAAAGATTATATTTTAAAACACCAAGTAATCAGTATTTCATTTCTGAAGTCAGGAAGTCTTATATTGCCCGCTGAATTGAACCATAAAATATGTTCTGGCCCAAAAGTGTAATTAGAGAAAATGAACACGTAATATACTTTGAGTTAGATAATGTATTCAGCTTTAATATTTCATAAACATATCACTTCGTGAACCATTGATACCAGATTCGATTGCCTTAACATGTTGTTTGTGTTGTTGTTTGTTGTTTAACGCCGCACTCAGCAGTTTCCAGCTAAATAACGGCGCCTGTAAATAATCGAGGATGGACCAGATAATCCAGTGATTGACATCATGAGCTTTGTCAGCACCATATCCGTGCTCGTGGGTTTAACCTAAGTGGTAAACGTCTGAGACCTGCATTACTTCAGGCTTTCCTCCCACATTAAGTTGACACGCCGTGACATAACTGGAATACTGTTAAAAGCGACGTAAAACCCAACTCACTCACTCACTCATTATCCCACCTTAGTGCTTCCAGAATAAAAACTGAGAGATGGTCATGTAGCCTGAACACACTTGAGATGTACAAATCTGATGTCCAATATGCCCGAGGAGTTCGAACCAAGGCAAAAACATTTGAGGCATCGTTAAATATGTGAGTGAAGTTTGCACAATGTTCATTTATAAAATCCTGAGATATAGCGTTTATAACATTTGGACTCATTTTTTTGTCAATGGTTGAATTCAGATAATAACAAAGGCATGGTTTCAGAAGCAGTATCCTGACGTTCAGAAGAATCAACTAGGTTTCACTGTAAAACTTCATGCTTAGCAGCAAGTTTCTAAATACTCAAACCAAAAGGTCCCCAGTATGGTGATCTACCTTCAGTTGTTGGAGATCAATAGCCTGTTTTTTTATGCATTGTAATGTATCGTAATATCCATTTAATGATTCCACACTAGTTTTAAATATTTCTCTGTGATAAGTCTGGTTATTTTACTGCCCTTCGTTGGCAGGTTTTTATACGTTTTAAATTATTTATAATCTTTAACCTTTGATAGTCACGATATGGCTGAAATATTGCCGATGTGACCTAAAACGAAACTCACTCACTCACTCAAGCCAAAAGGGACGTTGCCATGTGACCGGTCGCAAATCATATCCTCAACACAATCATTAACAATAGCTACATTATAGTTGGTTTTATATTTCAGTTTGAGAGACATACGTTCATGACGAAGGCCTAGTGACATTTCTGAGCATTCAGCCTGGAGAGCAGTGTAGTTGCAAAGGCACCCGTGCAGATTCCCAAAGCCTTTGACTGAATGCGGTCAGGTTTGGAAAGATGACATTTGGAGGCACGCTTAAATTCCGTGACAGTATAAATGTTTTATAAAGCCATAACATAGATGATTTATCAGCACCCCACTTCGTTTGATAACCTTATTACATTTGTTAACACCATGAGTTTTATGAGCATTTCATGTTAGTGTCTTGTCAAAATAAACACCACTAATTTAAACTCTCTTACAATTTCAGCAACGACTGCATTGGTGTCGTCAACACAGGGTATGGCCTCAAATGCGATGGAGAAACATCTGGTTCAGCGAAGAATCCGTCGATGGGATTGAAGAGCACGGGTCTATAGACGTCGTGGAGAACGTTATACCAGAAACTGCATACAGGAAGTGGACAGGTATGGTGGGGGTAGCGTTATGATGTGGGCGGCTATCTATTATCATGACAGAACAGGTTTGGTCCATATCCAGGGCAATCTTATGGCTCAACGATACATCAACGAAATTCTCCTACCACACGTCCTACCAATTGCAGCCAACGGCAACGGTGTATTCCAGCAGGACAACGCTCGACCGCATACAGCACGGATCACAAGAGCCTGTCTACACAACAACAACATTGATGTTCTCCACTGGCCCTCCAGATCCCCGGATTTGAACCCTAAAGAGCACCTTTGGGATGAATTGGATAGACGGCTACGCCGCCGTCAACCACAACCCCAGATGTTGCAGCAGTTGGCTTTCGCGTTTCAGGCCGATTGAGCTACCATTCGCCAGGATGTGATTCGTATACTCGTCTCTTGGCTTTGTTAACTGTCTACATATATTTCTTCTTCTTCAGCTGATGTTCATAGTGGGAGAAGGGAGACTACCGATGGATAGATAGGGATTGAGGCATCAATATACCTGGATGAAGGGAGATAACTGGACGGAATGTTCCACTTGATGAAATTTCTTGGAGTTGTGCTTTGAATTTATTATTTTCTTATATCAAAAGTTACGTGTTAGAAAATTTCCAAGTTTCCACTTTGAACGGCTTGAAGTATACACGAACCAAGGGAGATATCGTGTTTATACCTTACTTTGGTTTATTTATTAAATTTTAAATTCATTGCGGGCGCTAAGCCACCTTATAAATTTTCAAATTAAAAAATGCTGAATAGAAAACAGAGGAAAAGACAAACAACGGGCACAACATCCATACAGGTAATTCGTATATGGGTGTAAACACTCATTCTCAATAACTCATTGCATTTACAGAACCAGAGATTTGAAAATCAATTTCACATTAGCTCACCATAATCTAGTTTGCTGTAAATATAACTGAATGAAGAAACCAGTAACGTCAAACTTAGCGTTTATTATAAAGCACGTATCAACATTTGCGTTTAAAACAAATACAGCAGAAATAAGTGAAGTAATGTACGTTGGTTGGAATACATTTGTCTAAACAGCTTCGTCAATCATTCTGTTCCGATGACCTATTGCTGCTGATATGTATTGACACCAGGCTGTCCAGCACAGGTCTCAGCCCCTTCACCATGTGGATAGCATGGCATATATAGAATGTGTACTTTTACTCTAACTCTGATTTGGACCACAACATCAGATAATGTTGGGCGGTCGGGTAGCCTACAGGTTAAAGCGTTTGCTCGTCACGCCGAAGACCCGGGTTTGATTCCCGACAAGGGTTCAATGTGTGAAGCCCATTTCTGGTGTCCATCGCCGTGATATTGCTGGAATATTGCTTAAAGCGGCGTTAAACCATACTCACTCACTCACTCAGATAATGTTATTATGAACATATTTGATATCAAACAAAAATACACAAACACCATTTCAAAACCAAAGACGAAACACACATCTTTACGCGATATGAGATCCCCACTCAAGAGTACTTGTCATACCTTGATCAAATGAAAGGCCACTCCAGAGACTGACCACAAAATGTAACGTACATTACTATAAAGTCAGCATTTATGAGCTGATGTCACAATCTTCTGAAAATAGTTCAACTTCCTATCATTTAAAATAAAACAAATGTATTCAGAAAGGACACATCAACTACTCAGAACAATATAACTGTTAAGATTCAGGAAATAAAACAGTGAAATACACTGTAATTAATTTGAAAAGCAATACCTTTAAGACACACTATATCCTGACATAATCAGACAGAGCTTCATAACAACGGCAGTGTCAGTAACGTACCTTACTTTGCCTTCTCCCATGTGTGAAATGATGACAGAACCAAGTCTCCATCCGCTTTTAGCAGGGAAGGGAACCACACCTTGAACTCGTATGAAGAATCGAACCCGGGCCTAAGGCGACAGAACATTGTAACCACTAGGTTAACCACCACCCCCCCCCCCCCCCCCCCCCCCGCCACCCCCTCCCCACCCCCCACCACCTCAACTTGTTTGAACTAACAGACCAAAGAAATAATCTAATGTGCTTGGACTGCCAATTTGCATGAAACAAGCTCTCCTTTAATTTGAGAGGACAGCAAGTCTAAGTATATTATCACAGTATTTGCAGGGAGAATCGTAATACAGATGACTGGGTCATCTGTGCGGCCGGATGTGATTCAGACATGAGAAGGACATGACGTCGTACCTCGAAGCCAGTGTCTCCATGATAGTTAGCGCAGCAACATCACAGACGCCAAGCAGAAGCAGCCCCCACACGACTTGCACGTTCATTGCTCCACCAAGTAAGTTACCCTAGAAACATAAGGAATAAGTGTCTTCTCTATGTCCGACTGCTTTACCTGGAATCAATATTACGATGCCTTATCCCACCGGTAGGTATAATAACGTAGTGTTTCATTTAATTTTGTTCATGGTGGGGTTTTTAAATGTAAGTTTGCTGTTTGTTCCTATTCGGACAATTTCCATACTACTTTCTTCGATATAAAATCACAATGAATCGGCTTAAATCCCATTAGTTGGCTGTTGTACGTCGCAGTCATATCACCTCGGACTGAGAATAATCAAGCCAGAGCCAGATTTTGTTTGCTTGATGTTTAACGCCGCACTCAGAAATATTGTAGTCTGCACCAGACAATCCAGTGATAGATATTACGAGCAACGATCTACGCTTTCGTTGTACGTTGACACGCCATCAATGAAGTCACCGAAGACGTACTCGAACATTCGCAAATCTTGTTTTATCGCGCTTTGAAGCACACACTTCACCCCAGTAAATACGGAGACTGAACTCTACAAAATTGATATGACATTACGCACACTACGCTCGTAGAAATTAATGTTTTAAGTGGTAGCGGTAAATATATTAATCCAAATATGTAGTTTGTATAACTTACCTGATTCCTTGTGGCTGTACCAACTCTCCCATTTAAATATAAGCTAATGTTATCAGGAACATGGGGTTATCAAGGGTTGTAATAGGGCGGGGAAACCATGATTCGCGCTGCAGGTAATCAGTTTAAAGAGCTATATTAACAATTTCTTGTCTATATATCTTTCATTATTTTTCATTTTTATCTGAAGTCTTTGTGATGAAATGTACTGTTGTTCTCAAATCGGGTATAACCACATGAACGGGGATATTATAATATCCACGGACTGTTTTTTAATAGCCCGTATATGTTATTTATACAACTTCTTGTGATAGTGCAATATGTGTGTGTCTCTCGCTTGAGATTTCTTTGCATTTGAAGACAATGTTCCTTATGAAATGTGCGGAATTATGAAAAATCAAATGTTTTGTTTATTTTTCGTGGTCGAAACGACAGTCATTTCAGTGGAAATATCTAACATCTCCTCCTCCAAAGCTTGTTCCATCATCTGGCTTCGGTTTTCTGGGATTCCAAGAGAATCCTGCTGGTGCACTAGCCCTCGAAAAGGACACACCATTAATAGCATGGCTACAAGGCATGGGTGTGGGTGTGAACTGATTGAACATCCTGCGTATACACCACATTGGCACCGTCATGATCAGATTCATCCTCTTCCCAAACTTGAAGAAAGACCTGATGGGCAAGCATTATACAAATAAGATGACGTCTTTCTACTGTAGAGGACTCTTTAAACCACCAGAGGAAGGCCTTTTACACCAGTGTGATCCGGGCACTTCAGCATCATTGGCAGAAGTGTGTGGACCTCGGAGCGGATTATGTAAATTATCAACCCAAATGCATCATAGTTTAGTCGTTCTCGGTAGAGAAGTATAAAAATGAGGTTTTATTGACTTTGTACATCTCCATCTCAGATAAGCGTAAAGGCAGCTTATCGCGATGGTCAAGATAATTGTGCACTGACAAAATGGCCGACCATTGTCATTTTGTACATAATAATATCCCATTAAATAACTACTGGGCCCACTTGCACAAAGCGATCTCAGCACTAAGATGATCGTAACTCCCATACTTTAACATAGGCTTCCAACAGTCGTAGCGCTAAGATCGCTTTGTGCAAGTGGGACCTGGACATTATCCTACAGTGGTGCACGGTGGCCCAGTTGTCTAAGACGCCGCGATTCGCTGTCTGGGCTCCCCAGAAACCTATGATTGTGGGTTCGAATCCCGGTACGCGCCGATTATGTTTCTAGGTTTGTCAGCACCGTACCCGTGCTCGTTGGTAAACGACTGAGACCTGCATCACTTCGAGTTTTCCTTCCAAATTAAGCTGAGACGCCGTGATATAACTGCAATACTGTTAAAAGTGGCGTTAAAACCAACTCACTCACTCACTTAATTATCCTACAGTTCTTGAATTATATATTGTGATACAGAAAGCGCTTGTGTTGTACAGTACAGCATTTATAATGGTTTGATTAACGTGGAGTTTATTCATGATAGAATTGTATTGTACTCTTTTGCACACATTTATTTATCTGATGGCCCTCTTGTGAAGTATGTCAAAACTCATGATGAAAACAAGGCATTCCAAAGTTTTCTTAAACGAGCAAAGGATGTTGGATGTAATGTATATGTCAGTATTGATTTCTTGGCTGTACGGTACAGAAATGAGTGTCAACCAAGTGCCATATAAAAACAGCCCAGATTCAGTTTGGAGGACAGGCTATCTGAAGGATATGAGGACAGCGTCGAGTTTATGTGCAGTGTGTTGAGAAGATTAGCAACCATGCAGTGCCCTACGCCTGGATGAAGCCGGCTGTTCTGAAAAGTGAAACCGTCAATGTGTGATTTTGCATCAAAGTGTACATATGAAATTTAGAATATGCAATGAGACTGTCTAACACATTGTCAGTGGATGCCCAACTTTGGCACAAACACAGTATCTTATGCGAAATAATGGAGTGGCTCGATCATTTTATTACCGTCTTCTCTAAGCTTGTGGCTTCCGAGTCCATCGATGGTGCGACCCAGAATATGTAGAGGGCGTCATGGAAAATAATAAATACAAAATTCTTTGAAATAGGCCCAATAAATCCAATGAAATAATTATATAATTAATTTTTTGGTCCCTTTTGACATCAATGGGATTGACAAGATTCGGGAAAAATCATGGCAAGATAGCAGACCTCGCTTTCGAACCGTCATGCTTGCATCCAAACTACCAAGTTGTCTGACTCCTTATCGTTCTCAGTGCCTTAGCTTTGGTACCTCGAATCTGTTGACTGACATTGGGAGAGTACGCGGGGTTGTTGCCAGGAATACAGCCCTTCTGACAATCTGGGCAATGCAGAAGGCTCCAGTGTTGGGAAGTCTTCACATTCTCCGAAAAGTTCTCTGTGGGTTTGACTAGGCTGCGCTTCCTGGGAGAGGGAGGGAGTATGGTTTTACGCCGTTTTTAGCAATATTCCAGCAATATGACAGCGGGGGACAGCAGAAATGAGCTTCACATATTGTACCCATGTCGGGAATCAAACGGGGGTTTCGGCGTGACAAGCGAACTCTTTAATCACTAGGCTACCCGATCGCCCCGCTTCCTGGGAGAAGTCCTATTCGCTGTCTGGGCTGCGTGTAGAGGGGGCAAGGTCCCTGAGCTGATGATGATTTCGATTATCTAGATTACGTTGATTACCATAGATTTCATAGACACACGGTTAACAGGTGGACTCACACAGAAGTTAGCAGCACTGACAGTAATGTTTCAGTTCTTATTCCGAGCTGACTAATCTACAAACACAGATGGTATTGCAAATCTACACAGATATAAGTTGTCACGACGCCAGTCTAGTTAGATTAACATACATCGGCTCAAACCACATGTCACGTTGGTGATTCTGCATGCACAACTCTTTGAACGTCCTTTTGGGCACCGACGCGATATGCATGGGCTGTTTATGTATGAGCGCGTTCGTTCGTTCGTTCGTTCGTGCGTGCGTGCGTGCGTGCGTGCGTGCGTGCGTGCGTGCGTGCGTGCGTACTTACTTAAGATTATCATGATAAAAATAATTTTGCCCCAGGTTTTCAAAGACATTGTTCACTGAAAGTGTTTGCAAGAAAATACCGTCCTTTTGAATATTTAAATGATCGACATCTAAACTATTCATTTCATGCATTTATTGCTTGTACTGTTGAAACGAGAAAATTACGATGAGAATAAGTTCTTTAAGAAACATAAAAAGTTTAAACCAGTACATTTGTTCTATCTAATTAATCTTTTGACATTTGAAACTTCTTTCAGCTCGGAAAAACATGTAAGAAACTTTACTCTTGCGTTAAATACCAAATACAACCCATTTGCCAGATGATATCAGAGATACTTGTGAGCATAAGTGACTGGCTTACACTCGAGTATCTTGATGATTTGTCCTGTCCAGTGTTTGTTGAGGTCAGTGTAGTGATCATGTGGTACTTGTGGATGCAGTTGCTTCATTACTGTGAGATCGACCTTTGTGATGTCAGAAACAACCAAGCGGCTGGTTGCCTTTTCAGAACAACAGAAATTTAATGTGATTACAAGCATTTGGATAAATGCAAATTAGGGAATGAAAAATAGACGGAAAATAGACGCTGCTCGTGTTTATTCACATATCTTGAACAATTTATGTCACACTTTGAACACATTTTATGTACTGTTGTCACAGTTTAGGCAGATGGGAGGCAACATCTGCATAATGGAAGACTTCCATGTCAGCAGTCAGTCTGTACGTATACACAGCTCTTCATTGAACAAAGACGGCAAAGGTGCCAGCGACCTCTTTGCCATCACCTACAGTCCCTCTATGGTCGACCGAACCCGTTAAGAAAAGAATAATATGTTAATCTAAAAATCAATTCATCACTAATGAATATGTAAAACATAATCAGATCAATTAGTGAGTAAAAAAAGTTAAAAAAATGTTTTATTTAGATCCTAAAATATTGTTAAACAAACAGAGGTACCGACTTCCGCACGACGTTAGAGAGAGAGAGAGAGAGAGAGAGAGAGAGAGAGAGAGAGAGAGAGAGAGAGAGTTTATTTGCGTGTCACGCGTTACAGTGTTACAGATTAATTATATACAAATTCAATACATAAGTAAAATAGGGCTTATGAGACACGATACAAACATATAAAGCATATAATTCATCATCTTCTCGAGGCAAGGGAGTTGACTGACTATAAAAGTCCAGTTTCCAACCTTGCCGAACTAGGCTGGAATTCCTGGGCTCGACCGTAGCGCCACCAGTGGTTATTACGAGTTATGTTCCTTCTAAGCCTCTCCTATGGACCAATCAGATTCCACCTCTCGTATCACTTGCATTTGTTTCAAAAAAAATGGTGGCGCCCTGTCAAAACGATCTGATTGATAATCAAGATCTATATTGTGATAAAACGGGTCTTACATAGCGAAGTGCATCAAATCACGTGAGCACAATGATTTAAAACATGAAAAGACTTGGAAAATATCTGTTGACAACGAGTTGGCGGTGCAACATGCTTTGCAAATCCTTCAATCGACAGAAATCTGCACGACATTTTACAAACCGGATTTCGATTTCGGTGGGCGATTTTGATTGGACTATGCATAGACTCGTTAGCCCAGCCAAAATGTAACTCCATAATACCAGCCTAGCTCGGCAAGGGTGGAAACTGGACTTTTATAGTCAGTTAACTCACTTGCCTCGGGAAGATGATAATTCATAAAAAAAGTATGAAGCTACATGTATAACAATTTCAGCAATATATAAGTATTGTTAAAGACAATTCATTTGAAAGATAATAATCGTTTATACATTACTAAAAGGGTCTTAGATAAACAATACTGTAAGTCGTCCGATTTCAATATAAAACATAACTTATGCATATCATCAAGGGTATAACTACTCTGGGATACATGTGAAGCTTAATAAAATAATTCATATCTTAAATCTTCATAAAAAAGGCATAATGTAAGAAAGTGCTATTCATCTTCAACAGTGCTGATATTTAAAGCATTGAAACAATATTTACAAAATCTATCACATAGTAGTGTTGGTGGTTTAGAACAACGTTTCTATAGCAAACTTTAAGCTAAAACACGGCGTTGGTCCTTATATCTAAGCTTAAAAACATATTTTTCAACAAGTCAAGTCTGATTAAAAAAGCCTGTATGTTCTTAACTTATTACCATTTATGGTATTTCTTTCATCCAAAAATGTCATTTATTCATTTCCGTTTGTCATCTTGTATGAGAATATCAATGCATCTTTGTAATTTTGCCTTTTTAGGGATGGAAGATCACAGGATTTTGTCGCCATTGAACTTACAGGGAATTTTTCAACTTTGCTTCTCCATTATGTTTTAGATGAGCAAGACATGTTTAACATATGTTTACAAGTTTTGCTTATTTTACAAGTATTTGCACTTGAATGCGTAATGTACAGTCCAAAAACATACGTGACAATTTTAACAGTTGGCGAATTAAACCAATATCACAGTTAACTTTGTTACAAAGAGATGGAATCTAATATTTGGCCTCTTATACCAAGTTGGAACAATATAAACCACATGCATTAACAGTGTCGAATGCATTTTTCAACAAAGAACTAGGTGACTGGCTTACACTCGAGTATCTTGATGGTTATGTTTGAGGTCGGTGTAGTGATCATGTAGTACTTGTGGATGCAGTTGGTTCATTACCGTGAGATCGACCTTTGTGGTGTCAGAAGTAACCAACCAAACAAAAGTGGAATCATTTTTGTCTTCTGGATAAAAACGATAAAACGTAAAGATTAATTAATTTCCCATTCAAATTTGACGAAGTATCTTGGTAGATTTTCTTAAAAAGCGCGTCCTCAGACTATCAACATATATTGCAACAAACCCGTAGTGAGATCCTTGTCAAGACCAACCGGTCTGAGAAGTTAAGTGAAGGTGATAAAGTCGAACCTGGAGCTGAGGGCGTCAATCACAGTTCTCCCATACCGGGTGGATGCCCATGTTAACAGCACATTGCACATTGCAACAGTCCCATTTGGGGACCAACTACAGACATTAACTTTACCTTCGTACTAAAAAAAGTGACTTGACTCTCGGTATTAAAGAAGCGTTTTATCCATATGTGTAAGTTTTCAGCACTCCTTGTTTCATAATTGGGAGTTTAAGATAACCACTGTATAAGATGATAACCCCATGAACAACACGTATGTTTTTTTCCTTCCACCGTCTCTATCGACTCTGACTGATATAAGATTTCTGTAGATTGTAGCTCTCCCCGTACAACAGGGTATGTGACCAGGGCTAATCTACACAGGGGGAACCAATCGTGTAAGGCATCGCAATTCGCTGCACAACGTTGTGCCTCTGATCATGAGGCATTTCAGATTACTCTTGTCGTGGGTTCGAATCCAAGATTCGCCAAAATGATGACCATTATCCTTGCTGTGGGTTCCCAAGTAGTAAATGTTTTGGATCTTCATCTCTTTGGGCTTTCCTTCCACAATTAGCGAACATGATTATGAAGAGAATAGCTTGGATATTACTGAGATTCTCAGTGACTACGTAGAAGATTTTCTCATTTGAACGTTGTAGGCATTTCTATGTTTAGGTCAAGTTGTAAGCAGCTCTTATAACATACGAACTGTAAAAAATACAACGCCAAGAATAGCAACAAAAAAATCTAATGATCTAACTGATTCTAGAATATTTGTGCACCTCTTTGTCTCCCCATAGGGATATCTGGCAGTTGAACTTATAAGCACCTTATTCCTGTCTCCCAATAGGGATCTCTGGTAGCAGAACTTACACGCACCCGAGTCTTGTCTCCCTTGTGTCGTGTGGCAGTATTGTCTACAAGCACCCCGTTATTGTCTCACTATGGCAATGTCTGGTAGTAGAACTTACACGCACCCGAGTCTTGTCTCCCTTGTGTCGTGTGGCAGTATAGTCTACAAGCACCCCATTATTGTCTCACTATGGCAATGTCTGGTAGCAGAACTTGCACGCACCCGAGTCATGTCTCTCTTGTGTCGTGTGGCAGTATAGTCTACAAGCACCCCGTTATTGTCTCACTATGGCAATGTCTGGTAGTAGAACTTACACGCACCCGAGTCTTGTCTCCCTTGTGTCGTGTGGCACTATAGTCTACAAGCACCTCTTTATTGTCGCACTATGGGGATGTCTGGGAACATCGTTTACAAGCACCCCCTTTATGTCTCTTCATGGATCCATACCCCAGGATTGTCTCCTTCAGGAACATTATACAGCACAACACTATTGTCCACTTGAAATAGAATCACGAAATATCGCGACTTTTAATTAATGAAGATACAAGTAGCTGCCCATGCTTACCCGGATTGTAACAACGTTTTACAAGTTTTGTCATTTTTGTGAGTAAAGTTCTTATCGCCGGAATTTCTTGTTTTCCCTTTAGGAGATGAGCCAACATGCAGCTATCTTCGTTGATTAATAATCGCGATTTTAGCCCAAAGTGGCGAGGACTTTTGATGGTTCACGCGCACATTACCATCTCATTCTACCGGTTTAACCATTATGATGACTTAACTCTATTGTTATGGCAGAGCCGGTTCAATCAAAAGTTGAAATAAACAAAAGCGAACGCGGATGCGTGTAGTGGCGCGGTTGATTCTGAACCAGGAATTCAATGTCCATTCTGAACCTTCATTTCAAACAAGTACAACTGACGCAGCTGGAGGTCATTACGCAATATCATAGATAAATTCTATATCAACGATAAAATGGTTTTAAGTCCGAAAAATCACTCGGATCTGTATATTCCGAAAGTCAGATTATCATGATTCCTCCATTACATGTTCATAACCGTTCACCGCAGGGTTCACAGAGGCATTCTTCAAATAATGTCACATGTCTCAGGAGACACGGCATGGAACAATTATTTTTTGCTGAGCAGGTCCTGGCAGCTCACACTTCAAAAAGGATGACCTCCGTGTCAATGACAAAACTAAACGGTAGTTCACATCAGAACATCTCTTTATTTAGAGTGTGTAGGCTCGAAACTTGGTTTTAGCCGATTAACTTATCAACATCTCGATAGAACGTGAATGAATGCTTCACTCCATTGATAGCATGGATGACGCCATTAGTTGCAAGCCAATCTTTGTTCAAGAAGGTTCCATCATACGGTGTCATCCTGAAGTTATGATTAACTGTTAAGAGAGAATGAGCGAATGTGTGAGTGAGTGGATGGATGGGTGGGCTAATTCAGGGAGGGAAGAGCTTAAAGTCGCTTTGAACAGCTTTTCAGACATATCACGGCTCATGAGTTTGATTTGCAAGGGAATCCCAAAGTGATGCAGGTCTTGGGTTTAACAAACTTCGAAACATAATAGGAATTCGAGCCCAGGATCATAGATTTCTGGCACTCCCAAGTAGGGAGCGCTGCACAATGGGTTGCGGTGCCGAAGACCAGTTACACCCATGTCCCTTAATTGTTATATCATTATAATATTATCATGAACACGTAAAGTCATATCTATGTAATACCACTACAGGTACATGTATCTCATCTCACATGAGAGTACGTGACCAATACTACCGCTTCAGAGCACAGGTAACGGCTTTGGTTCAATGGGTGTATGAAATTTGCGTCATGTATATAGTAGAATTATTTAATGTACCCCAACCAACACCCTCTATACAAATGTACCTCTCGAGGTGCATGTTCATAGTGGAGAGTTAGTGAGTGAGTGAGTGAGTTGGGTTTAACGCCACTTTTAACATTATTCCAGTTATATCACGGCGTGTCAGCTTAATGTGGGAGGAAAGCCCGAAGTGATGCAGGCCTCAGACGTTTACCATTTCGGTGAAACCCACGAGCATGGGTATGGTGTTGACAAACCTAGAAACATAATCGGGGCGTACCGGGATTTGAACCCACAATCATAGGTTTCTGGGGTGCCCAAGGCCTTAGACGACTGGAGAGTTAGTGGACCTTGAGTGGACAGTGAAAAAATGCTGTTAACTCGAACTCTTCAATTATACACAGGAGCTCTTTTTGTGGGACTCGTGTATTTGTCTGCATGTGCGATGACTCGAAGAAGGCAAATTGTTCATAATCAGTGTGAAAATTTCAGATAATTTATGACCAACAGAGGTTAACCCTCAGATAACTAGCTTTTGAATGTAACTTTATTGATCATGTGTTCTACCAGTGAAATGAAGAAGTTAACACTTGCCTAATTCGCGGAAAGTGTAGGTAATGTCGTATCTAGAGTTGTCGTCGTGGATACTCTCATTGTTATACAAACCGTTAAAGTAGTAGACGCCAGGCAGGATGTGAAATTCCACCAATTCTGGGGGTAGATTGTATGGCGATTTACAAGTCGGTGGAGGAGGGGTTGGAAAACCCTTTTTATTTATTCAGGACAAAAATATACTTTTTGAGAAGGTGAAAAACAGAATTCATGGTTCATGTATGATTCTTATAAAGAGTGTAAACATTAATTAGTCAGCAAAGTTGTTGAACAAAGCACCACTCACCTCGTAGCATGGACATGTTGCTGAAGAAAGCATCACTCACCTTGTAGTATGGGCCTCTTGTGGAAAAATGTTTCTCTCACATTTTTGTATTAGTATGTTGTTGAAGAAAGCATCACCCAACTTGTAGTGTGGGCATGATGTTGATGAATGCATCACTTACTTACTTACTTACTTACTTACTTACTTACTTACTTACTTACTTACTTACTTACTTACTTACTTACTTACTTACTTACTTACTTACTTACTTACTTACTTACTTACTTACTTACTTACTTACTTACTTACTTACTTACTTACTTACTTACTTACTTACTTACTTACTTACTTACTTACTTACTTACTTACTTACTTACTTACTTACTTACTTACTTACTTACTTACTTACTTACTTACTTACTTACTTACTTACTTACTTACTTACTTACTTACTTACTTACTTACTTACTTACTTACTTACTTACTTACTTACTTACTTACTTACTTACTTACTTACTTACTTACTTACTTACTTACTTACTTACTTACTTACTTACTTACTTACTTACTTACTTACTTACTTACTTACTTACTTACTTACTTACTTACTTACTTACTTACTTACTTACTTACTTACTTACTTACTTACTTACTTACTTACTTACTTACTTACTTACTTACTTACTTACTTACTTACTTACTTACTTACTTACTTACTTACTTACTTACTTACTTACTTACTTACTTACTTACTTACTTACTTACTTACTTACTTACTTACTTACTTACTTACTTTGGAGATTTAACGTGCGCTTTCCGACTGATGCGTATTTCGCACACGGACCCGGCCTGGCCATTTAATGTGTTTCCGAAAGGGGCGAAAGTGGTCTGTGCAACCCAAGAGGGGGGTTTTGGGGTTGCTTATATAGAATATGGGAATTTTGAGATTTGGAATAGATGCCGATGGGGTTGGGGAGGAGAACTAAGGGAGCTGGGTATGGTGGGTGTTTGTTTGTTTATGTGATTTTGATTTGGTAGGTTATTGTGTTTTTAGATGCGTTTTATTAGTTCCGCTTGTATTAAGAATACGCCTAAGGCCTTGAAGTTTTCTAGTTTATTTTGTGGGTTTAGTATTGCTTCTAGAGTGAGAGCCTTGTTTAGATTGAGGGTGGTTTGTAATGCGGTTCGATGTGTTAGGTAGTGTGTGCAGTGGATGAGTGCGTGTTCTGGGGTTTCTGGTTGTTTGCAGTGTGGGCAGGTACCTGTAGTGTTTTTTAATTTTTTTTTAGGTGGTTATTTAGGTTGGTGTGTTCTGTTTGGAGTTAAGTGATTACTCTGTCGATTTTTTTTTATGGATGGAGAATTTTTGGTTTGGTTAGTGGTTTGCTGAGCACTTTTATGATTTGGCTATTTGAGTTTAGATATAGGTTATGCCATTTTTGTGATTTTTTGCTTGTTTACACTTTTAATTTCTGATTTTGAGATGGGTAAGTTTAAGCTTATTTCTAGGATTTTGAGGGATAGTTTAGCTGCTTTATCGGCGTTTTCATTACCGTATATTCCTACGTGGGCGGGTATCCACAAGAAGGTTATTTGTTTGCCTGCCTCAGTTAGGTCGTTGGAGCTTTTAAGTATTTGATTTATTAATTTGGGTCGGGTTTTGGTATTTTTGTTTTGGAGGGCTTGCAGTCCACTTAGGAAGTCGGTAAGTATTAGGATTTTTTTTGGTGGTTTTTGGATTCTTGATTATGGAGGGCTGAGGCCGTGAATATTGATTGGTTGTTTGGGAGTCGGAAGGATTGTGTGGTTTTAGTTGGTTGTGTGGTATGGACTCCGAAACCTGTGTGTTTGGAGGTCGGATCTGAGGATCCGTTCGTGTAAATGTGACACCAATTTGGCCAATTTTCGTGTATGTATGCTATTGTGGTAGTTTTAGCTATGTTTGGGTCGGTTTGTTTATTTATTTGGCTAGCTAGTGTTGTGTCTATTTTGGGTATTTTAAGTTTAGGGGTGAAGATATTTGATTGTTTGCAGTTTTGTTTAAGATTTTTAATTTGGTGTTCATTTAGGTAGTTTGTTATTCTTTGGGATATTGGGGTAAGTAAGGGGTGTTTACGAGCTAGAGCTTTGTTTTTGGGGCTGATGTTTTGGTTTATTAAGTTTTGGATGAGAGGGTTTGATTGGGACGCGGCCCAGAAATTTAAGCTTAGCTGTTCCCTGCGTAGACTTAGTGGCATTTCTCCTGTTAAGGCCTGAAGTGAGGTGTAGGAGGTGCCATGTTGGGTGCGTGTAATTAGTTTGAGAGCCTGATATTGTTTTGAGTCAAGTTTTTTAGATAGAGAGTTGTTTAGGGTGTTGTATATGGCGCAGCCGTAGTCTAGTTTGATCTAATTAGTGATATGTAGAGAGAGAGGAGGGTATCTTTGGAGGCTACCCAGTTAGAGCCAGTTAGGCATCTTAGGGTGTTTAGGTCTTTACTGCATTTAGTTGTTAGGTTTTGGATGTGAGCATCCCAGGTGAGATGTTCATCGAAAATAAGTCCTAAGAATTTGGTTTGTTTTTGAAATTTGATTGTTTGATTGTTTAGCTGGAGGATTGGGGAGGCAGGTTTCATGTTTTTATGTTTGAATACTATTCCTGTTGTTTTTTCTGAGTTAAGGGAGAAGCCCCATTTGTCAGCCCATTGTTGTATTTTATTAAGAGATGTTTGGAGTAAATGTTGGACCATTTTCATGCTTTTAGTGCGGATCCAGATGGCTCCATCATCCGCGAATTTTGATGTGTTTACTTTAGGGGATAGGCCCTCGAACAGATCGTTTATCATTATATTGAAGTGGGTGGGGCTGAGGATACTGCCCTGTGGAGTGCCATTTTCTAGGGGACATCACTCACTCCACAGAAGAGGACTTATATTTTAAGAAAGCATCCCTCATTCCGTGCTATGTGACTGTTGATGACGAAAACATCACTCACCTCGTGGCATGGGGATGCTGTTGAAGAAAGCATCGTTCACCTTGTAGTGTGGGAATATTGTTGAATAAAAACATCACTTACCTTGTAGTGTGGGCATGTTGTTTATGAATGCATCACTCACTCCACAGAAGAAGAATTGTATTTTAAGAAAGCATTCCTCATTCCGTGCGATGTGACTGTTGATGACGAAAGCGTCCCTCACCTGGTGGCATGTGAATGTTGCCGAAGAAAGGATCACTCACCTGGTGGCTTGTGAATTTTGTTGAAGAAAGGATCACTCACCTGGTGGCATGTGAATGTTGCTGAAGAAAGAATCACTCACATGGTGGCATGTGAATGTTGCTGTAGAAAGGATCACTCACCTGGTGGCATGTGAATGTTGTTGAAGAAAGGATTACTCACTACGTGGGATGTGAATGTTGTTCAAGAAAGGATCACTCACCTTGTAGCAGGCGTATGTTGTTAAACAAAACATCCGTCCTATTTTGACCCACTCTACTAAATGCGAGATCATGTGGAGCAAAGACTGTGATGTTGTCTTCTGTAGACAAAACGTGCGTCAATTATTACATAGCAAACTTGGCATTTAATTTGAATTGACGTGTCGTATATCATAGTCAAATTGAACAAAATAATCCCGACCGTACAACGTAACGTTAACTGAATCTTAATCGTTAACCTGTGTACTTAGAGCAGCGAGTTACATGTATGTCACTGGTAAACAACGCAAACCGTGTACATGTATGTGCTTGAAAGGAGCGCATTATATCAGCGTTATACCGCGTGACCCTGCGTTCTTGGACGGAACGTATTATATCAATGTTAAACAATGTATACCGGTGGACATGAACGGAACATAGTATATCAATGGTTTACAACGTTTACCTGTGTACGTGAACACAGAGTGTTATTATACATGTATCAAATGTTTACAACGTTAGCCCATGTTCTTGAACGCGGCGAACTGTCAATGTTTATACAACGTTTATCCGTGCACTTGCACGCAGTGCATTATTAATATTTATACAACGTTTATCCGTGCACCTGAACGCAGTTTATTGTTAATATTTATACAATGGTTAATTGTGTACTTGAACGCTTTGCATGATGTTAACTTTTCAACACATATCATACATGTACTTCAATACATATTCAGACATATCTACTTCAATATTATTCAACGTTTACCACAATGCTTGAACTACAGAATATACTAGTGTGGGGATTTTCAAACCTTTAAGTTTGCTCGTCATTCCCGACAAGGCGGCAGCAGTCAGAAACGAGGAGTAATTGGGATCCTGGGATAGGCTTTGCACAACATCAACAATCAGAGGAGACAGGGTAGAGCCCAGTAGATAGATGTGGCCATTGGAGACGCTCAGGTTGGATTCAGTGAGGACGACACCGTTGACAACAGTCACCTGCACGTAAGCCAAATAGCAAGAAATTCAACGTTAAACTTTAAAAGATGCAAAGATGAAGAAAAATAGAAACAGAAACCCAAACCAAGAAACAAATTCAAAAAGGGAAACAAAACCCGTTAAACACTGAGGACGCAATGTTACAGTGACGGACCTGGTTGTGGGGGTAGGTGACCATGCGTACAGGTTTTGACGCCAGGGTG
The DNA here is from genome assembly GCF_023055435.1 of Haliotis rufescens. Taxonomy (NCBI): domain Eukaryota; kingdom Metazoa; phylum Mollusca; class Gastropoda; order Lepetellida; family Haliotidae; genus Haliotis; species Haliotis rufescens. The sequence continues at coordinate 31,345,387 of NW_025964361.1, read as the reverse complement.
TTGAGTGTCTCCCCTGTCCAGTTGCGGTGTGTGTTCCCAGTGTACGGCACAATGTGATACTTGATCATGGCCGTCATCTGGGGCAGGTTCTCCTTCTGGTATAGCAATGCCATCGTCTGCTTGGGTAGGGTTTGAAACGCCGCGTCTACCGGGGCGAAGACGGTGTAGTTTCCTTCAACACAAAAAGGTTGTGTAAACTGTAATTTGTTTTTTTGAGCTCTGTGAACCGTATTTCAGTTATGTCAGTGCAAACCTCTGCTTTGTTGTTCTTTCTTTGTTGTCTGACGTCGCACTCGACACTTGTACTATTACAGGTATTTGACGGCGATCTGTAAATAATCGAGTCTGGACTTGACAATCATGTGAGCAACGGTCCACGTCAAGAGCCGAGCCTGACCACCCGATCCATTAAATCGCCTATTATGACAATCGCAGATTGTTTGGGACCTAATGTAACTTAGAATCCTAACGAGTGTCCCACAGACTGTTGATTCGTTTTCAGAGTAGGTCAAGACATTGCAGCTGATTCATTCCCAGTACGTATGAAATTCACATTGTCTCTGTGTATGTAGAGTAATCGTTAATTATCAATTGATATACATAATGATAATTTTAGTTAAGAGTCAATTAATATTATAGCATCACTTCTTCAACCGTATGAGGATATTAATAATTCATAAAAGGTATGTAGAGTAAGGCTGTTGGCTTATACCATTGGGTGGAAGTGAGGTTGTTGGGGAAAGGGTTACGGAATGGCTTATAACATTGGGTGGAAGTGAGGTAGTTGGGGAAAGGTTCCACGGGTTGGCTTATTACATAGTGTTTAAGTGAGGTAGTTGGGGAAAGGGTCTAAGGGATAGCTTATTACATAGTGTTTAAGTGAGGGTAGTTGGGGAAAGGGTCTACGGGATGACTTATTACATAGTGTTTAAGTGAGGTAGTTGGGGAAAGGGTCCACGGGATGCCTTATTACATAGTGTTTAAGTGAGGTAGTTGGGGAAAGGGTGTACGGGATGGCTAATTGCATTCGGTGGAAGTGAGGCAGTTGGGGAAAGGGTGTACGGGATGGCTTCTAACATTGGGTGGAAGTGAGGTTGTTGGGGAAAGGGTGTTGGATGGCTTATAACATTGGGTGGAAGTGAGGTTGTTGGGGAAAGGGTGTACGGGGTGGCTTATAACATTGGGTGGAAGTGAGGTAGTTGGGGAAAGGGTGTACGGGATGGCTTATTACATAGTGTTTAAGTGAGGTAGTTGGGGAAAGGGTGTACGGGATGGCTTATAACATTGGCTGGAAGTGAGGTTGTTGGAGAAAAGGTGTACGGGATGGCTTATAACATTGGGTGGAAGTGAGGTAGTTGGGGAAAGGGTGTACGGGATGGCTTATAACATTGGATGGAAGTGAGGTAGTTGGGGAAAGGGTGTACGGGATGGCTTATAACATTGGGTGGAAGTGAGTTTGTTGGGGAAAGGGTGTACGGGATGGCTGATAACATTGGGTTGAAGTGAGGTAGTTGGGGAAAGGGTGTACGGGGTGGCTTATAATATTGGGTGGAAGTGAGGTAGTTGGGGAAAGGGTGTACGGGATGGCTTATAACATTGGGTTGAAGTGAGGTAGTTGGAGAAAGGGTGTACGGGATGGTTATAACATTGGGTGGAAGTGAGGTAGTTGGGGAATGGGTCTACGAGATGGCTTATTACATAGTGTTTAAGTGAGGTAGTTGGGGAAAGGGTGTACGGGATGGCTTATTACATAGTGTTTAAGTGAGGTAGTTGGGGAAAGAGTCTACGGGATGGCTTATTACATAGTGTTTAAGTGAGGTAGTTGGGGAAAGGGTGTACGGGATGGCTTATAACATTGGGTGGAAGTGAGGTAGTTGGGGAAAGGGTGTTCGGGATGGCTTATAACATTGGGTTGAGGTGAGATAGTTGGGGAAAGGGTGTACGGAATAGCTTATAACATTGGGTGGAAGTGAGGTATTTGTTGAAAGGTTCTATGGGATGGCTTATAACATTGGCTGGAAGTGAGGTTGTTGGGGAAAGGGTGTACGGAATGGCTTATTACATTGGGTGGAAGTGAGGTAGTTGGGGAATGGGTCTACGGAATGACTTATTACATAATGTTTAAGTGAGGTAGTTGGGGAAAGGGAGTACGGGATGGCTTATTACATAGTGTTTAAGTGAGGTAGTTGGGGAAAGAGTCTACGGGATGGCTTATTACATAGTGTTTAAGTGAGGTAGTTGGGGAAAGGGTGTACGGGATGGCTTATAACATTGGATGGAAGTGAGGTTGTTGGGGAAAGGGTGTACGGAATGGCTTATGACGATGTTTGGAAGTGAGGTAGTTGGGGAAAGGGTCTAAGGGATGGCTTATTACATAGTGTTTAAGTGAGGTAGTTGGGGAAAGGGTGTACGGGATGGCTTATTACATAGTGTTTAAGTGAGGTAGTTGGGGAAAGGGTCTAGGGGATGGCTTATTACATAGTGTTTAAGTGAGGTAGTTGGGGAAAGGGTCTACGGGATGGCTTATTGCATTGGGTGGAAGTGAGGCAGTTGGGGAAAGGGTGCACGGGATGGTTTATAACATTGGGTGGAAGTGAGGTTGTTGGGGAAAGGGTGTACGGGATGGCTTATAACATTGAGTGGAAGTGAGGTAGTTTGGGAAAGGGCGTACGGGATGGCTTATTACATTGGGTGGAAGTGAGGTATTTGTGGAAAGGTTCTACGGGATGGCTTATAACGTTGGCTGGAAGTGAGGTAGTTGGGGAAAGGGTGTACGGAATGGCTTATATCGTTGTTTGGAAGTGAGGTAGTTGGGGAAAGGGTCTACGGGATGGCTTATTACATAGTGTTTAAGTGAGGTAGTTGGGGAAAGGGTCTACGGGATGGCTTATTACATAGTGTTTAAGTGAGGTAGTTGGGGAAAGGGTCTACGGGATGGCTAATTGCATTGGGTGGAAGTGAGGCAGTTTGGGAAAGGGCGTACGGGATGGCTTATAACATTGGATGGAAGTGAGGTAGTTGGGGAAAGGGTGTACGGGATGGCCTATAACATTGGGTGGAAGTGAGGTTGTTGGGGAAAGGGTGTACGGGATGGCTTATAACATTGGCTGGAAGTGAGGCAGTTGGAGAAAGGGTGTACGGGATGGCTTATAACATCAGGTGGAAGTGAGGTAGTTGGGGAAAGGGTGTACGGGATGGCTTATAACATTGGCTGGAAGTGAGGTAGTTGGGGAAAGGGTGTACGGGATGGCTTATAACATTGGATGGAAGTGAGGTAGTTGGGGAAAGGGTGTACGGGATGGCTTATAACATTGGCTGGAAGTGAGGCAGTTGGAGAAAGGGTGTACGGGATGGCTTATAACATTGGGTGGAAGTGAGGTAGTTTGGGAAAGGGTCTACGGGATGGCTTATAACATTGGCTGGAAGTGAGGTAGTTGGAGAAAGGGTGTACGAGATGGCTTATAACAGTGGGTTGAACTGAGGTAGTTGGGGAAAGGGTGTACAGGATGGCTTATACCATTGGGTGGAAGTGAGGTAGTTGGGGAAGGGTCTACGGGATGGCTTATTACATAGTCTTTAAGTGAGGTAGTTGGGGAAAGGGTCTACGGGATGGCTTATTACATAGAGTTTAAGTGAGGTAGTTGCGGAAAGGGTGTACGGGATGGCTTATAACATTGGGTGGAAGTGAGGATGTTGGGGAAAGGGTATACCGGATGGCTTATTACAATGGGTGGAAGTGAGGTAGTTAGGGAAAGGGTGTATGGGATGGCTTATAACATTGGGTGGAAGTGAGGTAGTTAGGGAAAGGGTGTACCGGATGGCTTATTACATTTGGTGGAAGTGAGGTTGTTGGGGAAAAGGTGTTCCGGATGGCTTATAACATTGGGTGGAAGTGAGGCAGTTGGCGCAAGAAAGCGTTGGTTCCCACCACCTTAATTTGTGTAATAAGTGTGATATAATTGGCTCATCTTGAAACGTTTTAGTCAAGGCGATATATGTTATACTTAAGCCGCATTTCGGAATAAAGTGGGGATCCTCGCACGGCTGAGGGACATAACTCTGAAATTGGAAATGCAATAATCTAGCACTGCATGCATATTTGGCAAATAGAAAATATAGCATGTTCATGCTTCAAAACATTTTGTGTGAACATACCAGTGTTGAGGAGACTCTCCAGTCCGGCTTTTTTAATGAGACTTGTGAAGATCATCGTCTCGAATCTTGTGGCCAGTGTCTCCATGATAGTTTGCGAAGCAACATCACAGACGCTTAGCAGAAGCAGCCCACACACGACATGCACGTTCATTGCTCCACCAAGTAAATTACACTAGAAACATGGAGAATAAGTGTCGTCTATAAATCTGACAGACTTATATGTAGTGAATATAAGTCTGGCCAATACCACGGCAGGTGTACCAGTATTGTTACCATCATTTGTTTTCATCAATTCTGTGCATGTAAGTTGGCTGTTTGTTCCTACTTTTACCATTTCCATAATTACTTTCCTTGAAATACAAACCACATTCAATGAAGCGGGGGTAAACAGATTTGTTGTTCTTGTGCGCCGCAGTCATATTTGGTCGGATTGTTGTTTAAAGCCGCACTTAAAAATATTCCAGCGACATTACCGCGGTTTGTAAATAATCGAATCTAGATCAGACAATCCAGTGATTGGTATTATGAGCTTCGATCTACGCTGTCGTTACACGCTGACACACCCTCAAAGAAATCACCGTAAAATGGACTAGAACTTTTCCCGCCGAAAAAAACTTTTGCAAATCTTCTTTACCGTGGTTTGAAGCATACACTTCACCCCAATCAATACGGCGTCAGAACTCTACCATAAATGATATAAACTTCCGCATGCTCGAAGAAAGTATTGTTTTAAGTGGTAGCGATCTGTGAAATAGCATAATTCTTTCCTGAACATGCAAACGGAATTTCTACTTTTCTTAAGTTTGAATCTGCACGCGTATAGGACGCAGGATTTCGCGTCCGGTAAATCCCTGTGTGATCTAAATGAAATAAATAATGTAAATATCTGAAATACATGTATCTGGATACTATCCAAACTAGCATGCCAAAGAACGTTTTAATCACTGTTAAGTTTCTTCCAATGCCAAGTATCACCTTCTTAATTGCCTATAATGCAAACCATCACAAGTGAAAGTTGGTCTTTTTGATGCACTGAATAATCAATCTACGACGTTTTACGTTCAAGAGTAAAATACATACGCCGTCAATTTCAATTGGAACTGATTGTCATCAATACTATCTCTGTAAGTAAACATGTGATTCAATTGTAAAATGTGTAGTTTACGTTACTTACCTAAATCCTATGTGGCCTCACCGACAGTCTCATGTTATATAAGCAAGTGTTATCATCAGGGGCGTTGGGTTATCAAGGGTTGTACTTGGGCGTGGAAACCAAGATTCGCGCTACATGTAATCAGATTAAAGGGATATATATGGTTACAATTCTATATCTCTATATCTTTCTTTTTTTCATGCTTGTCCAAAGTTTCTGTGATCAAAATAACAGAAAAAAGGAAATCATACATACATACATACATACATACATACATCCATCCATCCATCCATCCATCCATCCATCCATCCATACATACATACATACATACATACATACATACATACATACATACATACATACATACATACATACATACATACATACATACATACATACATACATACATACATACATACATACATACATACATACATACATACATACATACATACATACATACATACTGAAGCAAATTAAAAACTTCACAATCCTAAAATTTTAACATTTTGACCAGTTATCATTGTGGGCACATTGATCTTTCAACACGACAATGCCAGACCCCACACAGCAATTTTGACAAGGAATTTCATTCAGAATGCGGGAGTCAACGTGATGGACTGGCCGTCAAGGTCTCCCGACGTCAATCCCATCGAACTCGTCTGGGATGCTCTCGGCAGAAGTCTGCGCACTCTCTAGAACCAACCACAGAATTTGCAAGATCTTGGCACCATTTTGCAGCAACAATGGCGTCGTCTTCCCAATCATGTGTTCACAAGCATCACAAGGTCCATGCGGAGGCGTTGTGTGGCAGTTGTCAACGCACATGGTGGCCATACACGCTATTAAACTTGTGTGCCATCAGATTCTCGTGCTTGGGACTTATGATTTAAAGTGTTGATGTTATTACCGAATACCGAAGGTGCTTGGAACAAATTATGGTTACCACCGTTAATTAAAATCCTTCTTTGGACATTAATGATTAAAAATTACCTTCTCTGATACATTTGTCCGTTATATACCATATATGGGATTACTTTTAAAAATGTGAAGTTTTTAATTTGACTCAGTATATAAACTAGCCACATTAAGAAACTGTGCACGGAGAAAATATAGATATAAGGGCACACCGTCCATATATGAAATATAGGTTTGAACACAGCAATTATTGGAGACATATAAACGCTTATGCACGTGCCATGCGATATGACGTCATTGATGGGGGCCTATGGACGTGCAATGTGTTACTGCACGTGCATCCTGTGCAGCTGTACACAGCATGTGCAACTCAAAATTCGCTGTCACTTTGGAAAGCATGATCTGTGGTCATTCAAAAATTCAAAACTTCTCAGGCGCAGACACAAGCATATCACAAGCAAATCATGCCAAGATTGACAGCTGCACAGCGTCATGAAGCCATTGTAATGACCCGAGCGGGAATGAGGCAACAACAGGTGGCAACACATTTCCAATGCCATCGTAACACGATATCGTCATCGGTGAGGCGTTATCAGAACACAAATGACGTTGCCGACCACCCACGTTCAGAACGTCCCCGAGTAACGACGCCAAGACAGGACAGATGGATTCGAGTTACACATCTCCGACACAGGTTCAAAACGGCAGTAACGACGTCCCAGACAATTCCTGGACTGCGCCGTATCCATCCCAACACTGTCAGGAATCGTTTACGTCAGTACGGGATTCGACCACGACGCCCTGCCATACGTCCCATCCTGACACACCGTCATCGAGTCAACCGTCTAAGATGGTGTCGAAATCATGTTCGCCAACCTCGAATATGGTGGAGAAATGATGTCTTTACAGATGAATCGAGGTTCAACATTTCCAACAGTGACGGGCGCCAACGTGTCTACCGGCGTTTGGGAGAACGTTATGCGCACAACTGTATTGTGGAGAGGAATCGTTTTGGAGGTGGCTCTGTGATGATTTGGGATGGGATAACAGCACGGCACCGAACCCCTTTGGTGGTTGTTCAGGGCAATCTCACCGGTGTTGGCTACAGAGATCAGATTCTGAGGCCTGTGGTCATTCCTTTCCTGCAACGTCATGGCCCGGGATTGACATTTCAACAGGACAACGCTCGTAATCACACAGCTAGGGACGCAATGGATTTCCTTCACCATAACAATGTCATGTTACTGCCATGGCCTGCAGTTTCTCCAGATCTCTTCCCAATAGAGCATGTGTGGGATGAAATTGAGCGTCGTCTGCGTCGTCTTCCACATCCTCCAGATAACGTCCGTGACTTGGCACAGGATTTGAGGAGGATATGGCAGGCCATTCCCCAGGCCTTCCATGCCCATTTGGTGGACTCCATGCGTCGCCGATGCACTGCTGTGATTCACGCACAGGGTGGTCATACCCGTTATTGACTTTGTGACTTTGTCCATTTTGATCTTCTGACGTCATCGTAACAGATGTTGTTCAGGTCCCGTTGACATTTTCTTATGGTCCGATCATTCAGCTGCTACAGCGTCTGCATCATACTCACACGCAAAAGAAACGCAAGTGGTTTTAAGCAATTAGGCAACAAACGCACCATTTCAATGAATATGTGGGTATCATGCACCCATTTCTCGCGAAATCGAAAATGCACGAACTGTCACGAGCTGTAGTTGGTATAAAACTGTGGCCGATTCTTGGACCTACCACCACACCTCGAAAAGATCGGCAGATTACCCGTCAACACCAGCGACATCCGTTCCTAACTGCAAGTGAAAGTGCTCGACGGACCATAGGAACACATAATCGACACATTAGCTGGGACACTGTGATTCGACGTCTCCGTTCAAACAACCTCAGATGTCGCCGACCAGCACGTCGTCCTGTTCTCCAACCACGGCATCGACAAGCACGACTTCAGTGGGCACAGGGTCATCACAATTGGCGTCATCGTGAGTGGAGGCGTGTCATCTCCTCTGATGAAAGTCGCTTTTGTGTCTCCCATGCAGACGGAAGAGTTAGAATTTGGCGTCGTCGAGGTGATCCTTTCGCTGACAGAAACGTTGTGGAAAGGGATCCATGGGGTGGAACTAGCGTCATGATATGGGCAGGGATTGGACTTAATGCGAGACTTGGACCCATGTGCTTTCTGAATGTTGGTCAAGGTCGGGGACACGGCGTCACTGCTCAGCGGTATATCGACCAAGTGATCAGACCCCACGTTGTTCCATTTTTTGCACAACATAAACAACACATTTTCCAGCAGGACAACGCTCGTCCCCATGTTGCCAGAGCTACCATGACCTTTCTGCAACAACACAACATCCGTGTTCTAATGTGGCCAGCCCTCAGCCCTGATCTGAAACCCATCGAACACTTGTGGGATGAGGTTCAAAGGCGTCTGCACAATGTGCGCCCAGTCCCTTCAACTGCACAACTGCTCTGGATGTGTGCAGGAGGATCCCTAGGGCCTTCACAAATCGTCTGATCCACTCAATGTACAGGAGATGTGTGGCAGTGATCAATGCTAATGGTGGTCACACCAGGTATTGACTGACATTTTTGGCATTGACCCGAAACTGTGTAAGCCCTTAACATTTGAAAAAAACAATTTTTTGTCAATCTTGCCCTATTAGTATTTCTTGTCTTTACTGTTAAAAAAACAAACATGTTCTGCATACTCGACTTGCGTTTCTTTTGCGTTAGTATATATATATACATATGTGAGAAATTGGCGCACATTGTAGCTACATTCAAAAGGGGTCCTATTTACAAGCATGAGTGAGAATGTCTTAAGCCATTTAAGCCTACATCAATTTTCAAGCATTGAACATGTTACTGTGGTTGACGCCAGGAATAGACTTCAACACGCTTATAATTAAAATTTCGCTGTGTTCATTGTAATTCCTGCATTCTGAATGTATTAATCCAAGCCCACTACTTTTATTACTACGGAATGGAGGGGAATCCCAATATTACAGTCAAGGGAATTCCCTTTCTGCTCACGTGTATCGTCATGCACAGGACATTTAACGGAATTCATGCATATTCATTGTCCAAAGTACCCTTTGAGGCCGAAGGCCGAGAAAGAATGAAACAGCAAACGTGCAGGCTCGCTCGCTTGGGTTCCACAAATATCATGTCTTTGGGTTTCATTTCTAACCCGCATTTTTCAACTAATGTTTGTATCTGGCGGTTACTGACCATGTCATTTGAAACATTCGCCTTCTGTTTTGTTTTCCGGTTGGTAACAGTCTGACTGTTGCAGTTCTCGCCTCTTGCCATGATTGACAGGTCCTATGAAGTTTGTTTTGATCCTACTCTCCGTTGATTAGCTACTGACTTTGTTGGCATGTCAAGTTATGTGCATTAATTATACAATCACTTGATTCATGTCACGACACAGTATGTATTCCTTCACCTGGAATGTTTATCAATCTCGTAAATTTCGTCTGCTTTGACATATACAACTATTTTTGGTTAAACTATTGTAGATAACACATGATTTCGTGGTGGAATTTAATTCTAAGGATTGACTGTGTATTTTTTCGGTTCATTGAAGTATGAATCGAAAAACCGACGCGCAAGCTTTTGATATAATCCTCTACGCGGATTTATACAGTTTCCACATCGGTTTTTCGATTCATACCTCAATGAACCGAAACAAACACACACTCGTCAGTTAATAGTTAAGTAAATTTAGTAACATGACACCTATTATTGTTGACGTACACAACCATTACTGATGACGTTCACACCAATTACTAGTATCGATGACATAACCGATGACGTGTACCTAAGTGCGCAAGATGGTAAATTTGCAGGGAGAAGCATATTATGTTTTTGATTTATGCATGTGATCTATGAGTCACTCTCATGTGAACAATTACGTAACCAACACGGTAGAATACGAAACAATAACAACAATTCATACAAATATGGAACCCTTTTCGCTGGCGCCACATCTACGGAATTGTACATGAAACTGAAAAAGGCGAGAGGTCAAATCTGGTATAAAATCCAGCTAATAATTAAACAGATCCAGAAATTTAAGAGATACTTTCAAACATTTCTCGTAACAACAAATTCACTATGTATTAAAAGCAATATTATGTGTATAGAACTATCTATAATTTTACAACCTTAACTAGATAATGCTTTAAGGATGGTGTATTTAAACAGGGCAGTGTTAACATTATCAGAACGTATACACACATCTGTTGTGAGTAAACACGGAAATCGGGTAGTATCCGTAACTCACAGATCAATTTCTGTTAATAATGCAAATTTCTAAATGCGTCGCTATACCGATAGCGCAGTGAGGGTATACATAAATTATGTTATTTTCTCGTGTTTATTGGAAACCGCTCTGTGTTAGTTTTCAGCACTCCTTGTTTCATAATTGGGAGTTTAAGATAACCACTGTATAAGATGATAACCCCATGAACAACACGTATGTTATTTACCTTCCACCGTCTCTATCGACTCTGACTGATATAAGATTTCTGTAGATTGTAGCACTCCCCGTACAACAGGGTATGTGACCAGGGCTAATCTACACAGGGGGAACCAATCGTGTAAGGCATCGCAATTCGCTGCACAACGTTAGGCCTCTGATCATGAGGCATTTCAGATTACTCTTGTCGTGGGTTCGAATCCAAGATTCGCCATAATGATGACCATTATCCTTGCTGTGGGTTCCCAAGTAGTAAATGTCTTGGATCCTCATCTCTTTGGGCTTTCCTTCCACAATTAGCGAACATGATTATGAAGAGAATAGCTTGGATATTACTGGGATTCTCAGTGACTACGTAGAAGATTTTCTCATTTGAACGTTGTAGGCATTTGTATGTTTTGGTCAAGTTGTAAGCAGCTCTTATAACATACGAACTGTGAAAAATACAACGCCAAGAACAGCAACAAAAAAATCTAATGATCTAACTGATTCTATCCTGGACCCGTATATCTCGAAATTATCTCGGATCTACAATGGTCGATAGCCCAAATATGGCATTATTACTTAAGGAACATCGTTATATAAAGTTTGCTTTCAGAAGAAGGGCCCGACGATAAATGTTAGTGGTATGGCAAAACATGCTTGCCCACTTTCTGAATCTGAGAAATAATGGTCCCCTTACTCCATGCTTGTCTCCCCCTGGGGATTCCGGGGCAGCGTGGTAACACAGTAACAGTATGGCCTGATCATGAATATGTCCCAGTACCTATGTTAATCTCCCCGGGTGGATTCCGGGGCAGCGTGGTAACACAGTAACGGTATGGCCAGAATATGTCCCAGTACCTATGCTTACCTCTCCGAGTGGATCCCGTGGCAGAATAATTTCCAACACTCTTCTTCTCTCTGTATGGGGATGTCCTGCAGTAGTACTTACAAGCACCTTATTCTTGTAACAAATGGGATAACACTTTCTCAGTAAAGTCTCAGTCTCGTCCTTTAGTAGAATGAGTCCCGTCCGGGATTCGAACCCACAATGCCAGAATGAGGCACCTAAGTGCCAGCACACAAAATCAGTAATGTAACTCACTCAGCCACCAAGGCTTCCAAAGAATGAAAGTCCGACAACTGGTAGTCCAGATCACGTACTTTGTGTCCGGGGCAGAATATTTGTGCACACCTTTGTCTCCCCATAGGGATATCTGGCAGTTGAACTTATAAGCACCTTATTCCTGTCTCCCAATAGGGATCTCTGGTAGCAGAACTTACACGCAACCGAGTCATGTCTCCCTTGTGTCGTGTGGCAGTATAGTCTACAAGCACCCCGTTATTGTCTCACTATGGCAATGTCTGGTAGCAGAACTTACACGCACCCGAGTCATGTCTCCCTTGTGTGGTGTGGCAGTATAGTCTACAAGCACCCCATTATTGTCTCACTATGGCAATGTCTGGTAGCAGAACTTACACGCACCCGAGTCATGTCTCCCTTGTGTCGTGTGGCAGTATAGTCTACAAGCACCCCGTTATTGTCTCACTATGGCAATGTCTGGTAGTAGAACTTACACGCACCCGAGTCTTGTCTCCCTTGTGTCGTGTGGCACTATAGTCTACAAGCACCTCTTTATTGTCGCACTATGGGGATGTCTGGGAACATAGTTTACAAGCACCCCCTTTATGTCTCTTCCACGATCCATGCCCCAGGATTGTCTCCTTCAGGAACATTATTAAGCACAACACTATTGTCCACTTAAAATAGAATCACGAAATATCGCGACTATTAATTAATGAAGATACAAGTAGCTGCCCATGCTTACCCGGATAGTAACAACGTTTTACAAGTTTTGTCATTTTTGTGAGTAAAGTTCTTATCGCCGGAATTTCTTGTTTTCCCTTTAGGAGATGAGCCAACATGCAGCTATCTTCGTTGATTAATAATCGCGATTTTAGCCCAAAGTGGCGAGGACTTTTGATGGTTCACGCGCACATTACCATCTCATCCTACCGGTTTAACCATTATGATGACTTAACTCTATTGTTATGGCAGAGCCGGTTCAATCAAAAGTTGGAATAAACAAAAGCGAACGCGGATGCGTGTAGTGGCGCGGTTGATTCTGAACCAGGAATTCAATGTCCATTCTGAACCTTCATTTCAAACAAGTACAACTGACGCAGCTGGAGGTCATTACGCAATATTATAGATAAATTCTATATCAACGATAAAATGGTTTTAAGTCCGAGAAATCACTCGAATCTGTATATTCCGAAAGTCAGATTATCATGATTCCTCCATTACATGTTCATAACCGTTCACCGCACGGTTCACAGAGGCCTTCTTCAAATAATGTCACATGTCTCAGGAGACACGGCATGGAACAATTATTTTCTTTCTGAGCAGGTCCTGGCAGCTCACACTTCAAAAAGGATGATCTCCGTGTAAATGACAAAACAAAACGGTAGTTCACATCAGAAAATCTCTTTATTTAGAGTGTGTAGGCTCGAAACTTGGTTTTAGCCGATTAACTTATCAACATCTCGATAGAACGTGAGTGAATGCTCCACTCCACTGATAGCATGGATGACGCCATTAGTTGCAAGCCAATCTTTGTTCAAGAAGGTTCCACCATACGGTATCACCCTGAAGTTATGATGACCTGTTAAGAGAGAATGAGCGAGTGTGTGAGTGAGTGGATGGATGGGTTGGCTAATTCAGGGAGGGAAGAGCTTAAAGCCGCTTTGAACAGCTTTTCAGACATATCACGGCGCATGAGTTTGATTTGCAAGGGAATCCCAAAGTGATGCAGGTCTTGGGTTTAACAAACTTCGAAACATAATAGGAATTCGAGCCCAGGATCATAGATTTCTGGCACTCCCAAGTAGGGGCGTGCACATTGGGTTGCGGTGCCGAAGACCAGTTACACCCATGTCCTTTAATTGTTATATCATTATATCATGAACACGTAAAGTCATATCTATGTAATACCACTACAGGTATGTCATCTCACATGAGAGTACGTTACCAATACTACCGCTTCAGAGCACAGGTAACGACTTTGGTTCAATGGGTGTTTGAAATTTGCGTCATGTAAATAGTAGAATTATTTAATGTACCCCAACCAACACCCTCTATACAAATGTACCTCTCGAGGTGCATGTTCATATTGGAGAGTTAGTGAGTGAGTGAGTGAGTTGGGTTTAACGCCACTTTTAACGTTATTCCAGACGTTTACCACTTCGGTGAAACCCACGAGCATGGGTATGGTGTTGACAAACCTAGAAACATAATCGGGGCGTACCGGGATTTGAACCCACAATCATAGGTTTCTGGGGTGCCCAAGGCCTTAGACGACTGGAGAGTTAGAAGACCTTGAGTGGACAGTGAAAAAATGCTGTTAACTCGAACTCTTCAATTATACACAGGAGCTTTTTTTTGTGGGACTCGTTTTTTTGTCTGCATGTGTGATGACTCGAAGAAGGCAAATTGTTCATAATCAGTGTGAAAATTTCAGATAATTTATGACTTACAGAGGTTAACTCTCAGACAACTAGCTTTTGAATGTAACTTTATTGATCATGTGTTCTACCAGTGAAATAAAGAAGTTAACACTTGCCCATTTCGCGGAAAGTGAAGGTAATGTCGTATCTAGAGTTGTCGTCGTGGATTTTTTCATAGTCATACAAACCGCTAGAGTAGTAGACGCCAGGCAGGATGTGAAATTCCACCAATTCTGGGGGTAGATTGTATGGCGATTTACAAGTCGGTGGAGGAGGGGTTGAAAAACCCTTTTTATTTATTCAGGACAAAAATATACTTTTTGAGAAGGTGAAAAACAGAATTCATGGTTCATGTATGATTCTTATAAAGAGTGTAAACATTAATTAGTCAGCAAAGTTGTTGAATTAAGCACCACTCACCTCGTAGCATGGACATGTTGCTGAAGAAAGCATCACTCACCTTGTAGTATGGGCCTCTTGTGGAAAAATGCATCTCTCACATTTTTGTATTAGTATGTTGTTGAAGAAAGCATCACCCAACTTGTAGTGTGGGCATGATGTTGATGAATGCATCACTCACTTACTTACTTACTTACTTTGGAGATTTAACGTGCGCTTTCCGACTGATGCGTATTTCGCACACGGACCCGGCCTGGCCATTTGATGTGTTTCCGAAAGGGGCGAAAGTGGTCTGTGCAACCCAAGAGGGGGGTTTAGGGGTTGCTTATATAGAATTTGGGAATTTTGAGATTTGGAATAGATGCCGATGGGGTTGGGGAGGAGAACTAAGGGAGCTGGGTATGGTGGGTGTTTGTTTGTTTATGTGATTTTGATTTGGTAGGTTATTGTGTTTTTAGATGCGTTTTATTAGTTCCGTTTTTATTAAGAATACGCCTAAGGCCTTGAAGTTTTCTAGTTTATTTTGTGGGTTTAGTATTGCTTCTAGAGTGAGAGCCTTGTTTAGATTGAGGGTGGTTTGTAATGCGGTTCGATGTGTTAGGTAGTGTGTGCAGTGGATGAGTGCGTGTTCTGGGGTTTCTGGTTGTTTGCAGTGTGGGCAGGTACCTGTAGTGTGTTTTTTTATTTTTTTTAGGTGGTTATTTAGGTTGGTGTGTCCTGTTTGGAGTTTAGTGATTACTCTGTCGATTTTTTTGATGGATGGAGAATTTTTGGTTTGGTTAGTGGTTTGCTGAGCACTTTTATGATTTTGCTATTTGAGTTTAGATATAGGTTATGCCATTTTTTGTGATTTTTTGCTTGTTTACACTCTTAATTTCTGATTTTGAGATGGGTAAGTTTAAGCTTATTTCTGGGATTTTGAGGGATAGTTTAGCTGCTTTATCGGCGTTTTCATTACCGTATATTCCTACGTGGGCGGGTATCCACAAGAAGGTTATTTGTTTGCCTGCCTTAGTTAGGTCGTTGGAGCTTTTAAGTATTTGATTTATTAATTTGGGTCGGGTTTTGGTATTTTTGTTTTGGAGGGCTTGCAGTCCACTTAGGGAGTCGGTAAGTATTAGGATTTTCTTTTTGGTTTTTGGATTCTTGATTATGGAGGGCTGAGGCCATGCCCATTAGTTCTGCCGTGAATATTGATTGGTTGTTTGGGAGGATTGTGTGGTTTTAGTTGGTTGTGTGGCATGGACTCCGAAACCTGTGTGTTTGGAGGTCGGATCTGAGGATCCGTTCGTGTAAATGTGACACCAATTTGGCCAATTTTCGTGTATGTATGCTATTGTGGTAGTTTTAGCTATGTTTGGGTCGGTTTGTTTATTTATTTGGCTAGCTAGTGTTGTGTCTATTTTGGGTATTTTAAGTTTAGGGGTGAAGATATTTGATTGTTTGCAGTTTTGTTTAAGATTTTTAATTTGGTGTTCATTTAGGTAGTTTGTTATTCTTTGGGGTATTGGGTAAAGTAAGGGGTGTTTACGAGCTAGAGCTTGGTTTTTGGGGCTGAAGTTTTGGTTTATTAAGTTTTGGATGAGAGGGTTTGATTGGGACGCAGCCCAGAAATTTAAGCTTAGCTGTTCCCTGCGTAGACTTAGTGGCATTTCTCCTGTTAAGGCCTGAAGTGAGGTGTAGGAGGTGCCATGTTGGGTGCGTGTAATTAGTTTGAGAGCCTGATATTGTATTGAGTCAAGTTTTTTAGATAGAGAGTTGTTTAGGGTGTTGTATATGGCGCAGCCGTAGTCTAGTTTTGATCTAATTAGTGATATGTAGAGAGAGAGGAGGGTATCTTTGGAGGCTCCCCAGTTAGAGCCAGTTAGGCATCTTAGGGTGCTTAGGTCTTTACTGCATTTAGTTGTTAGGTTTTGGATGTGAGCATCCCAGGTGAGATGTTCATCGAAAATAAGTCCTAAGAATTTGGTTTGTTTTTGAAATTTGATTGTTTGATTGTTTAGCTGGAGGATTGGGGAGGCGGGTTTCATGTTTTTATGTTTGAATACTATTCCTGTTGTTTTTTCTGAGTTAAGGGGGAACCCCCATTTGTCAGCCCATTGTTGTATTTTATTAAGAGATTTTTGGAGTATATTTTGGACCATTTTCATGCTTTTAGTGCGGATCCAGATGGCTCCATCATCCGCGAATTTTGATGTGTTTACTTTAGGGGATAGGCCCTCGAATAGATCGTTTATCATTATATTGAAGAGGGTGGGGCTGAGGATACTGCCCTGTGGAGTGCCATTTTCTAGGGGACATCATTCACTCCACAGAAGAGGACTTATATTTTAAGAAAGCATCCCTCATTCCGTGCTATGTGACTGTTGATGACGAAAACATCACTCACCTCGTGGCATGGGGATGCTGTTGAAGAAAGCATCGTTCACCTTGTAGTGTGGGAATATTGTTGAATAAAAACATCACTTACCTTGTAGTGTGGGCATGTTGTTTATGAATGCATCACTCACTCCACAGAAGAAGAATTGTATTTTAAGAAAGCATTCCTCATTCCGTGCGATGTGACTGTTGATGACGAAAGCGTCCCTCACCACGTGGCAAAGGCCTGTTGCCGAAGAAAGGATCACTCACCTGGTGGCTTGTGAATTTTGTTGAAGAAAGGATCACTCACCTGGTGGCATGTGAATGTTGTTGAAGAAAGAATCACTCACACGTAGGAATGTGCATGTTGCTGAAGAAAGGATCACTCACCTGGTGGCATGTGAATGTTGCTGAAGAAAGGATTACTCACCTCGTGGCATGTGAATGTTGTTGAAGAAAGGATCACTAACCTCGTAGCATTGGAATTTTGCTGAAGAAAGGATTACTCACCTCGTGGCATGTGAACGTTGTTGAAGAAAGGATCACTCACCTCGTGGCATGTGAATGTTGTTGAAGAAAGGATTACTCACCTCGTGGCATGTGAATGTTGTCGAAGAAAGGGTCACTCACCTTGTAGCAGGCGTATGTTGTTAAACAAAACATCCGTCCTATTTTGACCCACTCTACTAAATGCGAGATCATGTGGAGCAAAGACTGTGATGTTGTCTTCTGTAGACAAAACGTGCGTCAATTATTACATAGCAAACTTGGCATTTAATTTGAATTGACGTGTCGTATATCATAGTCAAATTGAACAAAATAATCCCGACCGTACAACGTAACGTTAACTGAATCTTAATCGTTAACCTGTGTACTTAGAGCAGCGAGTTACATGTATGTCACTGGTAAACAACGCAAACCGTGTACATGTATGTACTTGAACGGAGCGCATTATATCAGCGTTATACCGCGTGACCCTGCGTACTTGAACGGAACGTATTATATCAATGTTAAACAATGTACACCGGTGGACATGAACGGAACATAGTATATCAATGGTTTACAACGTTTACCTGTGTACGTGAATACAGACTATTATTATACATGTATCAAATGTTTACAACGTTAACCCATGTTCTTGAACGCGGCGAACTGTCAATGTTTATACAACGTTTATCCGTGCACTTGCACGCAGTGTATTGTTAATATTTATACAACGTTTATCCGTGCACTTGAACGCAGTGTATTGTTAATATTTATACAACGTTTATCCGTGCACTTGAACGCAGTGTATTGTTAATATTTATACAACGTTTATCCGTGCACTTGAACGCAGTGTATTGTTAATATTTATACAACGTTTATCCGTGCACTTGAACGCAGTGTATTGTTAATATTTATACAACGTTAATCCGTGCACTTGAACGCAGTGTATTGTTAATATTTATACAACGGTTAATTGTGTACTTGAACGCTTTGCATGATGTTAACTTTTTAACACATATCATACATGTACTTCAATACATATTCAGACATATCTACTTCAATATTATTCAACGTTTACCACAATGCTTGAACTACAGAATATACTAGTGTGGGGATTTTCAAACCTTTAAGTTTGCTCGTCATTCCCGACAAGGCGGCAGCAGTCAGAAACGAGGAGTAATTGGGATCCTGGGATAGGCTTTGCACAACATCAACAATCAGAGGAGACAGGGTAGAGCCCAGTAGATAGATGTGGCCATTGGAGACGCTCAGGTTGGATTCAGTGGGGACGACACCGTTGACAACAGTCACCTGCACGTAAGCCAAACAGCAAGAAATTCAACGTTAAACTTTAAAAGAGGCAAAGATGAAGAAAAATAGAAACAGAAACCCAAACCAAGAAACAAATTCAAAAAGGGAAACAAAACCCGTTAAACACTGAGGACGCAATGTTACAGTGACGGACCTGGTTGTGGGGGTAGGTGACCATGCGTACAGGTTTTGACGCCAGGGTGTTGAGTGTCTCCCCTGTCCAGTTGCGGTGTGTGTTCCCAGTGTACGGCACAATGTGATACTTGATCATGGCCGTCATCTGGGGCAGGTTCTCCTTCTGGTATAGCAATGTCATCGTCTGCTTGGGTAGGCTTTGAAACGCCGCGTCTACCGGGGCGAAGACGATGTAGTTTCCTTCAACACAAAAAAAGGTTGTGTAATTTGTAATTTGTTTTTTTGAGCTCTGTGAACCGTATTTAAATTATGTCAGTGCAAACCTCTGGTTTGTTGTTCTTTCTTTGTTGTCTGACGTCGCACTCGACACTTGTACTATTACAGGTATTTGACGGCGGTCTGTAAATAATCGAGTCTGGACTTGACAATCATGTGAGCAACGGTCCACGTCAAGAGCCGAGCCTGACCACCCGATCCATTAAATCGCCTATTATGACAATCGCAGATTGCTTGGGACCTAATGTAACTTAGAATCCTCACGAGTGTCCCACAGACTGTTGATTCGTTTTCAGAGTAGGTCAAGACATTGCAGCTGATTCATTCCCAGTACGTATGAAATTCACATTGTCTCTGTGTATGTAGAGTAATCGTAAATTATCAATTGATATACATAATGATAATTTTAGTTAAGAGTCAATTAATATTATAGCATCACTTCTTCAACCGTATGAGGATATTAATAATTCATAAAAGGTTTGTAGAGTAAGGCTGTTGGTAAATATTACAGATTCAATTAAACAAGTTTAACCTAGACATATACAGAGTGAGTATGATTTTACGCCGCTTTTAGCAATATGCCTCCAATATCATGGGACACCAGTAATGGGCCTCACATATTGTACCATGTAAGGAATCGAACCCTGGCCTTTGGCCTGACGACTTAGCACTATGACCACTAGGTTACCTCACCGCCCCAAAATAGTTTTAGTTCACAGACAAAGCAGCTTGAATCTAATTTAATTTGCCTGAGTCTAGCCACATTTTATTATGAGAGGACAGCAGATCTTAACATTTTGTCAGGCCTAATTACGACGCCTCAAACGACTGCTTCAGTAATCCATGCATATCATTGTTTATCACTACTTTGCCTTTTACGCCCAATGCAAACTGTTTCGTCGGGAAATTGAGATTGATTATTCTCTGGCGTTAACGTTTTCGATTATATTCAGGTAACAAAAACATGTAGATGTACAATAAACCACTAAATTTTAGGACATAGTTTCCATTGAATAACAATAACAAATATCCGGGTAAAACAAACATGGGGACTGTTATTATTTATAACAGTACTAGTTATTTCCGGTAATTACATATACACGTCTTCCAACATTAATCTTCATGAGGCTGTTTTTTTGGACTAAGGGGTTCGGGCGAAAGTGGTTATAACACGCTTGCCCTTTCGCGAACACCTTGTGTCATAACTAATTTTCAGTGATCCATTCATTAAATTATTCACCCCTCTTCAGCCTTTTACGTCCAAATGAATCTGTTTCGGCAGATAATCCAGACTGAAGTGAGGTAGTTGGGGAAAGGGTGTACGGGATGGCTTATAACATTGGGTGGAAGTGAGTTTTTTCGGGAAAGGGTGTACGGAATGGCTTATAACATTGGGTGGAAGTAAGGTAGTTTAGGAAAGGGTGTACGGGATGGCTTATAACATTGGGTGGAAGTGAGGTAGTTTAGGAAAGGGTGTACGGGATGGCTTATAACATTGGGTGGAAGTGAGGTTGTTGGGGAAAGGGTCTACGGGATGGCTTATAACATTTGGTGGAAGTGAGGCAGTTGGGGAAAGGGTGTACGGGATGGCTTACTACATTGGGTGGAAGTGAGGTAGTTGAGGAAAGGTTCTACGGGATGGCTTATTACATAGTGTTTAAGTGAGGCAGTTGGGGAAAGGGTGTACGGGATGGCTTACTACATTGGGTGGAAGTGAGATTGTTGGAGAAAGGGTGTACGGGATGGCTTATAACATTGGGTGGAAGTTAGGTTGTTGGGGAAAGGGTGTACGGAATGGCTTATAACATTGGGTGGAAGTGAGGTTGTTGGGGAAAGGGTGTACGGAATGGCTTATAACATTGGGTGGAAGTGAGGTAGTTTAGGAAAGGGTGTACGCGATGGCTTATAACATTGGGTGGAAGTGAGGTAGTTGGGGAAAGAGTGTATGGGATGGCTTATAACATTGGGTGGAAGTGAGGTAGTTGGGGAAAGGTTCTACGGGATGGCTTATTACATAGTGTTTAAGTGAGGTAGTTGGGGAAAGGGTGTACGGGATGGCATATTACATTGGGTTTAAGTGAGGTAGTTGGGGAAAGGGTGAACGGGATGGCTTATAACATTGGTTGGAAGTGAGGTTGTTGGAGAAAGGGTGTACGGGATGGCTTATAACATAGTGTTTAAGTGAGGTAGTTGGGGAAAGGGTCTACAGGATGGCTTATAACATTGGGTGGAAGTGAGATTGTTGCAGAAAGGGTGTACGGGATGGCTTATAACATTGGGTGGAAGTGAGGTTGTTGGGGAAAGGGTGTACGGGATGGCTTCTAACATTGGGTGGAAGTGAGGTTGTTGGAGAAAGGGTGTACGGGATGGCTTATAACATTGGGTGGAAGTGAGGTTGTTGGGGAAAGGGTGTACGGGATGGCTTATAAGATTGGGTGTAAGTGAGGTAGTTGGGGAAAGGGTGTACGGGATGGCTTCTAACATTGGGTGGAAGTGAGGTAGTTTAGGAAAGGGTGTACGGGATGGCTTATAACATTGGGTAGAAGTGAGGTTGTTGGGGAAAGGGTGTACGGGATGGCTTATAACATTGGTTGGAAGTGAGGTTGTTGGGGAAAGGGTGTACGGGATGGCTTCTAACATTGGGTGGAAGTGAGGTTGTTGGGGAAAGGGTGTACGGGGTGGCTTATAACATTGGGTGGAAGTGAGGTAGTTTAGGAAAGGGTGTACGGGATGGCTTGTAACATTGGGTGGAAGTGAGGCAGTTGGGGAAAGGGTGTACGGGATGGCTTATAACATTGGGTGGAAGTGAGGTAGTTGGGGAAAGGGTGTACGGGATGGCTTATAACATTGGGTGGAAGTGAGGCAGTTGGCGCAAGAAAGCGTTGGTTCCCACCACCTTCATTTTTGTGTTAAGTGTGATATAATTAGCTCATCTTGAAACGTTTTAGTCAAGGCGATATATTTTATACTTAAGCCGCATTTCGGAATAAAGTGGGGATCCTCGCACGGCTGAGGGACATAACTCTGAAATTGGAAATGCAATAATCTAGCACTGCATGCATATTTGGCAAATAGAAAATATAGCATGTTCATGCTTCAATACATTTTGTGTGAACATACCCGTGTTGAGGAGACTCTCCAGTCCGGCTTTTTTAATGAGACTTGTGAAGATCATCGTCTCGAATCTTGTGGCCAGTGTCTCCATGATAGTTTGCGAAGCAACATCACAGACGCTTAGCAGAAGCAGCCCACACACGACATGCACGTTCATTGCTCCACCAAGTAAATTACACTAGAAACATGGAGATTAAGTGTCGTCTATAAATCTGACAGACTTATATGTAGTGAATATAAGTCTGGCCAATACCACGGCAGGTGTACCAGTATTGTTACCATCATTGGTTTTCATCAATTCTGTGCATGTAAGTTGGCTGTTTGTTCCTACTTTTACAATTTCCATAATTACTTTCCTTGAAATACAAACCACATTCAATGAAGCGGCGGTAAACAGATTTGGTGTTCTTGTGCGCCGCAGTCATATCAAGTCGGGGACAGATTTGGTCGGATTGTTGTTTAAAGCCGCACTCAAAAATATTCCGGCGGTTTGTAAATAATCGAATCTAGACCAGACAATCCAGTGATTGGTATAATGAGCTTCGACCTACGTTGTCGTTACACGCCGACACGCCCTCAAAGAAATCACCGTAAAATTGACTAGAACTTTCCCCGCCGAAAAAACTTTTGCAAATCTTTTTTACCGTGGTTTGAAGCACACACTTCACCCCAATCAATACGGCGTCAGAACTCTACCATAAATGATATAAACTTGCGCATGCTCGAAGAAAGTATTGTTTTAAGTGGTAGCGATCTGTGAAATAGCATAATTCTTTTCTGAACATGCAAACGGAATTTCTACTTTTCTTAAGTTTGAATCTGCACGCGTATAGGACGCAGGATTTCGCGTCCGGTAAATCCCTGTGTGATCTAAATGAAATTAATAATGTAAATATCTGAAATATCTGGATACTATCCAAACTAGCATGCCAAATAACGTTCAAGTCACTGTTTAGTTTCTTCCAATGTCAAGTATCACATTCTTAATTGCCTATAATTCAAACCATCACAAGTGAAAGTTGGTCTTTTTGATGCACTGAATAATCAATCTACGGCGTTTTACTTTCAAGAGTAAAATACATACGCAGTCAATTTCAATTGGAATTGATTGTCATCAATACTATCTCTGTAAGTAAACATGTGATTCAATTGTAAAATATGTAGTTTACGTTACTTACCTAAATCCTATGTGGCCTCACCGACACTCTCATGTTATATAAGCAAGTGTTATCATCAGGGACGTTGGGTTATCAAGGGTTGTACTTGGGCGTGGAAACCAAGATTCGCGCTACATGTAATCAGATAAAAGGGATATATATGGTTACAAATCTATATCTCTATATCTTTCTTTTTTCATGCTTGTCCAGAGTTTCTGTGATCAAAATAACAGAATAAAGGAAATCATACATACATGAACATACATACATACATACATACATACATACATACATACATACATACATACATACATACATACATACATACATACATACATACATACATACATACATACATACATACATACATACATACATACATACATACATACATACATACATACATACATACATACATACATACATACATACATACATACATACATACATACATACATACATACATACATACATACATACATACATACATACATACATACATACATACATACATACATACATACATACATACATACATACATACATACATACATACATACATACATACATACATACATACATACATACATACATACATACATACATACATACATACGAACCCGTCTGAGAACTGCTCACCTTCAAGCACGACGGCCATACTGCGGGGCGACTCAATTACACAGACGTCAACGTCAATTGTGGGCACAGCGACACTTACGATGGACTCAGAGGAATTGGAATCAAGTCGTCTTCAGTGATGAATCCCGATTTAATCTTCCATTTGCTGATGGTAGGGCGAGGGTGTGGAGGCGCCGTTATGAACGTTACACCCAGTCTTGTGTACAGGAAGTTGACAGATTTCGAGGCGAAAGTGTCATGGTGTGGTGTGCTATCCGTGGCAATGCACGTTCCAGGCTTCTTGTCATCCGTGGCAACCTCAATGCTACTGCTTACCGCGACCAGGTACTGGCACCAGAACTTCTGCCTTTTATGGCAGCACATGGACCCGGTTTGATCTTCCAACACGACAATGCCAGACCCCACACAGCAATTTTGACAAGGAATTTCTTTCAGAATGCGGGAGTCAACGTCATGGACTGGCCGTCAAGGTCTCCCGACCTCAATCCCATCGAACTCGTCTGGAATGCTCTCGGCAGAAGTCTGCGCACTCTCCAGAACTAACCACAGAATTTGCAAGATCTTGGCACCATTTTGCAGCAACAATGGCGTCGTCTTCCCAATCATGTGTTCACAAGCATCACAATGTCCATGCGGAGGCGTTGTGTGG
This sequence comes from Haliotis rufescens, assembly GCF_023055435.1. NCBI lineage: Eukaryota > Metazoa > Mollusca > Gastropoda > Lepetellida > Haliotidae > Haliotis > Haliotis rufescens. The sequence goes on along the minus strand of NW_025964361.1, from coordinate 31,320,641 downwards.
CAGTTGTCAACGCACATGGTGGCCATACACGCTACTGAACTTGTGTGCCATCAGATTCTCGTGCTTGGGACTTATGATTTAAAGTGTTGATGTAATTACCGAATACCGAAGGTGCTTGGAACAAATTATGGTTACCACCGTTAATTTAAATCCTTCTTTGGACATTAATGATTAAAAATTACCTTCTCTGATACATTTGTCCGTTATATATCATATATTTAAAAATGTGAAGTTTTTAATTTGACTCAGTATATATATATATATATATATATATATATATATATATATATATATATATATATATATATGTATATATATATATATATATATACTCACACGCAAAAGAAACGCAAGTGGTTTTAAGCAAATAGGCAACAAACGCACCATTCCAATGAATATGTGGGTATCATGCACCCATTTCTCGCGAAATCGAAAATGCACGAACTGTCACGAGCTGTAGTTGGTATAAAACTATGGCCGATTCTTGGACCTACCACCACACCTCGAAAAGATCGGCAGATTACCCGTCAACACAAGCGACATCCGTTCCTAACTGCAAGTGAAAGTGCTCGACGGACCATAGGAACACATAATCGACACATTAGCCGGGACACTTTGATTCGACGTCTCCGTTCAAACAACCTCAGATGTCGCCGACCAGCACGTCGTCCTGTTCTCCAACCACGGCATTGACAAGCACGACTTCAGTGGGCACAGGGTCATCACAATTGGCGTCATCGTGAGTGGAGGCGTGTCATCTTCTCTGATGAAAGTCGCTTTTGTGTCTCCCATGCAGACGGAAGAGTTAGAATTTGGCGTCGTCGAGGTGATCCTTTCGCTGACAGAAACGTTGTGGAAAGGGATCCATGGGGTGGAACTAGCGTCATGATATGGGCAGGGATTGGACTTAATGCGACACTTTGACCCATGTGCTTTCTGAATGTCGGTCAAGGTCGGGGACACGGCGTCACTGCTCAGCGGTATATCGACCAAGTGATCAGACCCCACGTTGTTCCAATTTTTGCACAACATCTACAACCAATTTTCCAGCAGGACAACGCTCGTCCCCATGTTGTCAGAGCTACCATGGCCTTTCTGCAACAACACAACATCCGTGTTCTACCGTGGCCAGCCCTCAGCCCCATCGAATACTTGTGGGATGAGGTTCAAAGGCGTCTGCACAATGTGCGCCCAGTCCCTACAACTGCCGATGAACTACGCACAACTGCTCTGGATGTGTGCAGGAGGATCCCTAGGACCTTCACAAATCGTCTGATCCACTCAATGTACAGGAGATGTGTGGCAGTGATCAATGCTAATGGTGGTCACACATTTGAAAAAATCAATTTTTTGTCAATCTTGCTCTATTAGTATTTCTTGTCTTTACTGTTAAAAATAAATAACATGTATACTGCATAGTCGACTTGCGTTTCTTTTGCGTGTGAGTATATATATATATATATATATATGTGTGAGAAATTGGCGCACATTGTAGCTACATTCAAAAGGGGTCCTATTTACAAGCATGAGTGAGAATGTCTTAAGCCACCATTAACAATTTTCAAGCATTGCACATGTAACTGTGGTTGACGCCAGGAATAGGCTTCAACACTCTTATAATTAAAATTTCGCTGTGTTCATTGTAATTCCTGCATTCTGAATGTATTAATCCAAGCCTACCGAAGTGGACTACTTTTATTACTACGGAATGGAGGGGAATCCCAATATTACAGTCGAGGGAATTCCCTTTCTGCTCACGTGTATCGTCATGTACAGGACATTTAACGAAATTCATGCATATTCATTGTCCAAAGTACCCTTTGAGGCCGATAGCCGAGAAAGAATGAAACAGCAAACGTGCAGGCTCGCTCGCTTGGGTTCCACAAATATCATGTCTTCGGGTTTCATTTCTAACCCGCATTTTTCCAACAGTGTCGTCCCTTTATCAGGGAACTAATGTTTGTATCTGGAGGTTACTGACCATGTCATTTGAAACATTCGCCTTCTGATTTGTTTTCCGGTTGGTAACAGTCTGACTGTTGCAGTTCCCGCCTCTTGCCTTGATTGACAGGTCCTATGAAGTTTGTTTTGATCCTACTCACCGTTGATTAGCTACTGACTTTGTGGGCGTGTCAAGTTATGTGCATAAATTAAACAATCACTTGATTCATGTCACGACACAGTATGTATTCCTTCACCTGGAATGTTTATCAATCTCGTAAATTTCGTCTGCTTTGACATATACAACTATTTTTGGTTAAACTATTGTAGATAACACATGATTTCGTGGTGGAATTTAATTCTAAGGATTGACTGTGTATTTTTTCGGTTCTTTGAAGTATGAATCGAAAAACCGATGCGCAAGCTTTTGTTATAATCCTCTACGCGGATTTATACAGTTTCCACATCGGTTTTTCGATTCATACCTCAATGAACCGAAACAAATACACACTCGTCAGTTAATAGTTAAGTAAATTTAGTAACATGACACCTATTATTGTTGACGTACACAACCATTACTGATGACGTTCACACCAATTACTAGTATCGATGACATAACCGATGACGTGTACCTAGGTGTGCAAGATGGTAAATTTGCAGGGAGAAGCATATTATGTTTTTGATTTATGCATGTGATCTATGAGTCGCTCTCTTGTGAACAATTACGTAACCAAAAACGGTAGAATACGAAACAATAACAACAATTCATACAAATATGGAACCCTTTTCGCTGGCGCCACATCTACGGAATTGTACATGAAACTGAAATAGGCCGGAGGTCAAATCTGGTATAAAATCCAGCTAATAATTAAACAGATCCAGAAATTTAAGAGATACTTTCAAACATTTCTCGTAACAATAAATTCACTATGAACGTATTTAAAGCAATATTATGTGTGTAGAACTATCTATAATTCTACAACCTTAACTAGATAATGCTTAAGGATTGGGTATTTAAACAGGGCAGTGTTAACATTATCAGAACGTATACACACATCTGTTGTGAGTAAACACGGAAATCGGGTAGTATCCGTAACTCACAGATCAATTTCTGTTAATAATGCAAATTTCTAAATGCGTCTCTATACCGATAGCGCAGTGAGGGTATACATAAATTATGTTATTTTCTCGTGTTTATTGGAAACCGCTCTGTTTGAATCGCGAACGTCTTCAACACAGTTGAAATAACAGATCAGTTTAGGAGAGACTGTCACAGGTGTCGTAGGTAGGTAACATCACATTGAACGAGCACAGGAAGCTGTAGTAGTTTATTTAGAATGAACTGAACACCATATGGAATGGTATGATATCATACCAGCTATCTTTTCGTAAAGTCACCTAATGTAGGTAAATTATAAATATGGACGGTGTTTACAAAGTGAATCAATCACATTGGAATTAAGCGTGTTCTTGAAAAACGTGTGAAGGTTGTATGTTTTGCAAATACATCATTTATTTTGCAGCAATAGGATGCTCGTACTAGAGGGATGCCTTCTTCTGGGTAAGACATGATGGTTGCTTTAAGTAAAATTAATATGTAATGATGATTGTATTGCTTCTGCCTAGGTGAATAGAGATTCTATTTACGGTTTTGGGTCGGGGTGATCATGCTTGGTGACTTGTTGCGGGTCATCATACCCCGACAACTTGGATTGTTACTGGTAATAGCAATCACTGTTTCGCCGCCGTCATAGAGCTGGAATATATCGGAGTGCGTCGTTAAACAACAAACACAATGAATAAGTGCGTATATTGCAGTCGTGTCCATATATAGTTAATAGGCGTAGCCTTAGTTTGTGTAATCCTGTTATTTTGACATCTTTATTTCCGGTATAGTCATCGGTATAAAACCCCTTATTAATTAAAAGCGACAAAACCCTTTCCATATTTATAAAAAAACTGCTTAATGTAGAGTGGATTGTACGATTCGCGTTAATTTTAAGATTTACAGTATATTAAAAGCATATGTTTATGAATGTGTTGATCAAACAGATAAGTGACATACTTTCCTCTTTCAGTATCCTTAAGTGAAGGAGTTCGCGATAACTGGGGCAAAGAGTTCATCTTGGCATTCACACAGTATGGACCTACCGCCTTGAAGAATACAACACATGCGGAAATAACAGGAGAGCCTAACGTCAAAATAAAACTGATTTTTTCGAATAGCCAGCAGTCAATAAGCATGACAAAGAAAGTCAAAACAGTATATATTCCTTCAAGTTACAGCAAATTCAATGAAATGGAACCAAAAGGAATTTCTATATCATCAACGTCCTCAGTGTCTGTACGTGGCATCAGTAAAAGGCCAGATATATCAGCCGGGTTTATCTGTATTCCAGTAGAAAGGTTGTCTACAAGCTACGTTGTTGTAACCTATCTTCCCGATCCGAGCTGCCAGACATTCTTTTCCATTGTGTCCAAGGACGATAACACCAAAGTTACCATCACATTAAGACTCGCAAAGAAGGACCTTGACTGTCATGGATTTAAGCATGGGTTCAAGAAGACCATCAGTATGAACAAGTTGTCTGTGTATGGCATTAAGTGTTCTTCCGATGTAACCGGAAGTACCATCAGCAGCAATAAGGTAGTCGCCGTGATGGTTGGAAGTACGTGCCAAACAGGGAACTTTGTGAACCTGGTTGAGAAGATGATGTTACCCAAGTCGTTATTTGGGTGGAGTTATGTGCTCCCCGTTTACCCAGTCGTGAAGAGTCTGTATAGAATATATGCCCCTAAGGCCGGGACGAAACTTTCCTCCAGTACAGGCAGGAGATGGGGAAACAGTGTAGATAAGGAGCCCATTGACATCGTCTTGGATGTAGATAAGCCTTTGTGTATTTCCTCAACCAAGCCGATGTATGTCTTGGTTGTATTGAAACCTATCGAAACAAATGGACGTCAGTTACATACAGTACACCAAGTTCCTTCGAGTAGCCAGTATTTACAACAGTATACCGTTAATCTTGCCGGGAAATCGCAGTATTTTCTGACAGTTATTGTACACGAAGATGTCGTAGATCTCCTTTCCCAAGCAGTTGGGGAATTACATGATCCAAAGGTCTTCACACATGACATTGAATCGTGTTCCATGAAAACCTTCACGAAAGTCCATGATGCTTCCGGACTCTTGCACCTAAATTCTACTGTACCATTTGGACTCATAGTGCATTCTATGAAGGATGATGTTGCCTCCGGCCTCGAACCCGGAATGTTGATGGGTAAGCATGTTTATGCCAAATCTGTGTCAGCAGGTTTCCGAGGCGTTACTCCTGCCATCATATTGAAACACAGGTTGCAACTAATTTGGTGTCTCAACAGATTTGTATATCAGAGGAACGGGGGAACAAGTGGTCAGAAACTTAGCTAAGAAAGGATCAGTTGGTCTCAAATTCGAATTCCAGATCATGAGCTAAAGTGCTGTGTTGTATCTGAAATACTATTCAAAACTCACACAAACACATCTATCCCATGAACAAAAAAACGATTTTAAAGATGTCTACTGGTCCAACACAAGCAAATTAATAACTTGACAATTGCATCCTTGATAAATTGACACAAGTACAACCATGTCTTAAATAATGAATACATACTGGTTTGTCTACTATCCTATCCATATATTTAAGACAGCAAAGCATTCCGTTTAGCTTGATTCACGTTTGTTCTCGTGTGTATGGTGCTGTAAACTTTCCAGATCAGACCAACTGCCCGACGGGGGTGGGATTCATGTACTTCCCGGCTGATGACATGTGCGTGAAGTATGAACACAGGGAACTTACCAGGCAGTTTGCAAGCATCCATTGTCATATTCCAGGGGGCTTCCTCTTCGATATAAAGACGGACAAGATGTTCCAGACTATAAAAGGCATTTATGCCAAATTTGGTAGGTAATATGTCAACGCTTTAATATACATCTTCGCAGTAAACATTCCGAATTTAAACATGTTCTAAACTGAGGGGCAAACTATTATACCCCCTCAATGATTTTATCATATATTTTTGGCATAAGTTTGATTTTCAATTGAAAATACGGCGTACTTGTACTCTTGCCGTTGACCTGCTCAGGCAGCACTCAAAGGATACTTCCACGTGATTTTAGCCTTTATAAAATCCTTAAAAAGTAGGCGATACTCGGAAATAACTTAAATTTCCAAAATTGTAACAGTTGCATATTAATAATAATGAACGAATTGGAAACACCTCACAATCGGTAGTGAAGGATGACTGTGGATGTAATGACCGCCAGCGGTCTTGAAGGACGGTAGGGGTAAAATGGAAATGTTCAAAGTTAACGTATTGGGATCAGTAGTGTGTTACAGCCTCACGATTTGTCAAACATTCCTTCACTGCGTGTGAGTCTCCCAATGGCAATTTGAGGGAGTCTGACACACACCTCTTGCAAGGCCTGGGAAAATTCGGCCAACGTGGTCGGCGGCCTATGACGTTGACGCACACGTCTCCCTATCATGTCCCAGACGTGTTCAATGTGGGAAACGTCTGGGCTCATTGCTGGCCATGGCATTCTACGGATTTTGTGCTACTTGAGGTGCGCATTGACAATTCGCGCACGGTGAGCACGGGCGTTTTCATTCTGAAAAAACAACAACACGTCGACCCTTACGCCCTGCAAAAGCGACAACAAAGGGTGTCAGTATGTAATACTGTCCCTTTCTTTCACAATATGGAGTGGGGTTGGCTTAGTTATAGTGATGCCACCCCACATCATAGCTTATCCATTGCCAAATCTGTCAATTTGACATTAACTTTTGGCTTGACGTTCATTGACGCCTGCTGTCAATATGACGATTTGTAAGAGGCGGCACAACGCGTGGCACATTAGAGCCTGGTTTCGGATCAATGGATCTTGTACTCCTGCCGTTGACCTTGGACTCCTTGAACGGCGTCGATCGTCAACATTTTTGGTTTGTTGATACCTGTTTCAAAATTTGCGAATCACAGACTGTGAGGCATTAAACGTATTGGCCGCTGCAAGCTGACATCTGCCAGTTTCCAGCATGCCAATAGCCCGTAGACGTTCCACGCGTGGCAGACCCCGCATCGTTAGTACATACACAAACAGTGAATGAAATCAAGTAAATCACAACTGTATGATAAACACATTCAATAAGATTGACAGAAATAATGGTCGACAGAGAGAGATTAATCGACGTTCCTTGAAAGTGTTGACGTGAGGAAAGACACCCTACGCATGTGTGCAGTGCTACTGCATGAGGCACGTGCAAACTATAGGATGTGTTTGGTGTTAAGTTTTTCAGACATAAACGTTCTTGCACAAGATGTTTGTCGTTAACACATATCTTTCCCGACATTCATTCATACAAGTCCGGAATATATATCCGCAGTTTCGATCAGTTTCACTCGCTACACGTGTTTTGAGTTATAACACACAAAAATGCGATTACCCGCTCCTTGACCAATCTATTCCGGGGTAGAATAGGTCTTCAGCAACCCATACTTGCCGTAAAAGGCGACTATGCTTGTCGTAAAAGGCGACTAACGGGATCGGGTGGTCAGGCTCGCTGACTTGGTTGATACATGTCATCGATCCCGAATGCGTGGATCGATGCTCATGATATTAATCACTGGATTGTCTGGTCCAGACTCGATTATTTACAGACCGCCGTCATAGAGCTGGAATATTGCTGAGTGCGGCGTTAAACAACAAACCAACCAACCAACCAACCATGACCAATCTTTAACTAGTATTTGTATGTAAGATGAGTTAATGCTTCGTGTATATTTTCCAGGAGGTCCAGCGTTTATTGGTGGCTTCAGGTACAGATATTCGGAAACGTTTAGAATCTGGCTCTGGAGTGACTGTGATCCAATCACAGGGTGGTCAGCCAAGAACTCACGGTCATGCTTGGCATTGTATGGGAGTGACATGGAGTGGGACGGGAGGAATTGCAACAGAAATTCCAGTAGCATCTGTGGATTTGACGTACAACATGTCTCTACCTCTGGTACAATAAGAAGAAGTAGGAAGAGGCATGGAACAAGATGTAAACCTCTTCTCCCTGGTATGTACATATCTCACATCACTTTCCTTAAGAAGAACAATTCATACACCAATCATAGACCGGTAAATATTTCAGTCTCAGAAAAAAATAGCCGTCTAAAATATGTTGGGTTTTAATGAAACATGTCTTATCATTTTCATGTCATCAGCTTTTACTAGAGCCATTTAGATAATAAAGTTGCAGGCTATGCGTTTACATCACATAGGATGTGAACATACATGCGATATCATAGATTAGAATGTTTAATGTATTCGATGATTTTTACAGATATCATTGAGAGACTAGGAATGACAACAGGTACCAGTATATTGACCAGTAAAGAAAGCACCCATCATGACACCACGGCAGTTGAAACAGATCATACTGGAATTCCGTCAACGACAGGCATCACACCTGATAGCACTGCCAAAGAGACTGAACCGACATATGATACATCAACGATAAAGGAGGCCACGTCCATTACTCGGTCAGATGCCACCACTGACACCCTCAAGTGGACAACGGAAACACTGACAGAGTCAACTATGACCGTAAAAGTCACAACAGACGCGTCAACCCAACAAAAGACAACAAAGAATGTTCCAAGCACGTCAACCAGCTTGGAAACAATGAAAACCACACAGATCCAATCCGATGAGCCTCCTAAACCAGTGACATTAACAGTCCAGTACGACCGGTTGCATAGAAACACTGGACAACAAAGAACACTGAACATGACAGCACTGATGCAGGAGTTCCTCAAGTCACACAATAATTATCTAACAGTTCTGAAGGAAAGGGAAAATATCCTGAGTATGATCAAGAAGGGGTCATGGAGGTGTAACTGCTTCTGTCGAAGCAACCGCCTTCAGAATATGTCAAAGGAAGCTGTACAGGAACATAGAGAGAGGGTGAAGAAGGAGTTGGGAGTGGATACATCTTCCCTCAGAAAGACAAGGTCAAAGAAAACCTGTGCCACTGATAATCGTCCATCGGCTAATGCTGTCGGCTGTTTTGGGTTCATGTTCCTAATCTTTCCAGTTGCTTTAATCATCCTGTCGGACATCAACACTTTGCTAATCAAACACAACACTAACTCCAGAAAGAAGAAACAGTCGGGTTGTTATATTAACCTGTCCAGAAGTTCAATGTCCAGCAGTAGTTCAGGAAGTTAGAACATTTCCTTTAAAGTATTACACAAGTGGGACAATGGGAAATGGTGGTTGAGGGGTTGGGCTGGGAGGGATGTAACGGGTGGGATCATCAAGATGGGAGGGAAAGGTTGGTACCAGTTCTCCAGTACTATAGTATACATTCGTTTCAAAGGAGGGAAATACGGGAATTTGGTAGAAGGAGGGGGTTAGGGGTTGGCTTGTTTTTTTGTAAACTTGGTTGGCTTTTCGTGAACACCTGGTATCATTACTATTTGATATTGATTCATAAACACATTCTCATGATATAATCGGAATTGTACAATCGACTCTGATTTTTGCAGAGATTTCAATTGGATATGGAAAGGGTTTTAATTGTCGCTTTAATTAATTGTTTATTATATGTTGGGATTAGAGTAGGGGGTTCGGGGGATAAAGAGGTGGGTGGAAGGGGGTAGGGCTTAGAAGGGATTAGAGGCAGTAGTTTTTCGGGGCGTTAGCGGTTATCAATGCGTGTGTAAAGTAAGTACGTGAATGGCATCTTCACAACCAGGCGAACTAGCAGTGAAAGCTACATGAACGGATCACTGAAAATCAGTGATGACACTAGGTGTTCGCGGAACGAGTATTACTTAAAGCCCCACCCTGACTATAAATAGCCCGCAAGGTGGCGGTGTTTCAGTTTCGAACAATGACTGACAATGTAAACACAACCAAGTGTCGGGAGACGTTTTTTGAAAACCATACGGGAACCAAATAACCTTTGACCGTCAAACTTCGTATCAACTTGAATGACAAACCATGGATACAACAAATGGCTCCATATAAGTCAATACATTTTCTGTAGTTTAATCATAAAAAATCGAATCGATCGTGTTTGTCGTCTGCATCAATCACAGTGGGCGGAGCTTATTTACGGTTGCGCTATAAATAGCAAAGCACATTGTCATGTGTACATGTGACACATTCAATGCATTTGGGGTCAAAGTGTATTGTGTTGTATATTTTTACGGCAGAACAGCAGCAGAACATCAGTTTCGGTTAATGTAACAGTAACGATACTTAAATACGAAATTGACGACGCGATTCTTTCAGTTCAATCCGAAAATTACAGATATTTGTTTAGTTTTGGTCATTTGCATTCAACAGTTAGATTTGTGCCACACAATAATCAGTTTATATTCATAAAACTTAACAATAATTACACAGATTTTTTCAACTAGTGTTTAGGAAGGGGCCTAATTTGAAGCACCAGAAGTTCATCCAATATTTCTCAGCTTGACTACAATGGATGAATATGTCACGTGTATCAACATAACAATGCACATAAGCAACTGGTAAATAAGTAACTGAATATACTTGATGTTTTGACCTACATTAGGCGTATCCAGATAACATTGTACTTACGATAAACGAAAACTCCAATACACATATTCCAAGACAACTTTAATTATGAATTTCCTTTTCATTCACAGAATTTTCACACACAAAACTGAGTTTGATCATTAGATCCACACTTGTCCCATGTAATTTTTGTTCGGGGTATTTGGATACACTTCGCGCACAAGTTTTAAAATACAATCTGGGATCCCTTTCCCGTTTTGTCCACACCAATCCTTCATCTGCTGCAACGTTTAATTTCGTTTCTTCAAGTCCAAGTATCTACGATCTCTCCAAACACTTCGTTTATTTAGCTCAGTCCAGAAGCAATGTTTTCGAATCGACGAATTTCTGCAACATGGTGGCCGCACCATTCCCTAACTGCGATTGCCTGTGCCGTGTCACGCATGGTTGACAAAAGAAGTGTGAACATACATATTCGGTTCCACAATGAAATCTAGCTGCGACACTGATTCACTAATCCCAAGAGTCGTCACTGAATATCAATGTTTCTGTTGCACTTGCAAGGGCGGGAAGAGAGGCGCCATCTTGTCGATTCGAGGTGTGAATCGGAATGATGTCATCTTGAATTGGAACTTTCTCCACGATAAAGTCACCAATGTCATAACCGAAATGACCAAAGGCTCCCTGATTATGTCGAACAACTCTCCGTCAAATTAGGCTTCGCATGAAGTAACATTGCATGCAAAGTTGTCATTTAAATATCTGGGTAATTTTTATCAAAGTTTCTTAAATTTAACATGACCTTGTCCGGAAAAAAAAAAATGATGATAAAAAAAACAAAGCAGATGACAATAAAACCGATCGCACAAACGCATCACGGCAATGGCCATGGTAAACCGATGCACATGAGTTCCGTGTAAATTGAAATGTACATGCGTTCCCCCATTTCTTGCCCTATAAAAATCCACCCAGATCGGATAGCATTCGTTATTGAATTGCTACAACATACCAAGATTGACAAGAAATTGATTGCAAGCCCTTGGACGATTGCGAGCTGGACGAACCGCCCGGCAAGTTCACGTGAGGACCATATAAGGCTCCAGCAACGGTACCAGACCACCAACACTACAGATGACCGACAACGTAGCGGACGACCAGAAGCACAGAGGGTCGGCCCTGTGGGCTTCCAGTACATCGGTCCAGGGAGAGGCAATGGTGTCACAGCACCTCGGTACATTGATCAAGTCTTGAGACCACACGTCATACCTCATTTGGCACGAGTTTCAGCATGATAACGCCCGTGCCCACACTGCGAGAGCAACAAGAGACTTCCTCTTGCAGAATTGCATCAGAACCATGCAGTGGCCTGCCCTCAGTCAAAAACAGGATTCAAAGACGTTCCTCAGAGTGTAGGCGCAAGTGCCTATGGCTTTCATCAACCGCCTCATCCATTTCATGTGTCGATGTTGCACGGCAGTCATCAATGCACATGGCGGACACCCGAGATACTGACTTGTGATGCCATTTTCTGAGAGACTGGTGTTGTGTTTCACTTTAAGAACATTTGACACTTAAATTTCAACCTTGGTAATCAGTTTTGCTAAGTTTCATCTTTGTAATATGTCTCAAAGTATATTAACAGTGTTTGGACAAATAAGGTTTCTCATATATTTATTCATGGTGATGTTTCTTTTGCGGTTCAGTATATTTAGATACAGGAAACACGATAATTGTACAGTTGTAGAAGCGCACCTATAATATGTTATTTCAGAGACAATCTGTAATTTGAAGCGCACATAAATATGAATTATCATTTGTACAATGGGTCAAATGGCCTAACTGAAATAATCTATTTGTCTGATAACAACTGTACAATACTGATGACCCTACTGTCATTATGACGTAGGGATTCAATGTTCATAGTTTAGCCATCAATTTATATACTCCTTATTGAATAGATGCACAAATCATTTTCGTCATAGTATCACACAAGAAGTATATTATTCTGTCAAGTATGAGGGTTGCTGCTGAATGAGCTTATGCTTCCCATATTGACATTAACACAAGCGTACCATTTCTAATGCAGGATGTAGATCCTTACAGTCTACTAAATGTCATTACCTATCTGAAATCTTGTAACTTCGGACTAGCATTAGTTCCTTATGCTGTCAGCTCTACCGACTGCTTAAAAGATAGAACCATCCAATGGATGATGATAAGATTGCCATGTGATTTCTCGCTATTTCCATGTGAACATGAAAACAGCTATCGTCATTATAAGATGTGTGGTATAAAAATATTTTCTCTGCATATTAATACATTGAAGGCGTGTATCAACTAAACTGCCAGGCAAAAGAAAGAAAACACCCATGTTTGACTGTGGCTAAAAAGGAAACAAACAGAAAATGGTTATTTGATGGCGATGTATTTGATACGGGTATCGTAGTTATGTTTTGGACTTAACGTTTGCAGTGTGTCGGCGACTGTTTTCGGCCTAGTAAGGTTAAGGAAACATTTGTAATGTATTGGTCAAATCCAATTTTCGCATGTATACTTTCTTTTGCCCTGCAGTTTATTGAAGGTGAATGCTACACCCAGAGGATGCACTTGTAATGCATCACAGATTATAGTACTGACATACAAAACACAGTTATAGTGTGCACATAACAAACACAATTATAGTATTGAAATACCAAACACAATTATAATATTGACATATTAAACACAAACAATGCTGTTTCAAGCAATGCTCTCCGTTTTCTTCTTTGGCTGTTTCAAAACAGGTTGTCCACCGAAACCAGGATTAACAGTGCCTGTTTTCGGATCCCTTTCATAGGTCAAGAAACTCTGAAGGTCCGTTTGACCAAGTGGATTTCTCTCAAACTGTTCGTCCATGTCAGTGTCCACGAAGAAGAAGCCAACATCCCTTACGTCATCTTCATTGTCCACACAACCATCTTCACTAGCTACACCATTGTTGTCCAGTGTAACGTCAGATGCCTCAACATTGGCTTCCCCTTCTTCAGCTCCCTTTGCGCCATCAGCCATCTTTAACTGAATCTCCTGAAAGCCTGACCTCCTCCTGCGCTGTCCTGCTTTCTTTTGCTGGTCGGATATTCTTTTGGCTGGATATTTGAACACAGCTTGTTTCGGTTGAACACCACCACCTGGCTGTCTCGCATTTAATATGTTCATTGTCATCTCTATTTCTGATTGATTCAAACACTGTTGCGTTATCCCTTTCTTCCTCCTTGCTATAGCCCTGCCAGCGATCTTTTCTCGGTAAGGGGCAAAAGGACCCCCGTTGTCATCAATGACCTTTTTCTGTTTAGATTTATGTTTTCTACCTTGGGTCTTCTGTGTTCTGGATTCGCCATGGAGTTCTTGGTATTGCGTCTTGCCATCCTGCGTTGATGTTACTGTTGCAGCTGCTGTCATAGATGTTCCTGTTTCTGATCTGGACGTGTTCGGATCGCCACAATAACTGTCTTCTCCCACGTCCAAAGGGGCCACTTTATTCTTTCCGAAAACAGGCGAGGATGTGATCCTGACATTACATGTGCAAAAGGGTCCACTGTTGCTTCCAGATTCTAACGGCGGCATCTTGCGTCGGCAATCCATACAATAGTACAGTCGAAATACCTTAATCCACTGCATCACTGAAATACAATGCAATGTGATATACCTTACTGTTTTATTGTTCTTTGTCGACAGATATTTCAAGATGAATACCTTGTTCTCACCGCTATATTCCGATGCGATGTAAACTTTTTACTCACTCATTCACTCATTACTGAAGCTAGGCTGTACTGGAATCCAGGAATAAAAAACTGCATATATTCCAGCTAATGCCGTCGTATTGCAGGAGTATTGCTGGGGCAAATTTTGTTAGTGGCGGGTGCTATCGGTAGAGCAGGGCATGCTTAACCTTTTCACTAACACCTGGTCTCCTCAAGGATTTTCAGTTATCCTTTCATATAATCTATCCCTATTTTGCCTTTCACGCCCAGTGGATATCTGTTTCGGCAGATAATTGAGACTGGTTATTATCTGGCGTTGACGTTTTATATTCGACGTTTACCACTTGCTGAAATCACGAGCACTCCATGGTGCTAAGACAAGACACAGAATCATGGCGATTCTGAAATGGGATCCCACGTTCAGAGGTGTCTTATTCGCATATGCGACAGCGAATTGCGTTTACATTAGATAGTTGTCTGTACAGAGTGTATAAAGTATAGCTTACAGAGGTACACAGCTTCCTGTTGCGTTGACAAGTCCAAGCCTTTCGTCCCAATGATGACGATATCCTGTATTGTATCGAAGATCTCATCTTGGTAATTTATCTTTCTGTGGATCTGGACAAAATATCAGACATTGTGATGATATTAAATCGTAGAAAGTAGTATATGAATCAACAGAGAGGCAAACAAATTTCCAGTTACAAGCCAAAATTGTCTGTTTTTACAATCAATCGTCCCGAAAATGTTTTTTCTTTTGGCTTATTAAGAAGTTATTTATGTACCTACGTGATAAAATGGTGTTTTAGACAGGGCCTCGATCACAGAGCGGTCGTAGTGTGCTAAGAATGGATGCAGGGGGGTTGTGTTGTTGTTGGTGGTGGTAGTTCACTGGACACTGGAGATCTGACATGACGTGATGTGGGTCCCTTAACTTATTTCTATGGTTTGTTTTGAAACGCTTGTCAAAAACATATTTTGACTTAGACAAAGAATCCAGTAACCGACCCCCCCCACCCCGCCCCACCCCCTTTCCGAAAAGATAACTTGGATTACGAACATTTACATGGCTAGAGATACGATTATTTTGTGAAACGGGACACTGTTATGACAAGCATGCTTTGGAATTATTTTAAGTTTGAACAGTAATTATATCGGATAACCTCTGTCCTGAATTTTCATATCCTTGTATTCACACATATTTGTATTTTTTAGCAGAATTAACAAATAAACAATTTCTATCTCCATGTGCACTCTGAAAATGACCGGAAAAATACGATCAGATATAACGTAAACAATAAAAATTCACATTCACGATTCACATTCACGATACTAATATCTGAGGACATCTGTTTGCTTATGAAAACAAATCCAGTTCCAACTGACCCGATAAGCAGATGAGCCGATCACACCACACGGCAGGCAAGGGACACAACCCAGTATGTTATTCCAGTCAAACACGTGATTAAAGATGGCGCCACTCGTGACACAGAATCTTCCTCCAACGCTCAAGAACTCTCTTCTCAAGACTGTCTTGCCCCACTGTTGTAACGATGGGCCGAGATCAACCTGTAAAGGGGGAATAGCATATAGCATATTGTTTCCCTTCTCTGGGTAGATATGAGATGTCAATGTGAGGTTCACATATTCACAACATTTCATTGAAATGATTTTGCTTATACCTTCCTGTTATTTAAACATTGTACCATTTCCACTGCCACATGTTATCAAAGTCTGCATGGGTACTACAACGTAAGCATATACGAGTAACGAGTGAATTTATTTCAACGCCGCTTTTAACAGTATTTCATGTAAGAAGAAGAAAATGAAGATGAAGAAGATCGGTCAGTTTATTTAGGGTGGAATTATGGACTATTTCGTGGGAGATCGGGCCTATGCAGGTAAGAGACAAACTCCAGAATGCCCATATCAAAGACACACTACGGGCAGAATACAAATGTAGAAAATCTGGAGTTCAGAGCTGAACGCTCGCAATAGAGTCAAGGCCACAAATGCTTATGCTGTAACCGCCCTTTCGTACTCTTTTGGTGTTGTTGATTGGATGGGAACAGGAAATTCATGGTACTGACACCCTCAAACAAAGAATCATGTCAGACAATAGATCCCACGACCCTCGTTTTTCCTGGAATCGCGTATATTTACCAGTTATAATGGGAGGACGTGGTTTGATAAACGTGGAGGCGCTTCTTAATAGAATTTTATTTTGCACTTTTGCACACATTTAGAGGTCCATCCATGGTACGACCAAGAATATGTAGAGGGCGTCATGTCGACTTGGCAGCGCTTCCTGGGAGAAGTTCGCTGTCTGGGCTTCGTGTAGATGGGGAAAAGGCCCTGAGCTGATGAGTATCCTAACCATCCTGACAGTGCAAGGATCACCCAAACCCACTTTGCTGGTATTGTTTTGACACCCCCAAGGAAAGTAACTCCATCCAGCGAATAGGTAACCGATAGTCAATAAGCACATAATAAATAGTGACCTCTCCCAATCAGCACAATGTGAAGGATGAGACCCACATTTAACGTCACATGATATCTGGAGCATTGGCATGTTCATTTCATACTCCTACTAATGTCAGATGAAAACTGATCATTTTGCATTTTGTTTATTCTGTCAATATACTTAATGATATGATCAGATATCCCTGAAAAAAAAAATCTCATATAAAAGTCATATGTCTCATTGTGGATGGATCCTTATCTTAACTTGTCAAACATGTAATGCCGTATCGATGTTGTGATCTGTCTGTTGTGATAGTTGGGTTAACCAATACACTCCTATTTTGTAGCCTAGCATTCTTAATATTAAATATTTCCTCCATTCGTATAATTTGCCTTTTACGCCCAATGGAATCTGTTTCGGCAGATAATCGAAACTGATTATTCTCCAGCATTGACTTTTTTATATATTTACCTCCAATGAAAACTTTTTGCCATTCCCGAATCCTTCTTTCACGTCGGCCAGTTTGGAGGTGAGGTTCTTCATGCAGTTTGCCTCGGGGCTGATGAAGATGACCATGGGTACTGGAAACAAATTGGTAACACAATTAACCATAGAATCCCTCCAAGGTATATCGTAACGGTGAATAAACAACAATTGATATCCACACGAACAATGTTCTTCATAGTGCAGGTTGGCAAAGTGGTGCAAAGAGTTAAACTCCTCTCAGGAGGATTGTATCCCCTAAATTTGAAACAGGATCCTTCGGTGCCCGTGGGGATTCAGGGCTCCTTTATAATGCTTTAAGGTTAGGTTTGGCGACGTAACTGGTGGCATGGCACGATCGCGTTGGTCGTTGCTCACACGTGCAGTCGCTGGTTTGCCTTGACCGTAGGCGATTAGTCATAGCGGTTTAAAGCAGCATTCACTCACTTATTCACCCCTTGGTACCTCGCTTCAAGATTTACTCAAAGATTACGATTCAGGAGGTCTCAAAACAAATCCATAAGTCTCTTACATTGCACGTAATTGCCGTCGTATGATCGAACCACAGATCAGCGCTTAACCACTATCACTATGTTACGTACTTTCTGAATTGTCTTCCATGACGTTGCGGATTGTCAGAGTAACACACAGCAAGGAGGGGAAGGCGGAAAGACGACCCGTCACTGTGTCCAGCTCCTCCTCCGTTGAAACTTTAATAACCCTGTAAAACGTTAAGTTGTTTTTAGTGATAACAACTTCAGACGGCGAGACTTACAAACGCTTCGACCATCAGGCTGCTCCACCGCCTGTTTACCCTTTAAGAAACCTACCATGACTGTGTGAGTTCCTCCATGTATCCCCGGTCCGACGTTGACAACGACGCTGCACTCATGAGGATGTTAACGTCACCGTCGTACACGATTTCGTCATCAACAGTCCGGAATTTCGGATGTACAATCTCTGGGAATATTTGGAACACTCTCCACGGCACGACGACGATGCCTGCAGTCGGCACTGCCAGGAAGGTGTCGGTGACGCAGGGGTTGAAGTCCTCGGGGAGCTGGCTCTCTGCCTCCAGCACGATGTCGGACATGGTCGAAGGGGCTCGCGCAGGTGATGTCATCTTGTCTTGTAGTAGTCAGTACTGGAATACAATCAAATACTCAGTACTGGAATACAATCAAATACTCACTACTGGCATACAATCAAATACTCACTATTGGAATACAATCAAATACCCAGTACTGGAATACAATCAAATACTCAGTACTAGCATACAATCAAATACTCACTATTGGAATACAATCAAATACTCAGTACTGGAATACAATCAAATACTCAGTACTGGAATACAATCAAATACTCAGTACTGGAATACAATCAAATACTCACTACTGGCATACAATCAAATACTCACTATTGGAATACAATCAAATACTCAGTACTGGAATACAATCAAATACTCAGTACTAGCATACAATCAAATACTCACTACTGGCATACAATCAAATACTCACTATTGGAATACAATCAAATACTCAATACTGGAATACAATCAAATACTCAGTACTAGCATACAATCAAATACTCACTATTGGAATACAATCAAATACTCAGTACTGGAATACAATCAAATACTCAGTACTGGAATACAATCAAATACTCAGTACTGGAATACAATCAAATACTCACTACTGGCATACAATCAAATACTCACTATTGGAATACAATCAAATACTCAGTACTGGAATACAATCAAATACTCAGTACTAGCATACAATCAAATACTCACTACTGGCATACAATCAAATACTCACTATTGGAATACAATCAAATACTCAATACTGGAATACAATCAAATACTCAGTACTAGCATACAATCAAATACTCACTACTGGAATACAATCAAATACTCACTACTGGCATACAATCAAATACTCACTACTGGCATACAATCAAATACTCACTACTGGCATACAATCAAATACTCACTATTGGAATACAATCAAATACTCAGTACTGGAATACAATCAAATACTCAGTACTAGCATACAATCAAATACTCACTACTGGAATACAATCAAATACTCACTACTGGCATACAATCAAATACTCACTACTGGCATACAATCAAATACTCACTACTGGCATACAATCAAATACTCACTACTGGCATACCATCAAATACTCACTACTGGCATACAATCAAATACTCAATACTGGAACATAATCGAATGCTCACAACTGGAATGCAATCAAATACTCACTACTGGCATACAATCAAATACTCAATACTGGAACATAATCGAATACTCACAACTGGAATGCAATCAAATACTCACTACTGGCATACAATCAAATACTCACTACTGGAATACAATCAAATACTCACTACTGGCATACAATCAAATACTCACTACTGGAATACAATCAAATACTCACTACTGGCATACAATCAAATACTCAATACTGGAACATAATCGAATACTCACAACTGGAATGCAATCAAATACTCAATACTGGAATACAATCAAATACTCAACACGGGAATACTATCTAACACTCAATGATGGAATAAACTCAAATACTCACTACTGGAATACAATCAGATAATCTGTACTGAAATAAAGTCAAATACTCACTACTGGAATACAAACAAATACTCAATACTGGATTACAATGAAATACACTATTGAAGTACCATCAATTACTACTGGAATACAATGAAATATTCATTACTGGAATACAATGAAATATTCATTACTGGAATACAATCAAATACTCAATACTGGAATACAATGAAAAACTCAAATACTCAATACTGGAATACAATGAAAAACTCACAACTGGAATACATTTAAATACTCAGTACTGGAATATACTCAAATACTCAGTACTGGAATACAATCAAATACTCAGTACTGGAACACAATCAATTTATCATTACTGGAATACAATCAAATACTCACTACTGGATTACAATCAAATACTCACTACTGGAATACAATCATATACCCAATACTCGAATACAATGAAAACCTCACTACTGGACCGGAATACAATCAAATACTTACTAGTGGAATATAATCAAATACTCAATACAGGAATGCAATCAAATACCCAATTCTGGAATATAGCCAAATAATCAGTATTGTAATACCAACAATCACTGAATACCGGAATACAATCAAATGATCGATACTAGAATACAAACAAAGACAATATTCCTTAATAGTGAGTGAGTGAGTGAGTGAGTGAGTATAGTTTTACGCTGCTCTTAGCATGTCCCACTTCACACATTGTACCCTTGAGGGAAATCGCACCCGGGCCTTTGGCGGGACGAGCGTGCGATTTAACCACCCGGCTCGAGATGGAAACGGTCGGAATCCGGTGCAAAAACGAAATTTGAGTTGAAAAAGTATTTTGATAAACGTGTGTAAACATAAAAAGATGTCTTAGGGACGGGGCAATTTGTACGTCGGACTGGGCATGCAGAAAGTATTTATTTTAAGTATTGTTTCATTTAACAATAATGATATTGATAAAACAATGACAGGTCGTGCACTGGGTTCGATACCACAGAATAACACCATATTCGTTTCGTTATTTTCATACTGTGATTATCATATTTAAAGTGTATTCATGATCTACAGATGAAAAATACGATTTTAGATACTTCTATTAACCACATGAAATCAATTTATCAAATTGTATTGTATTTACTCCGACGAAATGGTCAACATCTTATTTCGCCGCAGTTTGCTATATTACAACTGTCTCCCAGAGGCATGTGATTAATCAAGTCAACTGTAAATTACGATCGATGTTGGCGTGGTGCGATGGCACACAAGCAACCATTTATGTCTCTTTATAGACATTTGATCCTCACCTGTGTCAGTTCTTACACAGGTAGCTGTCCCGGATTACACGTGGAGGATGTTGACATTGCATACACTTTGATTTTCTTTTAGGAATTTTGCGTTAATGATTGTAATGAAGACCTTTTATATTTTCCTAAGAATCATGATAACTCGTTAGGAGTCGCTATAGCTAGCGATCATTTATAATCTATTGAGAAACAACCTGTGGAAATAAGTGTTGTGCTCAAACCCCAATCAAAGGGCTTAACAAATACACACTGTCGCAAACATGGAATTCTATGCTTCTCTTGATCATGAAACCTAGTAAAAAACTAAGATAGCAGATCTTCCAATATATTTTAATGGCCCATAAGTAATAGATTCGCGTTGCGTTTTCGACTGTCAAGATCTGTCACAGATTGCTGTGTGACAATAGCCTGAGTTGCACACTTGACTGGGTATACAATCTGTTGTATCGGGCGACGTGTACCTACACGACACAATATCTCTCCCGCTTTGTACAAGCGTGGTGGCCATTGGAGCAGTCACTTCCTGGTTGGCAGAGAGAGGCCATGCACAATGAGCACGGGTCACGTCGTTGTCATGGCACCACGTAAACAAAACCCAGCTGCGGGTGTTTTTCCAAACAGTGTCTCGTCTTCTGTCTGTGTCAAACATTCAATGGATAAGCGACAGCATTTGAAATATTGTATGTTACTTTTGTATTGAAGAAAAGGGTTGAAAATGTATTACACTAAAACTTAAATATGGAATGCAGTAATATGATTTCTCTGAAACACTTACCATATATTGTTGTTTATTTACTGTAAACGCGAGACAGGCAATCTTCAGTTGTGTTCTGTTCATGCATTAACTGTAACCACATCAAACAAGGTTTATACCGTTGTGTTTTATTGTTGTGTTATGACACAATAGTATGCGTACACAGCTATGTATTACTATTAAATATAATATACGTGTATCAATAACCCTCTGACACTGGCTATTGCAAAATAAATAATTACATACTTGCTATCCACTAAGATCTTCAGGATGACTCAGACAATAGTTCACATAAACCACGACAGTAATTTGAGTTAGCGTATATGGCATACATGTGTCATTCCTTGAAATAGGTCTGTGTTTCCGTGAACTATCATATTTCATGTTTCCTTGAAAAGGTTTATGAATCTACACAGACCATCAACTTAAGACATAACAAAAGACGGTAACAAAAAGTAACGACTGACCCAGTTAATATAGTCATTACTGTTTTTAGTGTTATCAACCAAGTGACTCCCGAAGTTTTGAAATAACAAACCGATTAAGGTTGATTTTACATTTTATACAGAAGACGATCTTTGAAATGATCACTTTGATTTATTTACCTGTTTTTTTTGTAAACTCTGTTGCATTCAAAGAAACAACCCTCACATATTAAAGAATCATAGAGGTCATTTATGTTGTGCGGTTCAATGTGTTAATAATGTAGGTAACATTCTATCTCCCTCTCTCTCTCCCCCTCTCTCTCTCTCTCTCTTCCTATATTATATATATAAATTCAGTGAAAAGTTATTCAAATATTCAAATACGGATATACAGAACCATATTTCCTAGCCATTACGACATATCCCTCCTACATTCAACTAGAGACAAGTATGAGAAAGAGTATGATGGATAACAACCTCTTTAGTACACATACACAACATGTCCGGGCTACATATTGCCCCTTCAACAGGTGTGAGAAGTAACAGATAACAATTATAACACAACTAATTGAGAATACGCAGAAAAGGACTCACCCCTGATCAACTGTAATCCAATGACACCCGAGAATGAGAACGCGACCTGGGGGTCCGTTATTTACAACCCTGTGTTTACCTGGAGTAAACAGGTGTGCTCACTGTGGTAGGCTGTTGACGCCGTGCTGTAATAGTCGATATAACCAATCTATACATGACGTAACATTGATTCTGTTAATGTATAATGATACAAGGGCAGATATCTAGCTCTTCACACTAGTACATGATGCTCAGTCAGCCGTGTACAACCAGGTCACGATAACCGTCTGTGTTCCTTATGAGTCGGAATCGTACGATGGACTCGCCGTTTAGCATAGCTTTCTTATGATTATGGAACGGGTTTTGTCGCTTTTATTTACGTGTAGGTGTCTTTAGGTTGGTATCATTTGTTGGCTTCATTTAAATTTTAGTTTGTGTTTTACTTATCGCATAGTTTCAGAGTTGTGCCTGAGTGAGTGAGTGAGTGAGTTGGGTTTTTAACGCTGCTTTTAACAGTATTACAGTTATAACACGGCGTGTCAGCTTAATGTGGGAGGAAAGCCCGAAGTGATGCAGGTCTCAGACGTTTACCACTTCGGTGAAACCCACGAGCACGGGTATGGTGCTGACAAAGCTAGAAACATAATCGGGGCGAACCGGGATTCGAACCAATGATCATAGGTTTCTGGCGTGCCCAAGGGACGCAACTCTGAACAGCGAATCGCGGCGCCTCAGACAACTGGGCCACCCATGCCCCAAGTTGTACCTGAAAGTCTCTCAATAAAAAACAACAACAAAAAACAAACAAACATAAAATTCACCGTGAAGTGTCCGTTTTCTACAAAGTATCGCATGGGACAATATGCGAGACGACGTTTTATTTGTTAGTGTGTTTCTTTGATTGGTGTTTAACGCCGCACTCAGCAATATATCGACAGTATGACGGCGCTCTGTACAGAATCGACTCTGGACCAGACAACGAGTTACTGAGATAATGATTATTAAACAACGTAATTGGGATACCATGACATGCATAAACCATGCTAGTGATTCAGACCAGCTGATCCTGTAAGTTGTCTCTTGCGACAAGAGTTGGTTGCCGGAGAAACCAACGAGCACGTGCAATGTGCTGCAAAACCTAGAAACATAATCAGGGCAAACCGGGATTCGAACCAATGATCATAGGTTTCTGAAACGAACTCACCATAGCTATCTGCGGCGCCTTTGACGACTGGGTCAACCTTTCTTCCCATTTTGTTAGACGGGCATTACATGTAATTCTGTTCTTGTTTACTCGACATGTACAGTTTGTTTCCATTTTCGGAGATGTTTAAGATCGACAGGAATGAGAAAAATAAATGTACAATTCTGTAGGTCTGTATATTTTGCCATGATGTGATGTTGATTTAGACATTTAATCCTGTAAAATTATGGTTTTACTTTAGGTTGATGAAACACATTAGAAATCTTAACATTATTTACAGTCCATATGATAATGTCTTTATCACTCTCGCGTATGACTGGCCATATTGAATATATTTTAACGAGGTTATACGACGAAGGAAGCGTATAAATGAAGCTATAATACGATGCTACATAAGTTATTCCAAGAATGACAACAGAATGATTTTGAACTATGACTGGCAAAGATTCGTGAGGTTAAAGAGCTATGCAAAATAACAAATATAAAGTGTGATTTTGCATGTAAAAACAAGAAATAATTATTTATAAACCGATACAAGCATCATGAAACATTTCCCATGATAATGTACTTACCGTGTGTACTCTGGGCAGATACGTGAACATGTAGCCTAGAAAGTAATTATACGAACTACAGCATTTTCAGGATCTTCTCGTACATTTATGACTGAATGAACACACACTATTAAACCGAATATTTGATAGATTCTCTTTAGAATAGCCCATAAGCATGTGGCTTGAGTGGGCGTTAATATCTCCGTCGGGACATTGACCTTTCACTGATCAGACACGCCATGGATGGTAGATTTCTGTGTCAAATATTCCACTACGTCATGGTATTGGCTGAAAGAGCGTCGGTCAATCTAGGTCAACAAACATTCCAGTCATCAATGGCATATTGTGATGATCATTGACGTCTTCGTGACTTTTGTACACGTATGAGGGCAAGCCCTGGTCTTGGAGAGGGAGGTAGGGGTAACTCATAAATATTTACTCTAAGGAAATGTTTAAATGATGTGAGGTTGCAGTTAGATTATCGACCAATGAAATATAGATTGTGTTTTGTTCCGCTCATAGCTCTTCTGTACGGGATGACGGAATCATGCTTGTGATTACGAATGGCACCGGTGGAGAAAACTGAAAAAGATGAATCGCAACATGGAAATAACGACGTGTTGACGGAATATTGCTATGACGAAGACAAATTAAACTCACTACAAGATGTTCATACCGAACACTGCAAAAGTCCGCATACTCAATATCGCTTGTTTTATGTTTGTTATTTGTAGCATTTTCTGCAGATTATTATGCAAATTCGTCCTTTATATAATACATGGTTTTAAAACTTGTACATAAGTTTGCAAATACAAATGTATGTTAAAACAGTACGATCGTATGCATAGCTTATCCGACCGTGACGTTTTCATATTTCACCCTATGACACTGACACTGGGCATCGAACCGTAGACTGGGGTAATACTTGTATGGACTTGCGTGATGCGTGAATAAGAGCTATACAAATGTACAGTGTGAATGTAGACATTTGAACACCAGATACGACAAAAATTACAGGTCCCAATTTAATCATTTTTGTCCTGCTGTTTAGGAATTTTGTAAAATGTTATTTTTTTTAACAATAAAAGAGAAGTAACAGTCTAAACCGGAAGTTCCAAATAAGTCGCATCAAACTGAACTACACCCATGAGACTTTCCGGTATAATGCAGGATGTATTTTCTGGAACCGGAAGCTTGGTAATCCAAAACGTATGTACTAACAACTCAATTACAGAAATAGCGAGAACCATGTGAGTTTCTGATACAAAGTTCAAATGCAGGAAGTGTGTTCCGAAACATGAACATAGTACACAGTGGAAGTACCAATAACTTTCTTATAAACAGAGCTGGAACCATTGGACTCTCTGGTTTCATATTCTAATGGAGTAAGAATATGTTTTATGAATCGAGTTGTGACATGATCCAAACTGGTTTGATTTAAACATATTTATTCACAAGGAGTGAACGGGATTGGGGGACAAGTTCTTCCAACTTAGAATGCCCTCTCCCTGGTATTTACAAAATATTCACAATTTCAAATTCAATATATATGCATAAAACATAAAACACTATAGATGAGAGAGAGAGAGAGGGAGAGAGAGAGAGAGAGAGAGAGAGAGAGAGAGAGAGAGAGAGAGAGAGTAACATTATTGAATGAACAGTTCTTTACACGAATCTTTTAGTTGTACATATATAATGTTGTACTGCCTTAAATATAGCTTCATTTTCTGTAACAACGTGGTCTGCATTGCCGTGTAACAGTAAGTGTACATCAATAGGTATGTTATGAACAATATTTTTAAGGCTGTTTAACATAATTTCACGCTGATGACTAAACAATGGACATTCGATGAGATAATGATATGCATTTTCACATGTATTCGAACATGTACAGTTCGGGTGATCTTTTATACCAATTTTATATAAATCATAGTTCAACTGACTGCACATGTATCTCAGTTTTGTGTGTAAGATATTATATTTTCTTTTTCCATAAGCGAAGTACGCAGGTGACGTGGGGTTGTGCTTTTGTAGCGAATTTTTAAAACAAGAAATCGTAGAATTTCGATCTGATAACGGAATAGAGTTCCACAATCAGGGAAGACGATGGGTAAAAGGATTCACACGAATGTCTTAGTCTTGTGAGAGGAACACTGATGTTTTCAGAGTTTCTGAGACTGTATGAGTTTTTTGCAGCAACGGTTTTGGGTAGAATATCTGTTAAATAGGAAGGGGCCATGTTATGATTAATTTTGAAGAAAAGACAAAGTTTACGTTTCTTTCTACGCTCAACTAAGGGTTCCCAACCGGTTTCGTAATATAATGAATGCCTGGGGGCATATTTAGGTAGACCAGTTACAATGCGTGCAGCTTCTAATTGTAATTGTTCTAATTTCTCACTTTGTCCTTCGGTGCAACCATCCCAAACCTCACATGCGTATTCAAAGTATGGTCTTATGAACATTTTATATATATTGTTAATGGTATTTCTGTGAAGTAGATGTTTGAGTTTTCTCATTGAGTAAATCTGGTATAGGCCCGTATACAGCCTCATACCTATCCAGGCCAACACACCTGATCTTGTCCGTTTTGATAAATCCAATGCAATCATTTATATCATTGAATTTTCTGTCCCTTTTGACACTAATGTGAATAACAAGATTCAGGAAAAACATGGCAAATATGCGGACCTCACTTTCGAAATGTCACGCTTGCACTCCAAGCACAAAGATGTCCGACTGCCCATTGTTCTCGGTGGCTTAGGTTTGGTACCTCCAAATCTATTGACTGACTTTGGAAGAGTACCCGTGGTTGCTGCCAGGAATACGTCCTTCTGGCAATCTGGATAGTGCAGAAGGCTGCGGTGTTGGTGAGTCTTCACATTCTCCGAAAGGTTCTGGTTTGGTTAGACTGGGCAGTCCTATTCGCTGTCTGGGCTGCGTGTAGAGGGGACAAGGGCCCCTAGCTGATCTTGAGCCAAACAAAGCCTGATCACCCAAACCCTCTTTGCTGCATTTTTAAATCTGTAAATAATAATAAGAACAATACGTTAAACGTGACATTATATTACATCTTACTTGACATTAACATATTACACAAAAGAGATTTAACATACCACGTGAAATAAATACATCACAGTTTGTTATACCTAAGAATATGCATAGAATTACATAAACGTACGTATTATGTTGCTGACAAACTGAATATGATTATCAGGCTGAATTTGGGATTCTAACCAACAATTACAGGATTCTGGCACGCTGGAGGAGCGCAACTAGGCAGGCTAGAAGTCTGGGCCAGTCGTGACATGAAACTGAAGGAGGATATAAACGTTGAGGTTACGGAACACGAGCACCTTATCCAATACACAGAGGGAGACAATATAGGGTTTATTGTCAGACGAGCCAAACATTCCTTTCCGATTTTTATCAGGACATCCTGTGAACAATTTAGTTTATTGTTTTATCAGAGGCAGGTCGTAAATAATGGAGCCTTGGCTAGGCAAATCAGTTGAGGTGGCATGATCAATATACCACGCCCTCGGGCACAATTAGGCAAGTCAACATACCACGCCCTCGGGCACAGTTAGGCAAGTCAACATACCGAGCCCTCGGGCACAATTAGGCAAGAACATCATACCGCGCCCTCGGGCACAATTAGCCAAGTCAACATACCATGCCCTCGGGCAGGGTTAGGCAAGTCAACATACCACGCCCTCGGGCACAATTAGGCAAGTCAACATACCACGCCCTCGGGCACAGTTAGGCAAGTCAACATACCGAGTCCTCGGGGACAATTAGGCAAGTCAACATACCACGCCCTCGGTCACAATTAGGCAAGTCAACATACCACGCCCTCGGGCACAATTAGCCAAGTCAACATACCACGCCCTCGGGCACAGTTAGGCAAGTCAACATACAACGCCCTCGGGCACAATTAGGCAAGTCAACATACCACGCCCTCGGGCACAATTAGGCAAGTCAACATACTACGCCCTCGGACACAATTAGGCAAGTCAACATACCACGACCTCGGGCACAATGAGGCAAATCAACATACCACGTCCTCGGCCACAATTAGGCAAGTCCACATACCACGCCCTCGGGCACAATTAGCCAAGTCAGCATACCACGCCCTCGGGCACAGTTAGGCAAGTCAACATACCACGCCCTCGGGCACAATTAGGCAAGTCAACATACCACGCTCACGGGCACAATTGGGCAAGTCAACATACCACGCCCTCGGTCACAATTAGGCAAGTCAACATACCACGCCCTCCGGCACAATTAGGCAAGTCAACATACCACGCTCACGGACACAATTAGGCAAGTCAACATACCACGCCCTCGGGCACAATTAGGCAAGTCAACATACCACGCCCTCGGGCACAATTAGGCAAGTCAACATACCACGCCCTCGACCACAATTAGGCAAGTCCACATACCACGCCCTCGACCACAACTAGGCAAGTCAACATATCACGCTCACGGGCACAATTAGGCAAGTCAACATACCACGCCCTCGGGCACAATTAGGCAAGTCAACATACCACGCCCTCGGGCACAATTAGGCAAGTCAACACACCACGCCCTCGGGCACAATTGGGCAAGTCAACATACCACGCCCTCGGTCACAATTGGGCAAGTCAACATACCACGCTCACGGGCACAATTAGGCAAGTCAACATACCACGCCCTCCGGCACAATTAGGCAAGTCAACATACCACGCCCTCGACCACAATTAGGCAAGTCCACATACCACGCCCTCGACCACAATTAGGCAAGTCAACATACCACGCTCACGGTCACAATTAGGCAAGTCAACATTCCACGCCCTCGGGCACAATTGGGCAAGTCAACATACCACGCCCTCGGGCACAATTAGGCAAGTCAACATACCACGCCCTCGGGCACAATTAGTCAGGTCAACATACCACGCCCTCGGTCACAATTAGGCAAGTCAACATACCACGCCCTCGGGCACAATGAGGCAAATCAACATACCACGTCCTCATTTAGGCACACAATTAGGCAAAGTACACGGCCTGTCCAACCGATTCCCGTGTCAGGATGCCAGGCACAAATCTCAAATATCTGCCAAAATGTAGGGCGTAAAAACGACACTGTATTGAAACCTGAATGGAACACTATATCACTGAAGGATGACACCCTGTGTATCGCCTTACCGTCACAACCCTCCCCACACACAATGTCATTACAAGTTATAGTGCCAGTGCGTATGGAAACTCATTGTAAAGGTCATGACATAGGTTACCATCGAGCATTGCGCATCATGTCGACCATAAAATGTCTAGAATGAGAGGTCTTTAATGATGAAAAGCATAAGTTTCTTGAAATTTGAATAGTGAGTGAGTGAGTTCCCATGTCGGGTATCAAAAACCGGGTCTTCGGCGTGACGAGCGAACGCTTGAACCACTAGGCTACCCGACCGCCCCTGAAATTTGAATAAAATGTCCATACTATAAAATACATAAGCAGTTGAGTTGTGTGTGTGTGTGTGCGTGTGCGTGTGCGTGTGCGTGCGTGTGCGTGTGCGTGTGCGTGTGTGCGTGTGCGTGTGTGCGTGCGCGTGTGCGTGTGCGTGTGTGTTGTTTAACGCCGCACTCAGTAATAGTAAAGCTGTATGACGTCGGTCTGTAAATAATTGAGTCTGGACCAAACAATCGAGTGACTGACATCATGAGTTTACCCATTGAGATACGATGACATAAACAAAGTCAGCGAGTCTGAGCACCGATCCTGTTAACCGCCTCTAACGCCAAGTACGGGTTGCTGAAGACCCGCATCTTAACAGGGGAGGCATCCTAGAACTTGTGCTACGTCTTGACTCACAGTGCTACCCGTGTCCCAGCATGGAGTCACGTAATGGACGTATTGGTTCTTCCTGTTACAACGTGGCATTAATTGTTTTATATCCACGACGCTGGCGTTGTAATTGAGTATTACTCGTGTTACCATGTCCTTTGGCGGACGCTGTCCGCGTGCCCACATTCAACTCAACGTGAAGTAAATCAAAAACTGTTATAATAGTTTCATTATTCTTTACTAGTATCAACTTCTAGAATGGCAATCAGAGACACGTGTTTTCAAATGCGTATTTAGAGAACACAACCTATCACTTTGGTCTTGAAAACTACCGGCAACACCATGCATAAATCTGATAACATGTCTGTCTTAATGATATGACAGTCATAGTTCCTGTTTTTTTTATTTGCAGTGTTTGTGTAACATTGGGCAGACCTCCCGCCTATGTTTGTGTAATTAAATGTACATGTTTTAATCCAGTATTTAACGCGTGAAACATGTTTGTAGTGCCCTTATTGCCATTGCATGCCGTGAGGCTGCATCTACGCAATCAATAACGTTACGATTCAGTGTTAATGCAGGTTGGGCAATGTTTCGGCAATGTTTACTTAGATTCCACTTGATCAAGTCATCGCTCAAACACAAGAAGTTGTTTCTTAGTTAAAAAGCAGGGTGTGACGTACGGTAGGTATAATACTTAGTACTATTTCATTCGTGCTGATATACAATTGACATATTATTGAAATGAACACATACTCTTACTCTCCACCTCCTCATCCTCCTTCTCATTCTTCTTCTACTTCTTCTTTCTCCCCTTTTTTTCTATAGCTCTCTTCTCCCTCCCCTCTCTTTGCCTGCCCTCTCTCCACCTCTCTGATATATATCGGTCCAATATTATGTTACACTTCGCCAGTTATAAGGCTGGTCACTCTACCATTATATTGCATATCTCTGTAGAATAGAGTACATCCTAAGATATGACCCGAAGGTGTGGCACAAATGCAGGTAAACAGAATTCAACACCATTATCAGTAGCCCCACACGTTGGTTAATACCTACATTGTATAGGGTAACAACAATAAATTGTCAATTGTCATAATGAATTTTTATCATTGTAGAAATGTAATACTATTCAATGAGACAAAGAAACAACTTCGAAAACATTGTCACCAAGACGAAGTACATGACGTATCGGTTCGTCATAAAACTAGTTTATTAACATTGAATGATTAACTGTGGAACCCCAGACGGGACGTTGTCGCGTTGTTGCAGTGTCGCCCTTGCAAAAACAAGCAAAAAGTGTAAAAAAATGCGACAATGCGACAATGTTCCTTCTAGAATTCCATTGGGAACCGCTACAAGTGTATATGTATATGCTTTGAATCAGGGCACCAGAATTCCCGCTGTTTGATTAAACTGCCAGTTGGGTTGTATTTGGTCTTGGAAGATATACCAACACAACATGACGAGCATGATGCTAACCTGGATGCTGGTGCTGGTCCTGAGCTTCCAAGGTAAGAGTTAAACACTCCCGGTATAACGCATTGTAAAACAAAGGAGTGTGTGTTCCTCAATCTGGTTTGTTGAAAAGGGTGTTAAATGGGATTGAAAACCCAGTAATCTTGTGGATTGTTCATTTTCTTAATAAGTATATGTTTTGTCACTACCGATCACTAATGTTCATGATAAAAAAGTATATTTGTTATCCTTACCGATTTTGAGCAAAATGGCATTCGTCTTTGAGAAATGGTTTTCGCTTTCATTATGGATTATTCATTATATTGATCAACAGTTATCCTAAGATAATTGTTTTGGGTTTAGTTTGGCACGGGATTATATTACCTCAGCCATGCCGCGACCCTACTTTTGTAGCATCTTACAATGTTTAGATAAGTCTGTTCGACGAGATGGGGTCCAAATGGCATTTCCAGGTATCAAATACTCAACAACACGCGCAAATTAAAATTAAACACACACCGTTTATCCCCTAAGTGACATATATTGAGGGTTTTCGTATTTTACAAATATGGGCCTGAATGTATTTAAGTTACAAGAGGTTGAAAAGTTCTAAGCCTTGCTGCTTAACGGGGGTTATTGTATGACTATATTTTAACTTAATCCCATCCGAAGTCCACACACTTCTGTCAACGATACTGGAGTGAATCCCATTGGTGTAGAAGGCTTCCTCCTGGTGAGGTTAACACTCCTCCACAGTAGAAATGACTTTGCAATCATTTGTATAATGCTTGCCAGGCAGTTCTTTCTTCTAGTTTGTGAAGTCTGAGGTGCAAATCTGGTGAATACGGAGTTTGTTCAATGACTTCAAAAGCCACAACCACGGCCATGCATTGGAGCCATGGCGACATAAACTTTATGCACGGTGGAACAACCGACCTTTCATGCGTGTTTCCCCGACGTGTTGTCCTTATGTATTCTTACGCTGTTGTCAAAGCATATTAGCATAAATTCAGCCTGGCCTTTCGGAGTGAAACAGACTTTGCCATCTTGAGGAAGAAAAGACGTTGGATGTTTCCGCTGCTTTGGCTGTTGTTTGGTCCCTGGCTGATATTGGTGAACCCGAGACTCATCAAATCCCTCAACAAGATCAGCTGGATCTGTTTCAAAACGACGTACATTCTCACGACAGATGATGAACCTGGAACGTTTCTGATCAGGAGTCTTGAATCCCAGCTTGTATCATAGGCAGTTTGGCAGGGTATATATATTTTAACAGGGAGTGTATATACGTTTTATATATTCCCTTAATTAAGTAAGTTGATTATAATATCTATTTAAATAAACAAAGTGCTGCCAATACAAATTATAACAGCAGCTGGGGTATCATTACCATGGCCAGCAGCACAGAGTCATGTGCGGGTCAGCGGGTTGTAGTTAATGCCAGAGAATGGCCGGTTGGCCACTGAAGCTTAACTTTGAGGATGAGGTGCGGGATACTGCAGGCTGACCATGTATGTAACGTAACACGATACATTGCAGTCTGACAGTGAGGGTTAAAGATAGTACGCTTTCTGTTAGTCGGGACTTGACCCTCGGACAGCGGCTAGGCAGGTTGGCCCTCTTACGCCTCAGAGATCCTGCTTGGCCATACTACTATGTAGTTATATAGACATATTCAGATCACGAATAAACGTTGTGGACCCACAGACGGACTTGTGTGTTGTCATAAGAGAAATATCCGGTAGAGCACCAACGTCTACCTAGGATACTTGCTTAAACCTTTGTCGTGCCCAGTTCATTTCTCAGAAGTGTATTGACTGTGTGGCGTATAGTGAGTCGTCGATCACCCATAATCATGAACGGGGAAAATATAATTTATCAACATTTTCGAAAGTGGTAGTTGAAAATCTTTCAGATTTTGAACTGAGCTGCCCACCTCTATAAGGCTGTATACTATACATGATACTTCGTAGGCTCAGGCCGTTCCAGCCATCCCTTTTAACTACTGGAAAAGAGCTATGGGTAATTGATGAAAATGGAAAGTGGAAATCTCGTGAACTGCAGAACTTCGGTCTGTGTTTGACACACGAGGGCGACAGCGTTTTATCAAATCGCGAAACAGGAATATTAAACAACACCTGCTCTTTCCGTTGTTATATGTATTCAACAGTTTCTTCTCTATATACGTGTACCTCACTCTTCTGTATTACATTAAATATACACGACTATAAAAATGTCAGGTCCCAGGTACAATGCTGGTTATATCTATTCCCCAGAGAAACATGAGTGGTTACGCTTCTGGTCAACGTAACTCCGTGTAATTTCACAATTAAAGATACAAATTTTATTAATGACTCACGTCATCACTGTGATGTTATCTGTTACAGCGTTATCTATGACATGTTACCTACATAATGTCCCAATGTTACTGTGCTACTTGTTTATGTTACCGACATAGTGTCACAGTATTACTATACTATCTATAATACGTTATCAACACAATGTCACAGTGTCACTGTTATCAGTAATATGTTACCGACACACTGTAACTGTGATACTTATAATATGTTACCGACACACTGTAACTGTGTTACCGATAATATGTTACCGACACATTGTAACCGTGCTACCTATAATATGATACCGACACACTGTAACTGTGATACTTATAATATGTTACCGACACATTGTAACCGTGCTACCTATAATATGATACCGACACACTGTAACTGTGATACTTATAAGATGTTACCGAGACACTGTAACTGTGATACTTATAATATGTTACCGACACATTGTAACTGTGTTACCTATAATATGATACCGACACACTGTAACTGTGATACTTATAATATGTTACCGACACACTGTAACTGTGATACTTATAATATGTTACCGACACGCTGTAACTGTGCTGCCTATAATATGATACCGACACATTGTAACCGTGCTACCTATAATATGTTACCGACACACTGTAACTGTGATACTTATAATATGTTACCGACACACTGTAACTGTGCTGCCTATAATATGATACCGACACACTGTAACTGTGCTACCTATAATATGATACCGACACACTGTGACTGTGATACTTATAATATGTTACCGACACACTGTAATTGTGCTACATATGATATGTTACCGACACACTGTAACTGTGCTACCTGTAATATGTTATCGACACATTGCCACAATGTTATTGTTCAACCTGTCACAACACAGTATCACGATGTTGTTGTGTAACGTGTAATATGGTGAGTATGTTATGTTACCTATATGGTATGATCATGTTACAGGCGTCTATGCCGGACAGTACTGTAAAAGATATTACAGTACTTCCAGTTCCTACTACAAAACCTACTACTGCTCTGTTTACTGCTGTGGAAGCTTGTACACAGCTAAATGCTGCACGTGAGTGACTTGAAACTCTGTTGAATTATTGTCTTTTCTGAACGATGTTTCTAATTCATATTTTCCGTCAAGTATGAATGAAGATGGGTGAGGTGAAATGGGGTTTAACGTCGCGTCCAAGGTTATTGCACTTATATAGCGACGTGCATGAACGTGTGTGTGTTTGTGTGTCTGCTTGTACTAGTCCGGACTGATGCCGATTTATAGTGCTAGCTCACTGAGATACCATGCCGCTGTTTAACATAAATACCCAACTCAGACACAGTATACTGACTCCGAGCCGACCAGTCGTTCTTTTAGCCCCTTTATGCCGAGCGCCAGACAGGGTAACAACAAGTACCATCTTTTAACGTCTTTTGGTATGACGCGGCCGGGGATCGAACCCTGGACCTTCCGCTCTCCGGGCAGACGCTCTACCACTAGACCACGGAGGCGGTCGACTGAAGATGGATAATATCCCTCATATATACTCTTAAAATAGTAGGGGGTCGTGAAATATAAATGTCATTATCATACCTCCATGTTAGAATGATGAGATCTGATTAGTTCACGTGATCTTGGTAAAATGCCAATATGTATCCCGCCTTGGAGGGCAAAACATTCTCGGCGGAAGAATAAATCCCTAATACCCCGCCACGAACAAGACAGGGTGCACGTGGAATAAATCCCTTACACCCCGCTTCAAAGCAAAAAGCCGCACGCTTTTTCCGAGTCAATGAAAGTCACGTGATAAAGAACGAGTTGACCTCAGCTCAATCGAACAGCTATTTTCTATCAATTTTGAATTTGTGGGGTAAGATAAATTCGTTGTACCATTATCACGGAGTACATTTAGATTTATGTGTCCCTCGTTTGGTTTATACTGCTCGACTCCGGCTCGTGATATTAAACCTAACGCGGGAAAAATAAATCCACATGTACCCTTCGTGATACTACTACAACTTATAATAGTGTTGATGACAAACGTCCCATGCGTAATCCCTGTGGACCATTATTTCTGTCAATCGTATTGATTCTGCTTGTCAGT
Source organism: Haliotis rufescens (assembly GCF_023055435.1). Classification (NCBI taxonomy): domain Eukaryota; kingdom Metazoa; phylum Mollusca; class Gastropoda; order Lepetellida; family Haliotidae; genus Haliotis; species Haliotis rufescens. Next base: position 31,284,314 of record NW_025964361.1, on the reverse strand, counting down.
TGTGATTTACTTTTGGAACATTTAAGTTATTTCCGAGTATCCCTGACCTTTTTGAAGAGTTTATAAACGGGGTAAAGAAGTTATCAACTGTGTTTTCATATTATTGGTAATTCGTGTGTTGTATAAGAGGGATAATGGAATCTTTTTCACCTTTGTCGGAAGCCAGGCATATCAAGCGGTTAAGCGCTAGCGTGTTATGTGAAACATGTTCTGGTACACTGAGTAAGTGTGTGAGCGAGTTGGGTTTAACGCTGCTTTAAACAGTATTCCAGTTATATCACGACGTCTTGATTACTGGATTATTTATATATATGCGTGAAAGCAATAAATAAAACATGGGCAGAGAAAGACGTAGGTTCAAAAACTACGTGTACAGGTATCAAAGTGTTTACATATATAAATATATAAATCGTATAAATAGCTACTGGTAATGATTGCGGTAAGTGTATGATTAAGGTGACGAAAGACCCATTTTGTTCCACTTTAAATGTCCAATTGTAAGTTACAAAAGCTTTAAAGTATCGGTATGAGTATGCCTAAACATGGACACATACATATGATATAGGGGGCGGTCGGGTAGCCTAGTGGTTAAAGCGTTCGCTCGTCACGCCGAAGACCCGGGTCCGATTCCCGACATGGGTACAATGTGTGAAGCCCATTTCTGGTGTCCCCCGCCGTGATATTGCTGGAATATTGCTAAAAGCGGCGTAAAACCGTATTCACTCACTCACTCACATATGATATAGCCGGAATAGCACAATAGGCACTGCAAAAGGTTTTGTCGCTTTTATTTCATATGAATATAACTGATAACGTTTATATTAAATTATTACGACCCCGTTGACCCAAAAGGGCCCTCATTCTCTTTAACAATTCCAATGTTAAACCTTTGTCCGATTGTAAACAACTGAACAATAACTTCTTGCAATTTCTGTAGTTCGACAATGTCTAATAGTTCGATTTTATTGTCTCCAGAGCCAAAACCAGCGTTTCGATTACTGGTGTCACCGCCGGATCTGTTGGAGGGATCATTGGCTTCTGCATCTTTGTTGGCATCATCGTGTTCGTCATCAAGGCCTGCAACAGGCCCAGCACCCAGGTTCACGTCCTTCAAACATCCAGGGAAGGGCATATCGTACACATGTGACTCCTCATCTGAAATACCTACTCAGTAGAGTTCCTATTTACTCTATAAAACTCTTATAATTCATAAGAACTTGCATGGCCTGAATATGTTAAAAATAATATACACATTAGAGTTCTTCTTCCTCATATTTTTCCGTCTAAAAGGTGTGTTTTGCATGATTGTATTATTTCCATCTTACTTTTTTATTTTTAACCGTCCAAACACAATGTTCCTTTATAGTTTTTTTTTATGGGACATATTGAAATTATCTATCCTTCTTTTGCATACGAATTGTGTTTTGTAGGTTATACTTACGAATAGCAAAATAAAAAATCAACATGTGACTAGTGGTTTTGTCTATAAAATGAAATTTAAAAAAATGTAAATATATTTGACACATGTTTACGAGGATACTCAATTCAATAATGTTTTTCGTTTAAATTGTTGATGACACATGACCCAGAGAGTACTGACGATACTCATGACCCAGATGGTACACATGCCCCAGATGATACACAGGACCCGATGTAACACAGGACCAAGATGATACAGTTAAACCAGATGATACACATGAACCAGATGATACAGATAAACCAGATGGTACACCTGAGCCAGATGATACAGATGTCCCAGATGGTACACCCGAGCCAGATGATACAGATGTCCCAGATGGTACAGATGTGACAGATGGTACACCTGAGCCAGATCATACAGATGTCCCAGATGGTACACCTGAGCCAGATGATACAGATTTCCCAGATGATACAGATGTCCCAGATGGTACAGATGTGACAGATGGTACACCTGAGCCAGATCATACAGATGTCCCAGATGGTACACCTGAGCCAGATGATACAGATTTCCCAGATGATACAGATGTCCCAGATGGTACAGATGTGACAGATGGTACACCTGAGCCAGATGATACAGATGTCCCAGATGATACACCTGAGCCAGATAGTACAGATGTGACAGATGATACACCTGAGCCAGATGATACAGATGTCCCAGATGATACAGATGTCCCAGATGGTGCAGATGTCCCAGATGGTGCACCTGAGCCAGATAGTACGGATGTCCCAGATGATACACCTGAGCCAGATAGTACAGATGTGACAGATGGTACACCTGAGCCAGATGATACAGATGTCCCAGATGATACAGATGTCCCAGATGGTGCAGATGTCCCAGATGGTGCACCTGAGCCAGATAGTACAGATGTCCCAGATGATACACCTGAGCAAGATAGTACAGATGTGACAGATGGTACACCTGAGCCAGATGATACAGATGTCCCAGATGGTACACCTGAGCCAGATGATACAGATGTGACAGGTGGTACACCTGAGCCAGATGATACAGATGTCCCAGATGGTACACCTGAGCCAGATGATACAGATGTCCCAGATGGTGCACCTGAGCCAGATGATACAGATGTGACAGATGGTACACCTGAGCCAGATGATACAGATGTCCCAGATGGTACACCTGAGCCAGATGATAAAGATGTCCCAGATGGTGCACCTGAGCCAGATGATACAGATGTCCCAGATGGTGCACCTGAGCCAGATGATACAGATGTGACAGATGGTACACCTGAGCCAGATGATACAGATGTCCCAGATGATACACCTGAGCCAGATGATACATATGTGACAGGTGGTACACCTGAGCCAGATGATACAGATGTCCCAGATGATACACCTGAGCCAGATGATACAGATGTGACAGGTGGTACACCTGAGCCAGACGATACAGATGTCCCAGATGATACACCTGAGCCAGATGATACAGATGTGACAGATGGTACACCTGAGCCAGATGATACAGATGTCCCAGATGATACACCTGAGCCAGATGATACAGATGTGACAGGTGGTACACCTGAGCCAGATGATACAGATGTCCCAGATGATACAGATGTCCCAGATGGTGCACCTGAGCTAGATGGTGCACCTGAGCCAGATGATACAGATGTCCCAGATGGTACACCTGAGCCAGATGATACAGTTGTCCCAGATGATACAGATGTCCCAGATTGTACACCTGAGCCAGATGATACAGATGTGACAGATGATAGACATGACCAACTTGATCGAGTGTCGAGGCAGTCTCCTGTTAGGTTCTGATTCAGTTGTCTGTCTCCCGTCGCTTTCCGCTGTATGTGTTCTGGGGCAGTGGTGTAACCAAGTGGTTTACCCTGTTGATCCTGGTTTGATTTCCCAAATGGGTAAAACGTGTGGAGTCCGTTTGTGGTTCATTCTGGTGTATTGGAGTGTGAAACATACGTAGAGCCATAGTCACTTACTCACTTAACGGGGGCACGGGTGGCCCAGTCGTCTAAGGCGCCCAGATTCGCTGTGCAGAGTTGCGTCCCTTCGGCAGGCCAGAAACCTATGATTGTGGGTTCGAATCCCGGTTCGCCCTGATTATGTTTCTAGGTTTGGCAGCACCATCCCCGTGCTCGTGGGTTTCACCGAAATGGTAAACGTCTGAGACCTTCGGGCTTTCCTCCCACATTAAGCTGTCACGTCGTGATATAACCGGAATGCTGTTAAAAGCGGCGTTAAACCCAACTCACTCACTCATTCACTTAACGTAACATGACAAGGGAGTTTTTATAGGGCAGTAACCGTTGGGCGTACATGTAGGAAGTCAAGGTAACATCCACGAGAGCACGGCATGGAGATGGCAGTATCCCTGGGGTGCGCGAGGGAGGTAACACGGCAATATCCACTGCACACTAACGCGAGCACGCTATGAATACAGAAAATACTACACTCATTCTCGTTAGATACCAGTTTTTACAAAACGAGTGGACTTTCTATGGTATCTGACCGAGCGAATGGATTTCTTGTGAAACTGGAAAGCGTTTTGTCACTTTCAAGTGAGTGAGTGAGTGAATGTGTGAGCAAGCAATACCATACAGTGGGTTCCACAATAGCTTAGCGGGGTTACCAACACTGTGGCTTAGTTGACACTGGGTCAGAGCGAACTGTTTAACCATTAGGCTAGGGGATCTCCTCCGCGACATTACATTGCAGGATATAGTTACTGAAGGGAGTATAGGTGTGTGACCACTATGTTTATCAAGTTATGTCTATCATGGCGTGATCATGACTGTCAGTAACGGGGATGGGGCGCTCAGTGTGATTTATCTGAGGGTTTACGCGTGAATGACACGAGTTCCCACAACGTGTCGTTCCGGGTGATCAGCCTGCAGAACTAACAGATTTTAAATGCACCCAAATGCATCCACGTCACATCTACATAAATAAACACATCACATTGGGAGGTTATGCCTATTGTTTCCTGCAACAACCCCAAGCGTGGATTATCAGATAATCTGCCATTGGCTGGTTATGTCCATCTCCTGAGGCAAGAGCGTTAAAGGGGCCATTACACCAAACGGCGATCGCTCTGCGCTCCTTCTGCGTCCTAAAATTTGACTAGAGCGCAGTGGGGTCGCCATACTCAAGAAAACTCCCTTTTGGTGTAATCGCTCCTACGACCGTTCTGCCTTCCTTCTGCGTTCCCTCTGCCTCCGTTCTGCCTCCCTTGAGCGACTTACATCGACGGCGATCTCACTGCGACTGTTTTAAGCAGGTTCAAAACTTTTCAGCGACAGTGGCGCTCATGGCGATGGCTGAGCGTTCCCTCTGCCTCCCTTGTGCGCTCTACGCGACCGTTCTGCGACCCCTCTGCCTTCAACGCCGACCTGGCAAAACTTAAGAACGCAGAACGGTCGCAGAAAGGTCGCCGTCCGGTGTAATGGGGGTATTACTGAGCGTTAAATGTCCACTTTCCACCCTTGCCGAACTAGGCTGTCATGCAGATTATAAGAATATAAGGCTGAAAATGTTTAGTGGGAATCAAACTTCAGTTGGTGCTTTTCAAAGTCAAAACGTCTCTACAGTTACCACCCGCAACCAAGTGTGGTAAAATATTTTCAACGTTCATGTTGTGTGATACATTGTACATGCAAAATATTACAACATATTCATGTTGCTGAGAGGATATTTCGTTCAAAGTTATTCCTCACTAGTGATGTTGTTGCTAATAAAATGGGACTATAATGTCTCTCTATTGGTTTCATGACATCTTCTTAGCTTTGACACACAGCTCATGTACGTTATATATCATAAACTAATCATTTTACTCGTTCTTTACAATCTAACGTTCGGCGTTTTACTATAGCTATGACATGATATTACACAAAACCTATTTCATGATTTTTTGTTAATTTTTATAAATATACTATACTAGTGTCACATCATTAAACTTACAGAGCAAATATAATTTCAAAACAACGAAAATGAGACCCGTAAATATAACATTTAATTTGAGCGTGAACCCATTTATTTCAATTACTTCTTTCATTCAACTTACTGAGTTTACTAAGAAATTGTAATGTTTTAAGTTTCTGCCTACATAGTGAGAATAACGTGACAGTCCTACAGCAGGACTGATAATATTTTGACATAAATAACAATGTTGTAGAACTGATCGTGATTAACAATCAGCTACGATTCCACGAGAAGATACCCCATTTAAAAATAATGCTTAGCCTTATATATATTTCGTTGGTTTACGCGATAGAACGACGAAAACATCTCAAATGTGAAAAGAAAAAATACTTCTTGACAATTCTTTTTTTTTTATCTCTATTTTACAAATAAGTTAAATATAAAAAAGCATGAGAATCTATCACCGCTGTTCGTAAAAAAAATTCTATTACTCTAACAAATCAATTATCTTTCGATATAGATTAACAATCGTACTTCCGTTATTGTGTGTAAGACGAGCTATCGTCCAACTACCTATATTGAAGTTTAGGCCAAATACGTTTGGAAAAACAAACAAATATAAAATAAAAAGCTTTTATACTTGAGAAAGGAGGGTAATATTGCTGGGTAGTTTGATATTGGTTTTGGTCCTTTCGAAATGACCGCCTCCGTGGTCTAGTGGTAGAACGTCCGCCCGGAGAGCGGAAGGTCCGGAGTTCGATCCCCGGCCGCGTCATACCAAAAGACGTGAAAAGATGGTACTTGTTGTTACCCTGTCTGGCGCTCGGCCTAAAACAAGGACTGGTCGGCTCGGAGTGAGTATACTGTGTCTGAGTGGGGTATTTATGTTAAACTGCGGCATGGTATCTCAGTGAGCTAGCACTATAAATCGGCACCAGTCCGGTCTAGTACAAGCAGCCACACACACACACGTGCATGCACGTCGCTATATAAGTGCAATAATCTTGGACGCGACGTTAAACCCCATTTCACCTCACCTCACCACCTTTCGAAATACTCTGACCATTCCAGATTACGGAAACATGTACCGGCAAATATAAAGACACGACACTGATCATGATCTGTGACTGTCGGTTGTTGGAGACACAACGTACACAACGTAATATGATAGATTGTGATTGGACAGGTCCATTTTGAAGTTGTGTTCCAAGTTCGTGTGTCCTGTGTGGTGAGTCTAGGTGATTTTGGTGATCTCAGACACTGACGTGTTGCAGCTGTTACTACGTGTAAGAGGCGTTTAACCAACGTATGTAGTCACTTTTGGGCATGGTTTTTATTAATGAACCATGTCTACATTACACCTAAGTCAAATATACCACCTCAATCGCCCCCACCTCAACCACACACAACCTCCACGTCAGCACCTCAAACATAAACCCAACCCCCACCTCAACAACACACAACCCCCACGTCACCACCTCAACCACACACAATTCCCACCTCGACCACACACAACCCCCAGGTCACCCCCTCAAACACAAACACAACCCCCACCTCAACCACACACAACCCCATCGTCACCACCTCAACCACACACAATCCCAACCACAAACACAAAGCCAACGCCCATGTCACCACCTCAAACACAAACCCTCCCCCAAACACACACTGCAACCACCCCCATCTCTCATCCCATCACCTCAAACATAAACTCAACACCCACCTCAACCACACAACCCCACGTCACCCTCTCAAACACAAACACAACACACACCTCAACCACACACAACCCCATCGTCACCACTTCAACCACACACAATCCCCACGTCACCACCAGAAAAAAAAGCCAACGCCCACGTCACCACCCACAAACATAACCACAACCCCCACCTCAACCACACACAACCGCCACGTCACCACCTCAATCATAATCCCAGCATCCACCTCAACCACACACAACCCCCACCTCAACAACACACAACCCCCACGTCACCCCCTCATACACAACCAAAACCCCCACCTCAACCACACACAACCCCCTCGTCACCACCTCAACCACACACAATCCCTACCACAAACACAAAGCCAACGCCCACGTCACCACCTCAAACATAACCCCAACACCAACCTCAACTACACACAACCCCGACGTCACCACCTCAAACATAAACACAACACCCACCTCAACCACATACAACCCACACGTCACTACCTCAAACATAAACCCAACACCCACCTCAACCACACACAACCCCATAGTCACCACCTCAATCATTACCCCAACGCCATCCTCAACCACACACAAAAACAACAACATATCACCACTTCAAACACAAACCCAACACCCACCTCAACCACACAAAACCCCCACGTCACCACTACAAACACAAACCCAACCCCCACACACAACCCCCACGTCACCACCTCAAACCTCACCTCACACACACACACACACACACAAACACACAAACACACACACACACACACACACACACACACACACACACACACACACACACACACACACACACACACACACAACTTCATTGTGAATTCAATGATGATCTGTGCGATGTTGTTACATCTTTGAAGATTGATTGTTTTTCTAATGCCTACGAATCTATGTTTGTTTAGAATCTAAAATACCCTAAGAAGTGTGCATGTCTTAACTTTTAGATTGCCCGTTTTGTGTCACGTGCATGAGGTGATTTGCCATACTTGGACGAACACCTGGTGTCGTCACTGATATGCATGATTTGAATATCATGTGTATGGTGTGTTTGTCTGTGTTAAATTAGGTCTTTGTGGCCGGACAGTAGATGCTGGAACATCTAGCCTAGTTCCTCCAAACTGCTGGGGACATTGGGTATTAAGGTCGTTTTCATTCTGATGCTATGTCATCGTACATATGATTTCTCAGTGTACCCGAAATCGGAGGTATATATATACTGTTATGTCTTTATGTACACTCAATTTAGTGGTCTATGGGAGATAACTCCCGAAGGCTTACTGTGTCCATGATATGGTCTAGGGGAGATAACTCCGGACAGCTTATGTTAGGGAGTAAGAAGAATTGAGTTCCAATATGTCTGCCTGCCATGTGCTCTGTGTGAATTAAAACCCTTGTTCCACATTTCCACATTATATATCATTTGGCGACGAGGATGAGCAATATTCCAGCTCCAACTCCATTTCTGCCAACTCCAGGCAATCCAGACATTCCATGGAAGCAGTGGAAACAGGTTTTTGACAATTACATGGAAGCTACTAATATAATGCTAAGTCATTCTCAGATTGGAGGAAGAAGGCTATTCTCCTAAGCATTTTCTACACACTTCCAGAAGACACTTCAGTCACAGGTGACGAAAACCGCCTTCTGAATGCTGCTATTAAGACTTTAGATAAACATTTTCTGCCAAGAGTTAACGTTGTATCAGAGAGAAAGGAATTCAGAAAAAGAGCATAATTGCAGGCTGAAAATGGGAATGATTATGTGACTGAGTTGAGAGCTTTAAGCAGTTCGTGTGAGTTTGGATTCAAACATAAAATCAGAGACAGGTTTTAATTGAGCCAGATCTTTCACTTGTGAATGCTGTAGAGATTTCTCGTGTTGTTGAGGGCGCTCTTCAGGGAACCAGGACGTTGAGTTAGCCAAGGGATGTTTCTGTCAGAAACGTCAAGACACATGGATTCAGGCCTGTAGATAAACAGGGCAAGTCACCAAAAGGTGTGATACAAAAGGCTTAAGGTCACCATGGTAACGATAAAGACCCATCATGCCAGAAGCGTTGTTTCCGATGCGGTTCAACTAAACATTTGGCTAATGATTCCAAATGTCCTGCAAGGAAAGAAAAGTGCAAGAGTTGTGGGAAAAATGGACACTTTTCTAACGTTTGCAAGAAAGCTGGAAACTTTCGATATTCTTCAGTCAATGCTGTAGAAGGTGGAGAATATTATGAACTGGAAGAAGTACAGGTTCTAACGGTGAACAGTGTCACAAAAGGAATCTTTGCAGATGTCGCAACCATTGGTGTGCCAGTCAAGCTACTCATAGATACAGGCTCAGCAGTATCTATTCTGTCAGAAGAAATATATTCTAAGCATCTCCCCAAAGAGGCTCTACAGACACCGAAGATAAAACTGACTGACTATTCCCACAAACCCATTCGCGTGAAAGGCTGCTTCAAAGCTACGGTTGAGTACAAAGACAGTGGCACCAAAGGGACTTTGTGCCAAAAGGAAGTTGCATTCTAGGGCTTGACCTGATACATTCTCTTTACCTTTCTATTGTTGGCAGAGAGCTGAAATGCAACGAAGTGGATTCTGTTGTCCTGGGCAATAAGCAGGGTACTGACATTATTCAAGAGTACAAGTAACTGTTTGAAGGTAGAGGTCTGGCCAAGGGATTCGTACACAAAGTGAAAATGAAGCCGATTGTAAACCAGTACAACAGAAGTTACGCTGCTTGCCGCTTGCAGTGAGAGATAAAGTATCCAGAGAATTAGAAGGAAATCATTGAAAAAGTTGATGCTTCGGAATGCGTTTCTCCAATTGCTGTTGCGTGGAAGAAATCGGGAGAGCCAAGAGTATGTGTTGACTTGAGAAGGCAAATGAGGCTATTGTTGTGGACAAATTTCCACTCGCTCACAGCTCTACTGGTGGCCAGGAAGAGATCGTCAAGTCGAAGAGAAGCAAGCAAACTGTGAGATATGTAATACCAGTGATAAATCTGCTTCAACTAGATATGCTCCAATGACTCCAACAGCATGGCCTAAAGGCCCGTGGGAAAAAGCGGCTATCGACATAGTGGGACCAATTGAAAAAGCCCCTGCTGACTGTCGTTTTGCTATTACGTTGGTTGATTATTTCAGTAAGTGGCCAGAAGTAGGATTCTCGGCAAGTGTTACAACAGAAACTATCATCAAATTCTTACAAACAGTCTTCAGTCGGGAAGGATATCCTCTTGAAATTGTGTCAGACAATGGCTCACAATTTGTCTCCACTCAGTTTTAACAATTTCTGAAGTACAGAAATACTAAGCACATTAAATCTGCTCTGTACTACTCACAAACAAATGGGCTTGTTGAGCGTGTCAACAGGATTCTGAAAAGCTGCATAAACTTGCTAAAATCCAGAGTAAACCACTCAAGCGTTTAGTGAAAGAATTTCTCTGCATTTACTGCACACCTCCTCATGCAACTACTGAAGAATCACCATCATTCCTGCTACATGGTCGGAAGATGAGAACAGGTCTTGACATTGCAGGTGTCACAAAGGCTCCTAACAAAAGTCTTGCTGGCGTCAGGACGTGTGTCACAGAAAAGCAGTTGAAGTACAAGGAGCGAGCAGATAACTTGCGAGGCGCAAAAACTCCAGTTGGTGATGAAGTATGGATAAGAAACCTGGTCATGTTCCAAAGGGGGAAAACAGATATTCAGGTCCTACAGTATATATACACAGAAGATAACTGAATGTAAGAAGGGTGTGTTTGACAGTTTCCCAGGTGTACTTGGAGGGTTTTTTCTCCATAATTCGTTTGCTCCTACACTAGTTGATATGCAACGAGACCTTTCCTCATTCCACTTTTGAAATAAAGTTTTAGATTCCCTTTTTCTTTGAACTTCGTGACCATCCCGTTTTACAAATCATGGAAAAAATACGAACCCAAATAGTTAATTTTGTGTGAGGTTGAGAACATGGATGGAAATTAATTATTTGATATCGCAATCTCAAGCTGGTTTCCGCTATCGGTTTTCAGACATTTGATATTATATGCATTTCACAATCTTTGTGCACAAATATTTCGCAAAATAAACGTTTATACCTCATGTTTCAAACGTGTTGTGTGTATTGGTAAATATACCTCAGATAAATCAATTCGTGGTGAAACTGGATGCTGCATTATACTTGCACATAGTCAGTTAGGTAAACACTGGATGAAGTCTATAGAATGGAATAATGCAGAAATCCTCTTTCGTGATCAAAGTTGTTGAAGCAATTGGATGATAAAGGAAAACATAATGTGGTAGCTGAAGTAAGGAATCCTATATGTTGATGTGCCTTTTCCTTTTGTGTGGATTGCACTGGATATTGGTGACAATCAAAATGTTTGTTGGAATAATTAAGCAGAGATTGAAAGCTCTATTTGTGCAAAACTGTCATGAAACTGTTTCTTCTTCACATTATCTAAGCAATTACATTTAATTTAAGTAACAACTTCAACCTGAAATGTATTCATCTGTCTTACCATTATCATTAATAAGATCTTTTTTTGTGAATTTAGAATTTCATTGCCTAATTTCAATGCAAAAAGTTGTAAAGATATTGATGTTGTTAATTTAGTGTATGCACTAATTGCGACAGAGGTGACGTTAAAGTGTAACATATATATTTGGTTATAGTTAAGATCTATACAACTTTCTTTCTTGAATAATAATTGTAAATCTGAAATATTAATGATGTGCATGTAATAATTTCAGTGTTTCACATGTTTTAAATATCAGATTTGAGAAAATGAAATGTCTGTATATTCACGTGACAAAATATTATGTTATAGTTTCAATTGTACTTCAGGTCATATGGCCCATAATACTGGCTAAATATTCAAAGCCATTTATTTTCCAATCAATTGATGCCATCACTTATTTTTTTCACGAGTGTATATGAGTTTTTAATATTTATAAAAGCTATGACAATTTGACTTGCTCTGAGTGCCCTGATGGCATCCTTGGCACCTGTGCTACTCTTCTTGCAGGGATGCAAATTCTCACCTCAGATGGGTCTGAAGTTAAAACTATTAACTGGTCACGCCAGGACCAAAGTGTTCTCATTCCTAAACAAAAGGGACGTTTTGATACGAGATGTATGATGGAGTTCACACTTACCAACCACACGCTCAAAGGGCACCACGACTGGCCTAACAGCCTAACAACCTGTCATAATGGGAGTCGACCATCAAGTTGGATGAGGTCTGTCCTACAGATGTTGGTGATACAAGAAGCACATCACAGAGCCCACAACACATCAGTCGTGCTCTGCTATACGGTACAGTGCTGGTAAAGCCCATGAACACGACTCCAAACACGATTCCAGCCCTCACCAAAGTCGAGACTCATCACAGAACATTGTGTGCCGCCAATGACGCAACTGTCATGACACCCTGTCCACAGCTCTCTAAAACGTTTGTGATGAGCAATCGTCTTGATGCCAATCACTGGGCGACGACTTCATTGTCCTGTACGTATCAGCCGATTGTGATCAGTAGTATCACCCACATTTCTCGTCTAAATATCTACTCCCCAACGCTATAATGTTTTCTGACGTTATTCACGGTTTGTTGTTGACGGGATACTGCAGCAGTTGAGATATCTGTTTGCCTATGCAAATTACAGAGCCTTAAAATCCCAACTAGTACAAAATAGTGAAGCTTCATCTTGTGCGCTATTGTCTTATATTGCCTATCCATGGTAACAATTGTATAAAGCAATAATTCCTCACCTTTCTCTTATGTTACACGGTGATACAAAATATGTATGCAACATTACGAGAATAAAGTACATTCCCGCGGAAGTCACTTCTCCCTACTCACATTCTCATGTGGTCCAATAATTTATCATTTAAATATATTTCATATTCCTCAAAAGTAAGGTTTCATTGCATATTTTAAACTTAAAATAACTCCAATATCTTTTTGATATTTTAGTTTTAGTCTGAACCTGGTCATTGCCAACCAAAAAGGCGTGGAAGCTGGAACAGCATCCGATGCTAATAAAGGATATGGCTACAACTACAATGTTGTTGATGAATTCCATTACATTTCAATGACTTTCCCAAACTGTACACTCCCAATACATATTCCAAACCCAGGGCACTATTTATGTAGATGTTCTGTGACTGTACTTTTTAACCATTTGTCTGCTGTACCTTCAAACGGTTACTTCTAATTTCTCGGTTTGATTGAAAAGTTATTTTTATATATTATTATCACACTTTATCTATTTCTGTAAAGAACCACTACTGATCATTGTCAAATTCCATGCAGAGAATCACTTTCTGTTTGATGTCATAGCATTCGACAATGTTTGTGAATCTTTGAGAACATTTCTGTTTTGGTGATGGGCACTCCTGTGGTGGTGGACATCATGGGTACCAAGTTTGTATTATTGCCATGGCGATGTTTACTCGACCTACAGCATGACCTACATCCATCGACCAGTGTACCAAGATTCAAGATAATTAATCTGAACGTCATCTCTGTAGATTACAAAAGTCTGCTTCAGTCTCTAGTAAACTTACCAACTGTTGTCTGAGAAATATTTATAGTCATATTTATGTTACATGATTTGGAGCAAATTTCAAGTCAATTTCAAGATGTCCGTCCATACAAATCCTGCTCTCGCGAATCAAATTTGGTGAACATGATCTGAGGTACCAGTAGAACGTAAATACAGATTATGGATACAGGAATTCTATGGAAGTAAAAGCCCAAGATTCTTTTGCGTATTTCAGTACGCCAGTACCTAAGGGAATATTGAATCTCTATAAAGAAACCCAAGACAAATGAAGCACCCACTTAAACTCTACACTCAGAGACCGATACATCAAACTTGTCACAAAGGGATTACTTCAGACTGTATACAGATGATTTCCCACCTATCTCAAAGCCCCGTGAATTTTAAAAGAACATATAACTGTTTTCTTATGCATGGCATTGGCAACCTATAAAAAACCTGTATGCATTTTGATTAGCCATCAGTGCACTTTGACACAAGTGTGCACCTTTCTGAAGGCTCAATTTACTTTTCTTATAGAATATATACACATGTACGTAACACGAGAGCCCGTGACAGGGCCTGTTTTGATGTTGTGCCAGCAGTGAGCCGCCTTGTGTACTCCGTGTCTTAGAAACCTGTAATCAACGAAACGTGAAACTGCCTTGAGGTATAATTGTTGTCGGGACAGTGTTCTCATTTACCAGATGAGTCCTTCGCCTGTCATGCGGGACTTTTAAACACTACACTTATGGATACTCTAAACTTGGGACTGCTCATTGTCGTATTTGTGTCAGGTAAGTATTGAACAGGATCAATGTCTTAAAACCGTTATTTAAAAGTATATGAAATACATTGCCATACAAGTGATAACCAAATCATAAATTATCTCACTATCTTACTACAGTGTCTGACAAATATAACGTGAGACGTCATTGGCCTCTCTCACGTAGTCTATGTCTCCTTTCCTTTCTCTCAGTCACATTACGTAGTCTATGTCACCGTCTGTCTCCGTCTTCGTTCCTCCGTCTGTCTTCGTCTTCGTTCCTCCGTCTGTCTTCGTCTTCCTTCCTCCGTCTGTCTCCGTCTCTCACTCATGCAGTCTGTCTTCGTCTTCGTTCCTCCGTCTGTCTTCGTCTTCCTTCCTCCGTCTGTCTCCGTCTCTCCCTCGTGCAGTCTGTCTTCGTCTTCCTTCCTCCGTCTGTCTCCGTCTCTCCCTCGTGCAGTCTGTCTTCGTCTTCCTTCCTCCGTCTGCCTCCGTCTCTCCCTCGTGCAGTCTGTCTTCGTCTTCCTTCCTCCGCCTGTCTCCGTCTCTCACTCATGCAGTCTGTTTTCGTCTTCGTTCCTCCGTCTGTCTTCGCCTTCCTTCCTCCGTCTGTCTCCGTCTTCGTTCCTCCGTCTGTCTTCGTCTTCCTTCCTCCGTCTGTCTCCGTCTCTCACTCATGCAGTCTGTCTTCGTCTTCGTTCCTCCGTCTGTCTTCGTCTTCCTTCCTCCGTCTGTCTCTGTCTCTCACTCGTGCATTCTGTCTTCGTCTTCCTTCCTCCGTCTGTCTCCGTCTTCGTTCCTCGTCTGTCTTCGCCTTCGTTTCTCCGTCTGTCTCCGTCTCTCACTCATGCAGTCTGTCTTCGTCTTCATTCCTCCGTCTGTCTTCGTCTTCCTTCCCCCGTCTGTCTCTGTCTCTCCCTCACACACACGTCGCTTTAAATGCAACAATCTTGGGCGCGACTCCAATTCACCAACACCTTGAGAGTTATGCATCTCCGTAATCTATATATTCAATACGATATATTTGTGATTGAAAATTGTCAGCATATATATCTGATCATAATGTTCCTCCGTCTTACGCCCTTCACTCGCTGTCACATGTCAACATCCTCTCTCTTTCTGCGTCGCAGTCTCTCCGTCTCTGTCGCAGTTTCTCTGTCCCCATTGCTCGGTTTCTTCGTCTCCCTTTGTTTTCAAAATAAACATTTTATGAATTAGGACGACCTCATTGAGATTACCGCCCTAAACACTGCGCTGCCATCACCCTGTTTCGTTTTAAAGACCAGTACGAGTGTAACTGACAGTGTGATACGAGCGACCTTTATTGTGTCCTTAATTTTGACTGCACATGTTGGTGTGAATTAACCCTAAAAACGTTGTCGAACAAACTCATGCCTAAGCACGCTCATCAAACCTCTCCATCTCCTGACACCTGTCGGGCCTTCCTGTTGAAACAACCCCTGCTGTAGTAGCAAAGGAAACCCTACGCCTCATTTGATTTTATCACATTTGATGTTCAATTGAAAAATTATATCCCAAAAGTGAACTGTGCTGGCGCTTAGTCAGCACTCACAGAACACTTATACGTTGGTTCTTTTTTCAAAAATATAATTTTATTTAAAACTTTAACTGCTGATAGGTATGTCAGACAACTTATCTTTGAAAATCTATAAATTTGCTTTTGTCGGCACAAAGTTACAACATTTCAAACATGGTAGGGGTCATGTTCATTTCTTATCCCCGTCTTCTTTGAACCAATCTTTGTTTGCACAAATTGACCCAGCCACAGATTACGTTCTACAAACTTTATTTATTTGGCACTTTGTCAACTTGACTATATCTCTTTCACAAGTTCCTTTTACCTCTCTCTCCACCCCCCCCCCCCCCCCCCCCCCCCCCCCTCCACCCCTCCCCAAACAAAACATCAATCCACTTTGTGATTAAAAATCAATTTCTGAGGAAACGTACCTAAGGTCCTGCTGTTTCTTGGCGTCCGGTCATAAACTGAACATGTAATGTATTGAGAATAGGAATTATGCGACCGCCTCCGTGCTCGAATTGATTCCCTTCGCCTGTGTCTGAGTGGAGTATTCATGTTAAACTGCGGCATGTTATGTCAGTGGGTTAGCACCACAAAACCGACATAATTCCGGACTTGTACAAGCAGGCACACACACGCACGCACGCACGCACGCACGCACGCACGCACGCACGCACACACACACTCACGTCTTGGGCGCCACTTGAAATTCACCTTCACCTTGAGAGTTATTCATCTTAGGTATCTATATATTTAACACGATATATTTGTGATTGAAAACTGTCAGAAAAATTTGATCAAAATATTTATCATTTAAGCTTTACCAGCAATTTAAGTTTGTTTTCCTCACGACCATATGGAAACAGAAAGACATATTAATTATCATGCTCTGATAAATCTCGAGATTAACACCATCCATTCTGGTACACATTCCTTTACGTCACAGCTAGGTAGCCTCTCTCAGATGTTAAACGTTGACATTAATTGTAAATTCTTAAACCGGCGTTTGAAAGTGAAATCACATTTGCCATGCATTTCTATCATTTTGTCTATTGCCGCTGTTCCATGCACCAAACATATATGTATGATGAATTGAAAATATTTGCCGAAGTGTGATATTTACGATGCAGAAACACCCGATGATATTTATATCATATCATATAAGAAAATGCTAACAAAACTATTTGTCCTTCGGCTTAACTCAGAGGTGAGGTGAGGTGAAATGGGGTTTAACGTCGCGTCCAAGATTATTGCACTTATATAGCGACGTGCATGTACGTGTGTGTGTTTGTGTGGCTGCTTGTACTAGTCCGGACTGATGCCGATTTATAGTGCTAGCTCACTGAGATACCATGCCGCAGTTTAACATGAACACCCCACTCAGACACAGTATACTGACTCCGAGCCGACCAGTCTTTGTTTTAGCCCCTTAATGCCGAGCGCCAGACAGGGTAACAACAAGTACCATCTTTTCACGTCTTTTGGTATGACGCGGCCGGGGATCGAACCTCGGACCTTCCGCTCTCCGGGCGGACGCTCTACCATCAGGCCACGGAGGCGGTCGCTTAACTCAGAACCAAAGGTGGACATATGCATGCTGGTTGTTCTGAAACATAATGTGTTGTGTTGTGGGTCTCCCCCAAATTGTTTCCTCTTACTTCGTCTAGTGGGGCTTTAGATCGACGTCACACTAAATCGTTTTTGAACGTAATGATCATGAACAATGGATGACCTTATCATTCAATTATTTGCGACAATGTTTTCACATGACGTCACAATCAATTAAAACAATGGAACAATTGGACCTGACTAGCCAACCAGCATGAAGTCAAATGGATAATACGCAGTGAGCGGTGTACACCTTACCTACCTGGCACTTAACACAGATTAATATGTAGCGTCTGTACTGCCTGAATGAACATGGCGTTCTAGTCTGTTTGTGTTAAGAGTGCCCTGTATTGAGTAAGCAAACGTACACTGACACTGCATTGTACTGTTTCTGTCAAGTTAGCTTCAGTTCACTTTAATTACTGACACTATTTTTAATTTAAATAGAATACTGATTAGAAGTAATCTCAGAAAGACGTTATCAGTAGATGTATGTAAATATGTTGCAAGTTTTAGTCGACAACCATTGCATATTAGCAAACACGAAGTCTATTCCGAGCTGTCGAGGTTCTCCGTACTTGTTGTACATGGGAGTTAATGTTCAGCGTGATGTTTAGGAGAGGTCAGACTGTTCCCAAGAAGTTTACACCAAAGACTGCAGCTGGAGAACACATTCTGATGACAGCAGAGGGTAACCATAAAAAGATCATGATCTTTGCCACTGTCAACTTTCTGATGACAGCAGAGGGGGACCACAATAATATCATGATCTTGGCCACTGACAACTTTCTGATGATAGCAGAGGGAGACCACAATAAGATCATGATCTTGGCCACTGACAACTTTCTGATGATAGCAGAGGGAGACCACAATAAGATCATGATCTTGGCCACTGACAACTTTCTGATGATAGCAGAGGGAGACCACAATAAGATCATGATCTTGGCCACTGACAACTTTCTGATGATAGCAGAGGGAGACCACAATAAGATCATGATCTTGGCCACTGACAACTTTCTGATGACAGCAGAGGGAGACCACAATAAGATCATGATCTTGGCCACTGACAACTTTCTGATGATAGCGGAGGGAGACCACAATAGGATCATGATCTTGGCCACTGACAACTTTCTGATGATAGCAGAGGGAGACCACAATAAGATCATGATCTTGGCCACTGACAACTTTCTGATGATAGCAGAGGGAGACCACAATAAGATCATGATCTTGGCCACTGACAACTTTCTGATGATAGCAGAGGCAGACCACAATAAGATCATGTTCTTTGCCACTGACGAAAACCTCCGCCATCTAAGCAACGCTGACACCTTACACCTTTGACAAATGACCCTCACTTTTTCACTCAGCTGTACACCGTTCACGCTTGTATGTGGACATTGGAGCTAATGTGACCCTGACACATGTATTTGCTGACTATGTGTATGCAGCTCAGAATGCAGTGGAGGTAGCACTTCCTGGTGTGATCTTTAAAGGGTGCTTCTTTCATTATGGACATACAATTTGGGAACATGTACAAATCAAGAAAACTGAAGATTGCATATAGATGATCACAGTGTCAACCTGCTGGTCCGCGTGCCATGGCCCTACCTACCTCTCGTCACTGTGCCACCATTCAGTGACGTCTGGTTCGAAGCAGGTCCTAATGATCCCGATGTCAACTGGGTAAGTCGTGGTCACATCATGTGGAACCATTACTCTACAGATGAACCCAGAACCACCAACCACATGGAAGGGGGGCACTGGAAACCCGATCATCTGCAAGGTCATAGACTTCTTGAAGACCGAACGACCCATGAAGATCCGGGGTAGAATAGGTCTTCAGCAACCTGTGCTTGTCGTCAGAGGCGACGAACGGGATTGGGTGGTCAGGGTTGCTGGCTTGGTTGATGCACGTCATCGTATCCCAGTTGCGTGGATCGATGCTCGTGATGTCATTCGATGGATTGGCTGGTCCAGACTCGATTATTTACAGACCGTCGTCATATAGCTGGCGTTAATGGCCTTCCAGATCTCCGGATCCGAATCCGATAGAGCCTCTATATATGGGATGATCTTGATAGACGTGTACGTCAACGTCAACATATGCCACAGACACTTGCACAAATGGCCAAAGCGTTGTAGGATGAATGGAGGAGAATTCCACATGACGGAATCCGCAGACTTATTCAGTCTGTGCCAAGGAAGTGCAGAGCAGTGATAACAGAACAACGTGGCCACACCAGATACCGATCGGAACGCCCCTCTCGTGGACGTCCGTGTCTTGTGACAGGACAATCAGTATTGCCATTATGTCTATATGTGACCATTACCATGCTAAGTTTCATCCTTGTGCCAATCAAATTAAATGAAATATGCACATTTAACTAAACACAGTAAAACATTTCAAAGTTAGCATATGCATTTCCTTTTTTAAGAATGTATTTTGGAGAAAAAAACAATTTGGAAAAAATATTTGCTCAAAATTTTTTGTTGACTTTATTAAGGAAATATCCAAGATATTCAAAAGATATCCCACTGGCAAAAATGATTGGCCCCTAACGTTCGTAATGATATTTAGAGATAATGTTAAACCATATGAATGATATGGATAAGCCTATCAGGTCTATGCTGTTTGGAAATATACTTGTAGAGATTCCATTATTTATGTAGGTGCAGCTGGGTACACCAGCTGTAAGAAGACATACTGGGACTACTGGCGATGGGAATACAGACAGTCCACATACTACTGTACCGGGTACTGCTGTGGAACTTCGTACGATGACAAGTGTTGTTCGTACGATTCATCCATAATCAGGTACTACACTGGAGTGAGTGCAATGAATGAGTTTTAACGCCGCTCCGTACTTATATCACGGCGCTTCAGTTGGATGTCGGTGTAAAGTCTGAAGTGAATAGGTCCTTAATGTTTTGGAGCTGACAAACCTAGAAACATTATCAGGACACATGACTAGCTACGGTACAACATGTACAGTCAATATGTGATGATATAACCTGAATACATCAGTGAGTGATTGGGTTTAACGCCGCTTTTAACAGTATTTCAGCTATATCACGGCGTGTCAGCATGAAGTGGGAGGATAGCCCAAAGTGATGCAGAACGATGTTAGACCTTTACCACTTTGGTGAAACACACGAGCACGAGTGACGAGCGAACGCTTCTGCCACAAGGCAACCCCACCGCCCGACTTGAGTAAGGCTTAGCATAGAGTGAGTATAGGCTAAGCATAGACTGGACATAGATTGAGAAATAGATTCCACGTGTCGTGTCTTTTTTCTCCACAGTTCCTTCACTTACACGAAAACCTGGGTCATTGTGGGAGGCGTGTTGGGAGGACTGTTCGGCTTGTTCGTCGTGTGCATGATCATCGGAGCGGTCATGTACGCCTTCTTTAAAACAACACAACATGGATCTCGATCACGGACGGTTCATCCTAGTTCGAACACAAACACACAGACCATCAGCTACGGTAGGCAACATACTGTTGAGCCACAGTCATGGCGCGATGTCCCGTCTCTCAGGCTCAGTCAGTTTCATCAGTTATTTTGGAAGCGCTGCTTCTTGTTTGTCCTGTCATCCTTTGCCATTTTACAATAATCGCCCGACTCGTAGCCCAATGACGTCTTTTGTCGCGAACACTTTGTATCATCACTGCTTGATGGTGATTCATAACACTCATGATATAGTAGGATTCGGACAACCGACTCCATCCTTTAGCAAAGATTTCTTTTGATTACTGACTGTTTTTGTCGCTTTTGTTTCCTATTGTTCCTTTGTTGCGCGTAGCTAGCATACATAGCAGGGACGTTTTTGACGGATATGATGCCATATTCTAATAATAACGTATGTATCCTTCACTGCAGGGCCGGGTCTCGCGCAGCCACCCCCCTACACAACAGCAGCACCCCCACCGCCAGAGTATTCCCCTCCCCTGGGTGGGTACAACGAGACCGGACCAATTGATAAAAGGGGGCATAACCCGTACCCTGGACCGCAGCCCCTTCAAGTACAACCGTTCCCAGGAGGCGCCGCCGGCCCATCCGGAAGTGAACCAGCGGAAGCCATAGCTGGTGCCCCACCAAGGTCTACCTTTGCTTGAACCACGGCTGATACCACAGAGCAACTTGTAGCACATATAACACCCTGTCTCCCAAACTACTACTTCTACAACTACAACTACTACAAATACTACTACTACTACTACTACTACTACTACTTATACTACTACTATCAACATTGGTGATCATGTAGCACATGTGATGTCTCCTCAGTTCAGCAGTAAATGGGTACCCGGTAGAATGAGATGGTAATGTAACTGTTTACTTTCAAGTGACTCACAGGCACCCTACTACTTAAAGGGTACTAACCAAACCATGAGTTGTGTTTTTGTAGCAGCCATAAAGTCCCGTGATGGGATTCGAACCACGGACCTTCTGATCAGAGGTCGGACGTCCACATGACCAAAGAGGTTAACCCCGTCAGCTAGCTGACAAGGTGAGGATGTCATCTGTCTGACGACTCCACGCCCTGCTACATTTGGGCTGTGGGTAAATGGTAAAGGGTTCACTTGTCACGCCGTAGGTCTGGGTTCGATTCCTCACATTGGTAGTGTGTGAAGCCCTGGTGTCCCCCTCCTCTGTTTGCTACACTATGATTCATGCATCAAACAATGTGTAGTCAGCTGTCCTTAAGGTTGTGACTTTTGTACAAATGTCAATTCTTAAAGATATATCTAATAAAGTGTAAGTTGCGAAATGTGTCGAATTTGCGCATGTACAAACAATCGTCATTACTCCTCTCTTTTGTAAATTTGAGCGAGTGAGTGAGTTGGGTTTTAATGTCGCCTTCAACAGTATTTCAGTATTTCACGGAAAACAAGCTTGATGTGGGAGGGAAGCCTGAAGCGAGGCAGTTCTCAGACGGCTACCCACGGGTACGAGTTTGCTGACAAACATAGAAACAAAATCAGAGCGAACAGGGATTGAAGCCCAGGGTCTTAGACCTATGGGGCCTTTACACAGGATAGCGACCTTTGTGCCTCCCGTGTGCGACCATAATATATACCAGGTCGTCGTTGGAGGCTCAAAGGAGGCAGAATGGTTGCCTTAGTCGTTCCAATGTAGTACACAGGAGGTTCAGATATCGCCATGGACGCCATGGTCGACGTGAATTTTTGAACATGTTCAAAACAGTCGCACAAAGGTCGCCGAGGAGGTTGGTTGCTCAAAGGTGTCTCAAAGGAGGCAGAAGGGAGGCACAAGCATTGCCGTTGTTGCAGAATGAAGACACAGTGGTCGCCAGGTTATAGCTGCGTTCTGCTGAAATACTGTCCCGTAATTCTGGGCGATGCTTCTGCCTCCCTTGTGCCTTCTTTGGGCGACCAACAGCGTGCATTGAACGACGAGTACGGCGACCGCCGTGCCTCCATTCGGCGACCACGGCAACATTTGAGACACCATGGCAATGCTTCTGCCTCTATTCTGCCTCCTTTGAGCTACCTGTAGTGCCTCCTCAGCCTGCCTATAAATAAAGGGCTTGTACCTGCAGTGTTTCATTGTGGTTGCAGACGTTGAACAACTCGAGCAGTTACTGCTGAACAACTGGCGGAGCAGTTACACAGAAACATGAGTTTCCTTGGTTTAGGCGATCATTGAGCGATCATTGATCGCTCGATGGTGGCACAAAGGTCGTAGCCCTGTGTAATGGGGGCTTAAAGGCGCAACTCTGCACAGCACATTGCGGCGACTTAGACAACTGGACCACCGGTGTATAGTTCAACACCTCGGTTGGCTGAAGCAGTAAGGACGTGCAGTTAAATATACCCTGTTTTTCTTAGAGGTTGACGAATAAATTAAAAGACACAACGAAAATATTACATTCAAGAATCGTTGGAAAACTACAATTACTGAATATCAAACGTTTCCAAAGAGAAACTCGCAGACAAAACAAAACTATAACATGACCAATTTCAGCGTCACAATTCGCCAGAATACATACAATGGGACCAACTTCAAAGTTACGGCCATTTAACCTTCAGCGTGTCCTTTGAACGAAACAAGTGAATGTTCTCTCAATTAACAAAACTAGCACAGTGTACATACACAAGAAGGTTCCAACAGAGAATCTTATCACAATGTAACCATTTTGGTTGTTTGTTTGTTTGTTTGTTTGTAGTTCAACGCCGTACTCGGCAATATTCCAGCTATATGACGGCGGTCTGTAAATAATCGAGTCTGGACCAGACAATATAGTGATTGACATCATGAGCATGGATCTACGCAATTGAGATACGATGTCTTGCATCAAACAAGTCAGCGAGCCTGACCACCCGATCCCGTAAGTCGCCTCTGACGAAAGCATAGTTGCCTTTAACGCAAGCATGGGTTGCTGAAAACCTATTCTAACCCGGATCTTCACGGGTCACACTGTAACTAACGTCCGGGACAGTCTTATCCATCTTCCTAACAACGCGAACCAATGATCCTCCCTGTGGTTATATAACACTTTACTGAACGTATGAGTTTCAAAAGAACTTGTGTGTATTGCTGCTTGGTCCGGTCAAGACTTTGCCAGTGTTGTAGTGTCAGCCAACTGAGATACAATGTACCATGCCGCAGTTTAACATGGATACGCCACTCAGACACAGTATACTGACTCCGAGGTGACAGCTCCTTGTTCTATCCGTTTAATGCCTATTATCAGGCAGGGTAACAATAATGGCCCGGGATCGAACCACCGACCTACTGCTCTCCGGACTGACGCTCTATCTACTAGCCTGGCGAGGCGTCCCATGTTTAGGTAAGAAAAGAGACGTAACTTACTCATGATAGATGAACAGATACAACTGAACTTGCCTGCGAACATATAACTTGTTATCAGATTGGACATAGGCCAATGTTGGCGACCCCGTAACACCACACCGAGACTGGTGACCTGTGGGGATATTCATTTCTTCTCCTGGCCTCATGCAAAGATTACCTCAGCTAGAAGTCGGGCATAAGTGCAAAGCCTTTCTTATATATCTCGAAGTACAATCTGTATAATACAGTTATTTACATGGTATAGAATAGGCACACAGCTGGAGATGTAATCACATGTCCTATTCGTGGTGATATGACTAAGGTGCATGACATGTCGTTATTGTACTATCTCGTGCGTATTCAGGGGTAGAATATATGATAGAATATGTGTTGGTATTATATATTTATATGTTCCACAAACTCAAGGTGTCTCTTAGACCCTGCGAGGCCCGGTGTTCCTAAAAGAGGACTTAATATGTATGTATATTGTAACATCTGTGTCTTATTGTCTCTCTCGGGGCGACCACGACGGTGGGTATGACAAAAATAAACTAGTTTTCTTTCTTCTTCTGTATCGAAATGGCGGGAGGGGTTGGAATAGGGTTTGGCGTCGCATCAATGATTATATAGTGACGCGCATGAAAGTGTGTGTGTGTGTGTGTGTGTGTGTGTGTGTGTGTGTGTGTGTGTGTGTGTGTGTGTGTGCGTGCGTGTGTGCGTGTGCGTGTGTGTATGGGTGTGTGTGCCGACGAGCCGATCAGTCCCTGTTTTAAATGCCGAGCAACAGACGGTACCATCATTTAACGTAGTATGACACGGCAGCGGGTTGAATCCTCTACCACTTGCCACGGAGGCGGTAATGAATACACAAAACACTATAATAAACTATCACTATAAACTGCATTGTAGTGCATTGACACGGCAATAACCATGGAAGACACAGACCTGTTACGAAAGGTTATGATACGACTTGCACCAGATATACTAGACTGCATACAAAACATTTCTCATGTACATTTTTATTAAAGTGAGGAGGGCGTTGGACTTAAATCATTTTTTATTGAAAGAGTCATAAAGGAGGAATACGTTTTATATTGTTACAACCAAGAATACAATGTCAGCTGTCGCGCAGTTTGATTTATCCATAACTGTATGCGTATACTTTATTTGACGTGAGACCGCCTCCGTGGTCTAGTGGTAGAGCGTCCGTCCGGAGAGCGGAAGGTCCAGGGTTCGATCCCCGGCCTCGTCATACCAAAAGACGTTAAAAGATGGTACTTGTTGTTACTCTGTCTGGCGCTCGGAATTAAGGGGCTAAAACAAGGACTGGTCGGCTCGGAGTCAGTATACTGTGTCCGAGTGGGGTATTCATGTTAAACTGGGGCATGGCATCTCAGTGAGCTAGCACTATAAATCGGCATCAGTCCGGACTAGTACAAGCAGCCACACAAACACACACACGTACATGCACGTCGCTATATAAGTGCAATAATCTTGGACGCGACGTTAAACCCAATTTCACCTCACCTCACCTCACCTCACAGGTTGATCGAAATTATCATGCAGTGTTTGACCATCAAATGGTAGTTTGATATTTACTTAGGTTGCTGTTCTTGGACCCATTTCAATCGACTTAACATTAACAGAAACCATCGAATACGTTTATACAACCATGGTAATCGTGTAAAACTATTTCCTATCTCGATGGAAATTTGAAATGAAATACTGTCTTGTAAATAGTCGACACATATTTAAGAATTTGACCTGACATAACACCTGGAAGATATATTCCGAACTTACTGACTCTCATTTAATTATACACATATCATGACATACATGATACCATCTATACCTGATGAAAATGTTTGAATAAGAACACTTTATAAGAATGTAGAACATCTGTGTTCCTTCATATGGTATGATACATGTACGCAGAAGCAGTGAAAATAATTGGAATAATAAGAACCATCATAACGCAATCAATTTCAGTTTCTGTATGAACATATGAGTATGTCAGTTTGTACACAAAAACAAACGTTTCGTCAGATAATAAATACAGTAAACTACGGTTATAACGAACACGCTTATAACGAACTGACGGATATAACGAACTTACTTTTTGGTCCCGACTACTTGCTGTAGTCATGCTGTATATGTATATATAACGAACTACGGTTTTAAGGAACTAAAATTTGTAGTCGCTTTGAGTTCGTTATAACCGTAGTTTACTGTACAGGCTAAAATTTCTAAAATATGCAATTTAATACTGAATCATGATAAGATGTGTAAGTGTTAATTATTTTCCAGGTATATACTAGTAGTGAATAAATAATTAAGGATATTGAGAAGAAAAACACAGTAAAAACGTAAATGTTGTCCTGTATCGACTTCCAAACATCCAGACTGAGACAATAAGTTAACCCAGAAATCTATAAGTAAAAGAATTCAGTGTGAAACCAACAAACAACAAAGAACTGGTATACAATTGACAACTGTCAAACAATACAAATTACTGCACATCAATTACAATAGCACTACACAATAGAGGAGCAGTACAATTCAATGGCAGTGCAATTACCTTGACACTATAGCATAAACTAGCAGTGGTAATAATATTCACGTAGCAGCACCAGTGGTCTAGCTTCCAAATAGGCCTAGGGTGGCCATCCAGGGTGAAAATATGTATTACACATATGGTACTTCGTAAAGGAGTAACATAGCAAGTTGTTATGAAACTATTGTGTCATAATTAACACCTTGCTGATTGGCTGAAATCATGAACCTTGTCCTTGCTGGATCTATTTTCATATATTGTATTCATAAATGTTTTTACTACTATCTCATATAATATAAATAATAATATAAAACAACCTTGGGAGTACATAGGTACCGAATTCATGTGATGTCAATGGACCACACCAAAAGCACAAGTTAGTCATGATTTGTCTCAATATCTTTTACAAAAACTATTTCGAGAAGATGATTTTCAACTCAACACTGCGTTAACCCTAATATCACTTCAACTACACCTCAACAGCTGTTTGGCTCTTGCTATAAGGAGAGGAAATATTATGTTTATCCGGCATCGGAGCGTCACTTCCAATCCTGCTCGTCAGTCATTTTAATGCCAAGAAAAACTGTGTATCAAATTTCTCACGTCAAATGATGTGAGGTGAAGTGAAATGGAGTTTAACGTCGCGTCCAAAATTATTGCACTTATATAGCGACGTGCATGTACGTGTGTGTGTTTCTGTGTCTGCTTGTACTAGTCCGGACTGATGCCGATTTATAGTGCTAGCTCACTGAGATACCATGACGCAGTTTAACATGAATACCCCACTCGGACACAGTATACTGACTCCGAGCCGACCAGTCTTTGTTTTAGCCCCTTAATGCCGAGCGCCAGACAGGGTAACAACAAGTACCATCTTTTAACGTCTTTTGGTATGACGCGGCCGGGGATCAAACCCCGGACCTTCCGCTCTCCGGGCGGACGCTCTACCACTAGACCACGGAGGCGGTCTCACGTCAAATGAATTATACGCATACAGTTATGGATAAATCAAACTGCGCGACAGCCGACATTGTATTCTTGGTTGTAACAATATAAAACGCATTCCTCCTTTATGACTCTTTCAATAAAAAATGATTTAAGTCCAACGCCCTCCTCACTTTTAAAAACATGTACATGAGAAATGTTTTGTATGCAGTCTAGTATATCTGGTGCAAGTCGTACCATAACCTTTCGTAACAGGTCTGTGTCTTCCATGGTTATGGCCGTGTCAATGCACTACAATGCAGCTCGTTCTAGCTGACACGATGAAGGACGGTGATAATATAAGGTAACCCCTACCTACGTCTTCAAAACAAACGACTACAGTGGACAGGCAAGACGCAACATTGAGTACAGAGACACTGCAATCATGAATCTGTGTGTGAGACTCCTGTTGGTTTTTCTGCCTGGTAAGTATGCTCTCGTGTAGAGGAGTTGAAATACCTCTATTTTCTGCCAGTGTAATTTCATGCTGACTAACATGTCCAGTACCAGTGTCGTGGAAGAACTGAGTGACATTGTTTGTATGCAAATAAAATAGGCATACGAGCAATATGAACGTATCTAACTACATGGAACTGAAATGGTATCTTCTCTCTAACTCGGAATTACAGTTATATTTGGTGGTGCGATACTTTTGACAAGGGGTATATAATTATTTATTTAGTCAACCATGAATTTGGAATATAATTCCCACCGATTGGTCAATAACAAAAAAAACATCGGATTTAACAAGGAGGAAGCTAAGATGATGTACAATTACTTTATAATTACAGTCATTTTTTGAAGGCATTTTGAAATAATGATATATATAATAATTTCATTATTCATTACGGACCAAGGAGTTACGGCTACCGTGCATGTGTAACAATGCCTTTTGGTAGAAAACAGGATAGAAATCCACTAAGATTTCAAGGGTAAAGAGAAATCATAGAGGTTGAAATTTGGGGCTTGTCTGAATCCAAGAAGTCGTGTCAGCGGCTCTTACCAAGTCGTATGCTACATACCTTGAATGCCTGTTATACATGCCAGCATAATGTCATAACGTAAATAACAATGTTCTTTACATGCATATGCATTGCCATATTTTTTTTTAAAACATGATCATGAGTATTATCGGCATTTCCTCTGTTCAGATCGCCAACCTACTTAAACATTGGACTCAGCCCATGCCACTTCACTCAACATCTGCTGTAACACCAAAGAGTTTGTGTTTCTTTTTGTCCTAGTATAGTGGATATAACATAGAGTTAGGTTACATGTAGCCTCTTTAAAGTTGTTTAAACATTTGAAACTCACACATTTATAACCTAGTTTGACATTAAAAAACCGCATGTTTCTCTCCTCAGCATGGCTGTCAATTTGGCGTGCAAGTTGTCAAGAACGTGTGCCTGCATATACTACTATAGCTTACAGAAATTTTATATTATTAGTATTATATGAAAACTATTTGGTATTCAGTATGGATACAATATATTCATGAACAACTTATTTATTACAATAGGAGCGACGTTTTGGTGTAGGTTCTAACACCGTTATCAAGCAAGTGTTTGATGGTTGGAGTCTTTTAATGTTGATGGCTTCTTGTAGTTTTCTAATTTTGAAGTCTTCGAGGTTGGTCGCTCCTATTGTAATAAAGAATTTGTCCATCCATATATTTTATCCTTAAAGAAGTTATTTGGTGTTCATCAGTTTACAATAACTAAAATCAGTTTCATTTCATATTATGTTTTAGGCCGAGTTCGATTACCCGCATGGGTGAAACGTGTGAAGCCCTTTTGGCGTCCCCTGGTGTTATATTGCTGGAATATTGCTAAAAGTAGCGTGAAACTATATTCACTCACTCACCATCAGCAAATCCTGAGGAAACGTCTGAGACCACATTTTTTTCTTTTCCAATATTTTCTGGACCAATTCTCCCCACCCACCACCACCCATCCAAGAACATAAATTCGTCGTTTCCTAAGCTGTCCCAGGACTTAATGAGATTATAACTGTGTAGTGACGTGGCATTGCTTGTGGTTGTGTTTTCAGGGGCCCTAGGCTACACAACCTGTAAGGAGATCTACATGGACGAGAACGTCAACTTCCGCATCAGAAATGTCCACTGTGAAAACAACTGCTGCGGGGCGGATAACAACGGGTGTTGTAAAGCGGTTAAAAAGTAATGGCAGACTTGGCATACTATGTTAGGCCATAGATGGGCTATATTTGAAACATACACGTGTCTCATACCCAGAAAAATATACATATACAAGTTGCGTCATAAAAATAGATGCATCTGTGCCACAAGACATGCATATGATGAGTTCAAATAACATGGAAGCGAAAGTTGAACATCGAATGCCTTACGGATCATAGTGAATCACTGATGGCACAGGTGTTCTCGAAACGGACCAGCATGCATGTTCAGTCGTATCTCGCGCGTGCGTTGGGCAAGGTAGCTTAAGATGTTCCCCTAAAATATTCAACCAAACACTTGTCGCTGAATCCAGAAAAGACTTCAGACACGTGTCTCATATCCAAAGAAAAATACATATACAAGTTGCTGACTCAGTCTCCAACCCTAACATATTTACACATACAGACCCCTCATCCTAACATAAATACATATAGAAGTTGCCGACCCTGTCTCCTAACCTTAATAAATACATACACATATTCCCTTCATCCTAACATAAATACATATACAAGTTGCTGATCCTGTTTCCTACCCACACAAATAAATCTATACAAGTATCTGACCTTTTATATTTACATTTACAAGAATACACGTTTCTCACCCTGTCTCCTACCCTTACAGAAAATATATATAAACGCTGATTACCTTGTCTCCGACCCAAACATGCTGAAATTTTCCCTCACACAAACCCCAAAACATATTCAGATTGCTGACCTTGTCTCTTACCCTTATAACATGCTAAGAACATACATAACGTAGAGCGTTTGTCTCTTGTTGTCAATTAACATGTGTATCTCATCTTGTGACATGAAAGAGTTGTCACTCGTGGGTGCGCCGCTCAAATATTAACCTTGTTAGGTCAATCAATGAGAAACACATATCCTGTTTTTATTTTGGTAATCTTGTTCATTTGCCTGTTCAGGTATGTATCTACTATCGACACCTGGGTGATAGTCGCGGCTGTGGCTGGATCAGTAGCTGGCATCACCCTCGTCTTAATCCTCATCAGAGTTGTGATCTGGATAATCACACGAACCACGCCCGTGCATCCTGGTCAGATTATCCGCCAAGGTTGGTAACATATACTAAGCTCCAGCGGTATCTAGTTGTGAACATGTCTTAGTTGAAATAACACAATTCCTCTCATATATCAAGCTCGTAAAACACATGATTATTGTACACAACCGTAATGATTGTTGTTCAGGCCCTGTAACTCACTCTTGTCGACGTAAAAGGCGACTATGCTTGTCGTAAGAGGTGACTAACGGGATCTGGTGGTCAGGCTCGCTGACTGGGTTGATGCATGTCATCGTATCCCCTTTGCGTTGAGGATGCTCATGACGTCAATCACTGGATTGTCTTATCCAGACTTGATTATTGACAGACCGCCGTCGTATATCTGGAATATTGCTGAGTGCGGCGTTGAACAACAACCAAACAAACAAACACTCTTTTCGAAGGAGGCGAACCGGGATCAGCAAGAGCATGTTCCACGGAGCCATATTAACCTAAATAGTTTACAGAAACGTCCCTAAAAGTATTATCGCTTGGAAGATGGGAGTTCCAGATGAACGGTGCCAAGATGATGGAATGTCTCCCTTGCTTTTCAGCCACATGATGAACCTACTTCATGTTACAGGGTATAAATATTAGTTGAAATGGCAAAATGGCTTTACACCTACATCAAAACTGCAGCTAGTGCTAACTTGTACAAAGCGATCTGATCAGCGCTACAACTTTTTAAAATAAATGGTAATGTATGGGAGTTAACAGCTGTACGATCGCTTTGTGTATTTGCATAATGAGCCTCGTTCTACAAAGCGGGTTTAGAGCCAAGACGATTGTCACTCCCATACTTCAACATTGACCTACGGTTGATAGTTTCAACGCTATCCTCGCTTTGTGAAGATGGGTGTTAGTCTGCAGCTTCGGGTACCCATACATTGTTTCCTTTCAGGAACCCTGCCTCCGCCGCCAACACAACCACCACCACCACAACCACCACCGTACACTGCTTCATCTGCGCCCCCAGTCTACCCGCTACCTCCAGTTATCCCGGGGGGGAGGTCGGTCTGCCAGACGGAAGCTAGTCGACCTCTCTATCCATACCCATCACCCCCAGCGACTGTGTGCGACCAATCTCCTCCCTATATCCAAGAATACACGGGACCTAACTCTTCCACAACGATAGAAACCCAATAAAGCGTTGTAAAATAGTATCTTGATGTCATCAGCGATAACTCCTGCAGTACTAATTGAGGTTAATTAGCAAGGGTTAATTAGTGTTTATTTATAGCACGACTCTCGTGCTGTACGTTCTACGTTCGAACCCACGTGATGAATACATTTCGTGTAAATATTTTACATTTCTGTTTGTTTGAAAAACTAAAAGAACATTGTTTTGTATTAAGTTCATGAATGTATAATTTGGTATGTAATACTTTATTATCCCCGTTTTATAATGATGTAATCGGAATGTAATCATTTGAAGTGTATTTTGCGATATTACCTGTTGTTAAAAAGTGCCACAAATGGCGATATAGTTATGCATGAAATAATTATACAAGCACCGAGTCGAAACATCAGCTAACAAACTAAATAAACAAAGTTTTGAATTGAGGAAAACTTTTTATTTACGTGAAGACATGAATAATATAATGCATTATGCTAATCTTCAACAGAAGGATGTCACATGTCCTAAACACATAAACAGGTCTGCAAACATCAGTTCAGTTTGCTGGCCATCTCCAAAATGACATCTTGAGCTGGTTGAGATGTAATTTCTTCAGTGATGTTTGACCTTTTACCTTGTCTCACTTCATTTATCGTATCTTCCCAATACACAAGCTTCCTTTTGGTGTATTGGCGCTTGACTCGATTCAGAAAATGGTTCTCCATTCGTTTCCTGACTTTCAGTGCCTCAACAGTTGCATCCCATTTTTTTAAATTTTTGCTGATGTATTTTTTTAATTTCATCATTAGTTTTTTCAAGGGCCTGACAACTGAAGTCACGAATTGAGCCATAGCGGTCAACAAAACCAGGGACATGGTAAACCAAACAGTGGATATATGGCGTTATTCGCATCTTATGGTACAAATTCATTTTACACCCAGTTGAAACGAATAACTGAACCCAGCTTTTCGACAGTTCAAAAACCTCCATTGCTGGGGTACCTGGAGTACAAATTTTAGAATAGATGATCCACCCGGAAGTACGGTTACCGCCCCACCAACCATAACGCTGCAATAGTACTTATATTGTATACTCCAGTGTGAGTTTTTTCTGAAGTTGAGAAAAGTGATATTTTCATTGCAGTGAACATAACCTTTTATACTTTACTGGAGTTTTAAATTTGTATCTGTTCAAACGGGCTTTTACATATATTATTGTCTTATACCTACCAATAACATGAGACATTTGGTATGAGCACTAGCGCCAACATGGATGCGTTCATATCACAGGGGGTGTAATGACCAGACCCCTATTCCACCACCTGCCGGGCTTATATGACTTTTGCAATGGGCGATCGATATCAGCCCGGGTGGTAAGAAATTAGAGTTACGTCCCTTAGCTGTATACCATTCCCGTGACAATGATATCCAAACAAGTTGAAAATGTTTTGCATTCACTTGCGAATAGATACATTTTACAATTCTATAATTGTATATGATAAAAAAGGTTATTATATGCCAGTTTTCGTATCATACCCGATATGAACCTTCGACCCCCGGGTTGATATGGGGTATGATATGAAGCCTGACATACAATGACCTCTAATTATTACTCCGGTCACTTGATCACTCGGTTTTCATTCTCAGCTCCCTGGGGAATGTACGACCCTAGCAGTCTGTGAGGTGCAAGAATGTTAAAAGTCACATTACAACCTCCCCAACCGGGTACCCATTCACTACTGGGTGCTCAGAGGCATATTTAGAACAAAATAACTCTCCAAAGCAGACACCACATATGTTACATGTGCTTCAGCGTGAGGCAGAACGGAAGCCCTAGAAACTCTCATGACTCACGGCTACCCATCCAACTACTCTCCGCGAGTAGCTGTCAAAAATGTCAATCGTGAGTTACGATGAATGACCAATTTACATTATCCCTCCATTGAAATATGTTTTTTCTATTTACACTCAGTAAATTTGAACTTTGTGTGTTCCTTTTAATATCACCTAATACAAAAAAAAAATATAACGATGTTGATGCTTGGGCGTTTATTTCAAATAATCCATTTTTTCCGAAAACCCGAAAAGACGCAGAAAAACAAAGTAAACGTTGGAACATATGATCTCAAAACATTTTTTTTAATGAATGTGTGATATGTATGATATATTACATGTGATATGTATGATATATTACATAGACTAGTAATAATGAGTGAGTGAGGGAGTATGGTTTTACGCCGCTTTTAGCAATATTCTAGCAATATCATGCCGGGGAAACACCAGAAATGGGCTTCACACATTGTACCCATGGAGGGAATCGAACCCGGGCCTTCGGCGTGACGAGCGAACGCTTAAACCATTAGGCTACCACACCGCCCCTAGACCAGGAGTAACATACGAACATAGATATATACTAAATTCAAAGACAGTGTATCAGCAAAGACAGGCTACTTTCATTTCTCTTGATTTCTAAACACAGGCGTGAAAATATGTAGTGATTGCCTTTGAGTGTATCCTGTAACACTGGCAACACACTTCTACGGAGCTGGTCTGGGCCACAATAGATACATAAGAGAGATCTTACTTCAATAATTTATGGATGGGGGCACTTTTAGAGTATGGCCAGTCGCTTGTACTATACACCAGTTTTACTTGTGAGTTAACTATAAGTCCAGGTCACAGAACAGTTAGATGAGATGTGCCGCTCACACTGTAGGCATCTGCGGTGACAGGTGCGCTCTATGATTGTCCGTGATGACAGGTGTCCGCAATGAGTGTCTGAAAAGACAGGTGCCCGCTACGAGTGTCCGTTATAACAGTTGTTCGCAATGAGTGTCCGTAATGGCAGGTGTCCACAATGACGGGTGTCCGTGATGCTGCTAGGAAAGTTGTCATGGAAACCCAAGTCTGGAAAGACAGCGTATGAAATATTAATAAAACCGATAGCACAGAAGAGCAGAAAAAACACAAACCTGTCAAACTTGCGCACAATTTTCTCAGAGTTCTGTTAGTGCCCTAAGATGATATATATTTGACTCGCATACTCAAATGTATTTGTATTGTACACTTTATATTAATTTCCGTAACATCAGAAATAACACGGATAATAGCGATAAATGGTTGGTGTACGTATTTAAAGGTACGTGATTAAGAAAAGGATTAGTATAGATTTTTATATACTTAATGATTTGTAGAGGTACGGAGTAAATCCCACACCCCAAATTGGCAGACTTTTCTTACGGGGCGATCCATAGCCCCCGTAGTGATGTGTAGAACTAACTGATATCAGACGATGAGCGAATGAGGGATACAGAAACGCAGATACTATGCAGGATGAGCGCGTCTATTATGTGTAAAAACTCAGTTCTTCACACGCCCTGCAAACTAACACCACAGAACACGGAAGCGTTTATAAACGGTAAAGTTTTTAAATGGCCGTGGCGCTTAACAGTACCCACTGAATGACAAGTCTTTATATCTCACACAGAGGTACCACCACCCAAGGAAAGGACGAAGGGAGAGTACTCTGACTATGTCAAATCCCCTATCATGGGGTCCTCCCATTTGTCAGATACCCAGTTGTCAGACACCAAGTTGTCAGACACCCAGTTGTCAGACAGTACAGTATCCCTTTACTCATAATTATATTTATCATATAATGTGTAGGTTTCTCGGCAGGATAAAGCCAACGGATAAAAACGATATCCGTTGGGGTCATATGCGGATAAAGATGCAAATATCAAAGGTCAAGTAGGGACTACTTTTACTGTTTATTAACAAACATGGCGTCGCCCTCGTCATTCGGCGATCGAGTCAGAATTAACCATCGGGAATCTGGATAAACTACAGGGATAATTGCTATCATTTTCAAAAGAACAGTCTAAAATACTGAAAATCAGTGTCTAACCGTGCCGTAACTAAGGCATTTTATAAATTTTGGCAAGTTTGGAGATATAAATTTCGAAACAATTTTGCGAGGGCACGAGGCCTAGCCAAGCGGGATCAGTAGCCATATCTGTGCTTGTAGACCTCTGCGGCTTGAAACCTTCTCCACAAATTAAAATAGTTGGATTTGGCGGAAATATGTTTGAATTGTTACCTTGTTTCGTTTTGTCCCTGTGTGTACATCTGACTACACTTCTTACATTATGACAGGACAGACCGACTGTCAACAAGGTCTGACCGTGGCCGTGACGTCTCATAGACTAGGGTTAGAGTAGCTTCCCTTTGACAAAGGGCAGTTACTCTAGCGGACAGACCGATGGATTGCCGCGAAAGGCAATTAAAAACAATTGTTGTTTTGCGTATATGTTGCTTCGCCACTGTATAAGAAACATATTTCAGTTGGAACTATATTGGTTACTGTCACTGTCCGACTGACACATCACTTACCCTGTGACGTAATAAATATTAATGCGCGCATTCCAGGAAAACTCGCAATGTTTCGGTAATGTTTGTGAGAGAGGGAAAGCGATTTTCAAGCACAGAATTAAAGAATGACATTATATGATAAAGAGGTTATCACGCTTGTCTGTTTGGGGATGGTAAATATCCTGTATTAGGAATAAACACTATGTATTTAGCTCGCCAAGGCTCCCTAAATACAATGTTTATTCCTAATGCAGGATATTTACCATCCCCAAACACACTCGCGCGATAACCTCTATGACACAGACACTGGCAATCTCTTTGAAGTTTTAAACGGTTTGGTTAAACTGTAAACATGAACTTTGTTTTCACTGAAGTTTGCGAGATGGTGCTTCCAGCCTTTTTTTACAAGAGAGTTTAATAGGCCACGAACTCCACGCCTGACGTGCCTAGAGCTGTGCAGTTCAACGACTACATGGTAGTCAACCGGGTCGACGACGATGCCCGATACCGGATACCATTGTGGAATCATCATGATTCTCTAGGCTCCAACAACAATCTGGAAGGTTTCTACTATCGGCTGAACATGTCTCTTCCTTATCGACACGCCAACATCTTTCGTCTGATTGAAGACATGGAGAATATTGAAGAAGTAGACAGAAATAATATATTCCAAAGGATAAAGCAATAATAAATATAGAATAAACACTGATTTGTATAAATTTTGTTTTCTTTTGTACCAATTGTCAGACAGTTGTTGACGACAGGACTAGTCTATTCGGATTTAAGGGAATATATCAAACACCTGATGTGCCCTCAACCATAAAAGCTGTTTTAATGTGTCTGACAAATGGGAGATGACCCCGTGTACACTTATGATATCTGCAGTGGAGAAAGTTTAGAAAGACGTTATAGGTCAATGTCGGACGAGTCCACTTTATGAACAGGGGGAGCTAAAGTTAGTCTTTCCGGCTTATTTATCTGTATCTTTTCTCCCAATACCGATCGCGATTGTCATATCTCTCCCACTTTTGTAAGCGATCGTTCGGTCATTGCTTTAATCTACGTTGCCCAACTACATCTATGGGGAAATCTCAAAAGACACTTCTCTCTCAAATATAACGTTTTCCAAATGTTAGACGTCATCAAGTTGCGAGCGCATGTTTGAATGACGTCATGATAGAGCACAGTTTTATCGTGAAATAAACAATGCTTCGTTCTTCATTGTTCTTTGCAATTTATCGCGTAGCTATTTGACATGTACTTATATAATGCATGCATCAAGTATATATGTACTTTTCTGCAGTGAATAATGAACACATGGGCTAAATCGTGCTAATTGTAAAAAGTTATACAACGAATGCCTTACGGATCACAGTAAATCACTGATGACGCAGGTGTTTCGAAACAGACCAGCATGCATTTTCAGTCGTATCTCGAGTGTGCGTTGGTCAAGGTAGCTGAAGATGCGCCCCTAAAAGATTCAAGGAAATACTTGTCGCTGAAGCCATGTTTTGTTTAAGACTTCAGACAAGAGAATCCATTACTGATTTAGTCATATTCACGCTGTGGAAGTGTTGTTATGTGACTGACAAATGTTCAAATGTTAATCAATAAATCATGCATTACTGACAACTCATTCTACTATCGTCTACAGCTTACACAATGAATAATGCCACACTGAAAGGCATTAAATCAAAATGAAACTACATATGACCTGAAATTGTTTCAAACTGTAACAAACAATATTATCCCAGGTGGTATATATCCGCTAAGAGTCTACAAAATCTCCTAGATATCCTCCATAGATGGACGCAGAAGAGGAAACTGCGGGTAAATATTAAGAAGACAAACGTTTTACACTTCAGACCTCGGAACACGTCTCAGCACAACGGAAGTTTTCATTGTGGTGACAATGACCTAGATTACGCCGACAGCTACCGTTATCTGGGACTCTGGTTGCACTTGCATTGTGATATGCGGTATGCTGTTAGAGAACTCGTGAAGTCTGCGTCACGTGCCCTTGGATATTTAAGCCACAAGTACTTCTCGTGCGGAGATATGCACTATGACGTATTTACTAAGCTGTACGACAACATTGTTCAAACAGACTGAGTCTTGATGTATTGTTCTGGAATATGGGGGATATGTAAATATCCACAGGTATATAGTGTGCAACAAAGAGCATGTCGTATTTTCCTTGGAGTACAACGTAATACATGTAATCTCGCTGTGCGGGGCGACATGGGATGGACTGACCCACAGTTGAAACTTTACTTAGAAACAGCTCGGCTGTGGTGCAGGCTTGAACGTCTTCCCGTACAGAGTCTTACATATAAGATACACAAATGGTCCTTACAGTGTGGTAATTCATGGGATAAAAGAGTTCAACGAATTTTTTGACAAATATGGACTTTTAGATATTTTAAAGTGTAATGAAAAGAGTGCAAGATGGGTTTTATCTAGGATAGAACTTTCATTCAAGTCCAATGATAATGAAACCTGGCTTGAATCATTGGAAACTAAACCGAAAATGAGAACCTACAGAACATTTAAACAGCTATTTATACAGAGCCTTATGTCCTCCTTCCTTGTTATAAAAGGTCGGTTTTATCATCTTTAAGATGCGGTTCAATGAAGCTCGGACTTCAATTGGGACGTTATTCTAATCCTCCTGTGCCAGTTAACCAACGTTTTTTGTAAATATTGCCCCGGATGTGTAGAAGATGAAACTCACTTTCTCCTCCACTGCTCACTTTATGATGATATCCGTGTTACCCACCTTCAACAATTATTTAACCCCACAAATGGCAACTTAAATAACTATATTGAGCTTGTATATATTTTAAATGATTATAATATTATTTCAACACTAGGTAGTATGTGCTACAAAATGTCTGTCCGAAATCTCACTACAAATAACACCATATAAATTTATATCCTGTATCTCCGATGAGACAAAAATAAACAATTTGTCATTGTCATTGTCATTATATCACTTGCACTGTGATTTTCTGACCTGTTTAGTTAAGGTCACTGGACAACTGATAAAGAGTCCTGTAATCACAAGATAAAGAGACCCCAGGTTTCATTACGTGTCTCCACCATGAAGCCGTGCTGGCTCAGAATGTCTCAGATGAGACGACGGTGGCTCCCCATTTGTAGACACCCCAGCCTGCAGACAGCTTAAAACAAACATAAGACAAGGTTGAATACACTGCACTTGCTTCCTGCCTCTTCATTGAAATGGTATCACCCACATATACAACCTGAAACATAATGAAACGTGCGTTTCTCCATATTCTGATTCTGTGAAAATTCAACAATGAATTAAAACAGACATCCAACATTTACTGAATATCATTCTGACTGTACCCTGTTTTCACTAAATCATTTAACTTAACAAGTTTGCCAGCAGCATCTAAGAAGTCAAGTCGGGTTTTCAGTCCCTCAGCAAAGTGCTCCTTGAGTCGACCGTAACGATTGTCTATCTCATGATACACTCGCTTTCTTGGAGAGGGGAGGGCACAGCTGGACCTAGGTGCCCTCCCCTCTCGAAGGAAGGCACCTAGGTCCAGCTGTGCAATTTTGACCTTCCCGGCCTTCTCAATGTTCTTGATGATGATACTTGCGTCCAATTCGGCTAGTCATGTTTGGTCTATGGATGTTTTTTTTAATATTTTTACCTCTGGTTTGCTGAAGGAAATAGACTAAATATCCACTGATGTGCGGTGATTTGACCATACCTCTATGTATCTAATAGTGTAATAGCATCCCCGTTAAATAAAAATAGTTTAGCTCAATTACTGTCAATTACTGCTATTCTCATAATAAAAGCTTGTTTACCAGCCATTCCTTGGCTGAGTCTTCTCAGTTACATAAGCACATAACCAGGTTTATGTTTGAGGTAGGGAGGCCTTGCACTTACAACACAGGGTAATCCATTTGAACCAAACATATATAGCACACGTGGCCAGGTGTCTATGGCG
Source organism: Haliotis rufescens (assembly GCF_023055435.1). Lineage (NCBI taxonomy): Eukaryota > Metazoa > Mollusca > Gastropoda > Lepetellida > Haliotidae > Haliotis > Haliotis rufescens. The sequence goes on along the minus strand of NW_025964361.1, from coordinate 31,243,674 downwards.
TGTCTCCATGTTGTCTCACGTGTGACGCCATGTGCCAACGGCTTGTCTCCAGTACCGAGCCATACTATCTCACGTGACACCAGGTGCCAACAACATGTCTTCCTGCATCAATGTGTTGTCTAAATTGAGACACCAGGTGTTCACGGCGTGTCTACATGTCTCCAGTACCAAGTCGTGTTGTCTTTGGACAGGGCTATGCACAATGAGGGTGTCACTGCGTCCGATGTTGCACCGGGTGTTTGTACTGCTTCACTATCACCTCTTGCTTCACGAGTAAGGACCCTGTGAGGGCGACAGTACAATACATGCTTATTCATTTACATTAGACCACTTGTATACATCAAACTTAAAATAAAAATAGCCATATAAATGAGTGAGTGAGTGAGTTTGGTTTAACGCCGCCTTTAACAGAATTCATGTCATATCGCGGCGTGTCAGCTTAACGTGGGAGGAAAGCCCGAAGTGATGCAGGTCTCAGACGTTTACCACTGCGGTGAAACCCACGAGCACGGGTATGGTGCAGACAAACCTAAAAACATAATCGGGGCGAACCGGGATTCGAATCCACAATCATAGGTTTCTGGCGTGCCCTAGGGACGCAACTCTGCACAGCGAATCGCGGCGCCCTAGACGACTGGGCCACCTGTGCTCCTAAAGCCATATAAGACATAGTTAACTATTTTAAAGTCAACAATGGAAACACATCAACTACAATTTCTATTATTTAATGTGCGTGGAAAGATGGAGCACATGCATTTGTATTGTACATTGAATGAGTCTCTAATAACTTCGAGTGGTGGAAACGTCATCCAGAAGTTATTAGGTCAAGGCACAAAAATTGTTGACAGGATAATACTCATAAGAGGAAACGATAAAGGACATCGTATCAAATATCCGATTCCTGAGAAATGCAGTGACTGAGACTGAACAAACACGTCCGACTCATATTGTTTGTCTGCAACACCACGTGACACGCAGGAAGTAGCAGATGCCAAGCAGCATCACTTGAAGTGTGCATAATACGTTCCGGCGTAGTGTCGTTTCCTTCATGACAAACACCACACATATAACTCAAAGAAGTATTATTATTGAAAGCAAACTATTCCACAGAGAACATGTTAAATTTACAGTTGGCAGTCGAGTGTGGATCTTTGTAGACTTCATACAATTAAATAATACATACGCTCCTAAGAAATCATCAATACATTTTGTCTTTTTTGTCCTGATTGATTTCATATACTGAACCGCAAAAGAAACGTCACCATGGATAGATATATAAGAAACCTTACTTTTCCAAACACTGTAAACACACTTTGAGACATACTGAAAAGATGAAACTTGGCAAAACTGATCATCAAGGTTGAAATTAAAGTCACTGTGACAAATGTTCTTAAAGTGAAACACAACACGAGTCTCTGAAAAAATGGCATCACATGTCAGTATCTCGTGTGTCCGCCATGTGCATTGATGACTGCCGTTCAACGTCGATACATGGAATGGGTGAGGCGGTCGATGAAGGTCATATGCACTTGAGCCCACACTCTAAGGAACGCCTGATGCAGTTCAGCTGCAGTTGTCCGCCTTGGTTGGACGTTATTCAGCCGTCTTTGAATCTCGTCCAACAGGTGCTCTATGGGATTTAAATCGGTTGTTCTGATGCCATTCTGCTAGAGGAAGTCTCTTGTTGCTCTCGCAGTGTGGGCACGGACGTTATCATGCTGAAACTCGTGATTGCGGCGACGTGCCAAATTAAATGAGGTATGGCGTGTGGTCTCAAGATTTGATCAATGTACCGAGCTGCTGTGACACCATTGCCTCTCCCTGGACCGATGTTCTGGAAGACCACAGGGCTGACCCTCTGTGCAAGACCAATTCCGACCCACACCATGATGCTCGGACCACCCCACGAGTCTCTTTCAACAACACAAGCATCCGAATAACGTTCCCCACGGCGTCGCCATACTCTCTCTCTCTCTCTCTCTCTCTCTCTCTCTCTCTCTCTCTCTCTCTCTCTCTCTCTCTGTGCCATCTGCTGTTAAGAGACAGTAACGGCTATCGTCTGAGAAGAGGACTCTTCTCCATTGCTGGTGGCGCCAATGCTGGTACTGTGTTGCCCACTGAAAACGGTGCCGGCCATGACGTGGTGTCAGAATGGGTCCTCGGTGTAGCCTGAGACAGTGGAGGTGTCCGCTCGTCAATCGTCGACGCACGGTGTCGCTGGTGTGTCCCCATGGTCTATCGAGCAGTTTCCGCAGCAGTAACAAAGCGATCTTGAAGATGCTGTCGCGCAATCTGACGATCCTGACGTCGGGTGGTGACCCTTGGTCTTTCACTACGTGGTCGGTCATCTGTAGTGTTGGTGGTCTGGTACCGTTGCTAGAGCCTGTGTATGATCCTTACGTGGACTTGAAATGCATTGGCTGCTTGCCGGGCGGTTTGTCCAGCTTGCAATCGTCTAAGGGTTTGGTGTCGCTGATTTCTTGTTAATCTTGGCATGTAGTAGCAATTCAATAACGAATGAATGTTATCGGATCTGGGTGGATTTTTATAGGGCAAATAAATGAGGGAACGCATGTGTATTTCAATTTGCACGGACTTCACGTGCATCGGGTTACCATGACCGTTGCCGTGATGCGTAGGGCGATTGGTTTTATTGTCATCTGCTTTGTTTTTTTCTCATCAAATTTCATTTTTCCGGACAAGGTAATGTTAAATTTTAGAAACTTTGACAAAAATTACCCAGATATTTAAATGACAACTTTTCATGCAATGTTACTTGAAGTGACGTTTCTTTTGCGGTTCAGTTCACCACGTCTTTACATTTGTAGTAAACAATGGAACTACATCTTACCTTCATACCTGGACACTGTATGTATTTGTAGTTCGGCGTTTGGACCTTTAAACCAGATATTAAATATTTATATAGCATTAGTTGCAGTCAGGATAATATGACCTAATGCATTATAAAAGTAAATACAGTGGAACCCTGAACAACTGTACATGTACGTTGAAGAGCGCAGAATATGAATTTAACCTTATGTAATCATTATGTAACAATTACCATTATGTAATAAAAGCACAATTATTGTCATTGGTAATATACATATTATCTGACATATGACATATAATGTATTATATTTTAATGCTTATGTCTACAGAAAATGAATATTACAAAATATGCTCAGATAAAACGCATACTTTTTGAAAATATGTAAAATTGTATGGACCTGTGGCGTCTTAGTTCAGTCAATACATTATTATTATATTACACCAACTCCCTTCTTTTTCTGAGAAAATATTCTTGGGTTACACATCTAAAATAACAAAAAGCTTCAGTACCTGAGGACAAAGTACATGCAGTAGTACACATACATCTAGGCTATACTAGGACGACGATCACCCTAGAGTGAGTGAGGGACGTATAAAGAATACTAGTAGACGTCACATTTAAAGTGAAACCCCATTATTCAGCACGGTCAGCAATAAAGTCGTCCGGATTAATGAATGGTCCTTAAATCGTATAGAGAAGGTATACAGTTATCATTAGGTTTATGAACTAACAGTGTCCAGACTATAGGGGTTTCGCTGCATATCAACACGCAGATACCAATATACAATTTTACATACACTACTCCACTGTGATGGATATCTTTTCATATTTCAGTGATACACAAAATGGATTCTCATAAAATGTGAAATGTATAATTTATTTAATTGTTTTTACAGAATGACATGTCTGATTATCCCTTTTAAAGTTCCCAGTTAAAGTTAAAGTTCAACCTCCTAGAAATGACTATCGGGGGACAAACTCTGAGAAGCCCGTCTCCCTGTCTTAACCGGCATCATTTCCGTTTCTGCGCGATGCCAGATTAGACAAGGTCCATGTATACTGATTACGGACACGTATACATAAATGTACACACCTGGTTACTGCGTTTTGGTTTATCATACCTACCATTCCACTTACCGCTCATGGCTGTCAGCAAGGGAAGCTTCAGACGGGATACTGAAACACTCACCTTTAACTGGGTGGAGCATGACATTGTCAGGATGGACTTGTTAACCTGCCCGGACACCGCTCATCTCACTACTGGCACGTAATGCACACTTCAATCATGCCCAACATACCACTCATTCCAAATGTACAGATATACAGCATTGCATTCATACAAATACATAAACCATTCTAGGGGTCAACACACGTGGTTAAAAATCTTTAATTGACATTTAGAACAAGCGACAACAACAATTCAATAGTAACACGAAGGCAGAAAACAACTTCTTGTTTGTAACGTCATTTCAAGGTTACTCCTTGGCCCTTTATCAGACGAATGGCGTTGTTGTAGCCGGTGATGAAGGGAAAAGAAGCATCCCTGAAACGTCGTTACAGACAATAAAGACTTTCAGGTCTTTGAAAGGCATTTAGAAGTCATACACATAAGGAAGATAATTTATGGATGTAAACTTCTTTTTATGAGGAACACAACGTTTCGGTTGGCTTCCATTGTCTGTTTCTAATCATATGTTGGCTTCCCTTGTAAGTGTCTACCCTTTGTTATTTTCCACCTTTTCTTATCTTATTAATTTTGGTGTCCTTACATGTACATATATATGGTCTCTGCATGGTATGGCATTCATCAGCCTATTGAAGGAGTAAGCATATACTCCGAAACGTCGTGTTCCTCATAATAAAGAAGTTGACATCCATAATATTTTATTTATATATTATTATTATTATTATTATTATTATTATTATTATTATTATTATTATTATTATTATTATTATTGCTTTAGCAATGTACCAGTGGAACTGAAAGCTATAAGACATGTAATGGCATGAGACGTTCATATGAAACATATTACATATGAACATAATATGAATGTTAAATGAGAGTTAGCAAACTGATACATTTATCGCATGATATATAATATATATGATATATATTTATGTACAGTCGATGTAATATTTCAGTGAAGTAACCTAACATGTATACATGCTTACCTGAGAGTGTGTATGTAGTTTGATTAACATACCTGCTGTGACGCTTGCTGGTGATGATGTAATTATCTCTGAAGATGACGTGGTATATACATCTGTTGTAGGGGACGCGGTCGTTGTATACGATGTTGCTGTCTCAGACGTAGGTGTACCTGATGTATGCACCTCTGTTTTAGAGGAAGATGTCAGCGAAGGCGATCTAGATGTCCAGGGGTATGACGTAGAATATCCTGTATTCGATATGGCTTGTGTATCAGTTGGCATCTACTCCCCTGTATCAGTTAGTACTCCCGTTTATCAGTAAGTATCTACTCTCGTGTATCAGTAAGTGTCTACTCCCGTGTATCAGTAGGTATCTACTCACCTGCATCAGTTAGTATCTACTCCCGTTTATCAGTAGGTATCTACTCCCGTGTATCAGTAAGTGTCTACTCCCGTGTATCAGTAGGTATCTACTCACCTGCATCAGTAAGTATCTACTCCCGTTTATCAGTAGGTATATACTCCCGTGTATCAGTAAGTGTCTACTCCCGTGTATCAGTAGGTATCTACTCCCCTGCATCAGTTAGTATCTACTCTGGTGTATCAGTAAGTATCTACCCCCGTGTATCAGAAGGTATCTACTCTATCAATATCCTTCAATATTTTATCAGGTACTCCTTCTGTGGACAAATACATGGCATTCCCATTGACATGATCTTGATCGGCGTGTTTAGTTATATATCAGAACTCATGTTTTCTCCCGCTCCGATCTCAAGGGGATTTGTTCTGAAGGACGTTTGACACATCAGATGCTGAAATGTATTAATAATCAGTTGTGTGTATCTGAAGTAGGTTATGGTTATTACGAATCTGCGATGTGCGTGTAATGTTATCTATGAAGCACCGTCCTACCTGTCTGCCGTGTTGATTCGAGTGTAGTAGCTGAGGTTGCCTCTGTAGATGTTGTAGGTGTGGCTGAAGTGGCTTCATCCTCTGTAGATGGTTCGGTTGAAATAGTACTGGTTGACTCGCTTGTTTTAGCTCTCGCTGTGCTGGAGACCGGCGCTTGTATGAACAGGAAAGTCAAACGATGTAAAACGAAAGCATGCAACCTCAATGTATGTAATTGATTGCAGCGTTATAAGGACAACTGGGAAGAGACCAGATGGCACTGTGTTAACGCTCATGTCGGATGTTTTACGTAAGATACAAAATCTGAACTGATTCGAGAAGGTATGTTTTATTACGTATGAAGAATTATCATAAAACATGTATTTAGATTTTAAAATATCCTTCAGAATCACAAGCACGTCCTCACTGCACGTTAAGTTATCAGCCGGCCTTCATAGCAGGAGTCCTATGTATAAGCAAGATCACATGGAACAAATGAACATGCACAGTATGCAATCATAACTGATGGTGGCCAAGAATGAAACAAACATGAATTCGTTATTCGATTGTGATGTATTTGACACGGCTATCATAGTTGTGTTTTGGACGTTAAGTATCTACTCTTTTTTATCAGTAGGTATCTACTCTCGTGTATCGGTAGGTACGTACTCACCTGTATCAGTAAGTATCTACCCCCTTGTATCAGTAGATATCTACTCCCGCCTATTAGCAGCTATCTACCTCCGTGAATCAGTAAGTATCTACCCCCTTGTATCAGTAGATATCTGCCCCCTTGCATCAATAGGTATCTACATATGTACTCCCGTGTATCAGTAAGTATCTACTCTCCTGTATCAGTAGGTATCTACTCTATCAATATCCTTCAATATTTTATCAGGAACTCCTTCTATGGACAAATACATGGCATTCCCATTGACATGATCCTGATCAGCTTTTTTAGTTTTATATCAGCTCATGTTTTCTCCCGCTCCGATCTCAAGGGGATTTGTTCTGAAGGACGTTTGACACATCAGATGCTGAAATGTATTAATAATCAGTTGTGTGGATCTGAAGTAGGTTATGGTTATTACGAATCTGCGATGTGCGTGTAATGTTATATATGAAGCACCGTCCTACCCGTCTGCCGTGTTGATTCGAGTGTAGTAGTTGAGGTTGCCTCTGTAGAGGTTGTAGGCGTTGCTGAAGTGGCTTCATCCTCTGTAGATGGTTCGGTTGAAATAGTACTGGTTGACTCGCTTGTTTTAGCTCTCGCTGTGCTGGAGGCCGGCGCTTGTATGAACAGGACAGTCAAACGATGTATAACGAAAGCATGCAACCTCAATGTATGTTATTAATTGCAGCGTTATAAGGACAACTGGGAAGAGACCAGATGACACTGTGTTGACGCTCATGTCGGATGTTTTACGTAAGATACAAAATCTGAACTGATTCGAGATGGTATGTTTTATTACGTATGAAGAATTATCATAAAACATGTATTTAGATTTTAAAATTTCCTTCAGAATACAAGCACAAGCACGTCCTCACTGCACGTTAAGTTATCAGCCGGCCTTCATAGCAGGAGTCCTATGTATAAGCAAGATCACATGGAACAAATGAACATGCACAGTATGCAATCATAACTGATGGTGGCCAAGAATGAAAGAAACATGAATTCGTAATTCGATTGTGATGTATTTGACACGGCTATCATAGTTGTGTTTTGGACGTTAAGTATCTGCTCTTTTTTATCGGTAGGTATCTACTCCCGTGTATCACTAAGTATCTACTCTTTTTTATATCAGTAGGTATCTACTCTATCAATATCCTTCAATATTTTATCAGGAACTCCTTCTGTGGACAAATACATGGCCTTCCCATTGACATGATCTTGGTCGGCGTGTTTAGTTATATATCAGAACTCATGTTTTCTCCCGCTCCGATCTCAAGGGGATTTGTTCTGAAAAATGTTTGACACATCAGATGCTGAAATGTATTAATAATCAGTTGTGTGGATAGGAAGTAGGTTATGGTTATTCCAAATCTGCGATGTGCGTGTAATGTTATATATGAAGCACCGCCCTACCTGTCTGTCGTGTTGATTCGAGTGTAGTAGTTGAGAATGCCTCTGTAGATGTTGTAGGTGTGGCTGAAGTGGCTTCATCCTCTGTAGATGGTTCGGTTGAAATAGTACTGGTTGACTCGCTTGTTTTAGCTCTCGCTGTGCTGGAGGCCGGCGCTGGTATGAACAGGACAGTCGAACGATGTATAACGAAAGCATGCAACCTCAATGTATGTTATTTATTGCAGCGTTATAAGGACAACTGGGAAGGGACCAGATGACACTGTGTTGACGCTCATGTCGGATGTTTTACGTAAGATACAAAATCTGAACTGATTCGAGAAAGTATTTTTTATTACGTATGAAGCATTATCATAAAACATGTATTTAGATTTTAAAATATCCTTCAGAATACAAGCACAAGCACGTCCTCACTGCACGTTAAGTTATCAGCCGGCCTTCATAGCAGGAGTCCTATGTATAAGCAAGATCACATGGAACAAATGAACATGCACAGTATGCAATCATAACTGATGGTGGCCAAGAATGAAACAAACATGAATTCGTTATTCGATTGTGATGTATTTGACACGGCTATCATAGTCGTGTTTTGGACGTTAAGTATCTACTCTTTTTTATCGGTAGGTATCTACTCTCGTGTATCGGCAGGTACGTACTCACCTGTATCAGTATCTACCCCCTTGTATCAGTAGATATCTACTTCCGCCTATCAGCAGCTATCTACCCCCGTGAATCAGTAAGTATCTACCCCCTTGTATCAGTGAGTGAGTGAGTGAGTGAGTATGGTTCTACGCCGCTTTTAGCAATATTCCAGCAATATCACGGCGGGGGACACCAGAAATGGGCTTCACACATTGTACCCATGTTGGGAATCGAACCCGGGTCTTCGGCGTGACGAGCGAACGCTTTAACCACTAGGCTACCCGACCGCCCCTTTGTATCAGTAGATATCTACTCCCTTGCATCAGTAGGTATCTACTCCCGTGTATCAGTAAGTATCTACTCTCCTGTATCAGTAGGTCTCTTCTCCCGTGTATCAGTAAGTTTCTACTCTCCTGTATCAGTAGGTCTCTTCTCCCGTGTATCAGTAAGTTTCTACTCTCCTGTATCAGTAGGTATCTTCTCCCGTGTATGAGTAGGTACCTGCTCTCGTGTATCACTATCTACTCTTTTTATATCAGTAGGTATCTACTCTCGTGTATCGGTAGGTACGTACTCACCTGTATCAGTATCTACCCCCTTATATCAGTAGATATCTACTTCCGCCTATCAGCAGCTATCTACCCCCGTGAATCAGTAAGTATCTACCCCCTTGTATCAGTAGATATCTACTCCCTTGCATCAGTAGGTATCTACTCCCGTGTATCAGTAAGTATCTACTCTCCTGTATCAGTAGGTCTCTTCTCCCGTGTATCAGTAAGTTTCTACTCTCCTGTATCAGTAGGTCTCTTCTCCCGTGTATCAGTAAGTTTCTACTCTCCTGTATCAGTAGGTCTCTTCTCCCGTGTATAAGTAAGTTTCTACTCTCCTGTATCAGTAGGTCTCTTCTCCCGTGTATCAGTAAGTTTCTACTCTCCTGTATCAGTAGGTATCTTCTCCCGTGTATCAGTAGGTACCTACTCTCGTGTATCAGTAAGTATCTACTCCCATGTATCATTTGGTATCTACTCTATCAATATCCTTCAATATTTTATCAAGAACTCCTTCTGTGGACAAATAGGCTATCTCACTGACATGACTTTAATCGCCTTTTGTAGTTATATAAAAAAGTCACATTTTCTCCCTCTCCAATTTCCAGGGGAATTGTTCTGAAGGACGTTTAACCATCAGATGCTAAAACGTATTAATAAACAGTTGTGTGGATAGGAAGTAGGTTATGGTTATTACGAATCTGCGATGTGCGTGTAATGTTATATATGAAGCACCGTCCTACCTGTCTGCCGTGTTGATTCGAGTGTAGTAGTTGAGAATGCCTCTGTAGATGTTGTAGGTGTGGCCGAAGTGGCTTCATCCTCTGTAGATGGTTTGGTTGAAATAGTACTGGTTGACTCGCTTGTTTTAGCTCTCGCTGTGCTGGAGGCCGGCGCTGGTATGAACAGGACAGTCGAACGATGTAAAACGAAAGCATGCAGCCTCAATGTATGTAATTAATTGCAGCGTTATAAGGACAACTGGGAAGAGACCAGATGACACTGTGTTGACGCTCATGTCGGATGTTTTACGTTAGATACAAAATCTGAACTGATTCGAGAAGGTATTTTTTATTACGTATGAAGCATTATCGTAAAACATGTACAGTAAACTACGGTTATAACGAACTCAAAGGGACTACTAATTTTAGTTCGTTATAACCGTTATTCGTTATAAGCATATGTACAGCATAACTACAGAATATAGTCGGAACTAAAAGGTTAGTTCGTTATATCCGTTAGTTCGTTATAAGCGTGTTCGTTATAACCGTAGTTTACTGTATTTAGATTTTAAAATATCCTTCAGAATACAAGCACAAGCACGTCCTCACTGCACGTTAAGTTATCAGCCGGCCTTCATAGCAGGAGTCCTATGTATAAGCAAGGTCACATGGAACAAATGAACATGCACAGTATGCAATCATAACTGATTGTGGCCAAGAATGAAACAAACATGAATTCGTAATTCGGTTGTGATGTATTTGACACGGCTATCATAGTTGTGTTTTGGACGTTAAGTATCTACTCTTTTTATCAGTAGGTATCTACTCTCGTGTATCGGTAGGTACGTACTTACCTGTATCAGTATCTACCCCCTTGTATCAGTAGATATCTACTCCCGCTTATTAGCAGCTATCTACCCCCGTGAATCAGTAAGTATCTACCCCCTTGTATCAGTAGATATCTACTCCCTTGCATCAGTAAGCATCTACTCCCGTGTATTAGTAAGTATCTACTCGCCTGTATCAGTAGGTATCTTCTCCCGTGTATCAGTAGGTACCTACTCTCGTGTATCAGTAAGTATCTACTCTTTTTTATATCAGTAGGTATCTACTCTATCAATATCCTTCAATATTTTATCAGGAACTCCTTCTGTGGACAAATACATGGCCTTCCCATTGACATGATCTTGGTCGGCGTGTTTAGTTATATATCAGAACTCATGTTTTCTCCCGCTCCGATCTCAAGGGGATTTGTTCTGAAAAATGTTTGACACATCAGATGCTAAAATGTATTAATAATCAGTTGTGTGGATAGGAAGTAGGTTATGGTTATTCCAAATCTGCGATGTGCGTGTAATGTTATATATGAAGCACCGCCCTACCTGTCTGTCGTGTTGATTCGAGTGTAGTAGTTGAGAATGCCTCTGTAGATGTTGTAGGTGTGGCTGAAGTGGCTTCATCCTCTGTAGATGGTTCGGTTGAAATAGTACTGGTTGACTCGCTTGTCTTAGCTCTCGCTGTGCTGGAGGCCGGCGCTGGTATGAACAGGACAGTCGAACGATGTATAACGAAAGCATGCAACCTCAATGTATGTTATTTATTGCAGCGTTATAAGGACAACTGGGAAGGGACCAGATGACACTGTGTTGACGCTCATGTCGGATGTTTTACGTAAGATACAAAATCTGAACTGATTCGAGAAAGTATTTTTTATTACGTATGAAGAATTATCATAAAACATGTATTTAGATTTTAAAATATCCTTCAGAATACAAGCACAAGCACGTCCTCACTGCACGTTAAGTTATCAGCCGGCCTTCATAGCAGGAGTCCTATGTATAAGCAAGATCACATGGAACAAATGAACATGCACAGTATGCAATCATAACTGATGGTGGCCAAGAATGAAACAAACATGAATTCGTTATTCGATTGTGATGTATTTGACACGGCTATCATAGTTGTGTTTTGGACGTTAAGTATCTACTCTTTTTTATCGGTAGGTATCTACTCTCGTGTATCGGTAGGTACGTACTCACCTGTATCAGTATCTACCCCCTTGTATCAGTAGATATCTACTTCCGCCTATCAGCAGCTATCTACCCCCGTGAATCAGTAAGTATCTACCCCCTTGTATCAGTGAGTGAGTGAGTGAGTGAGTATGGTTTTACGCCGCTTTTAGCAATATTCCAGCAATATCACGGCGGGGGACACCAGAAATGGGCTTCACACATTGTACCCATGTTGGGAATCGAACCCGGGTCTTCGGCGTGACGAGCGAACGCTTTAACCACTAGGCTACCCGACCGCCCCTTTGTATCAGTAGATATCTACTCCCTTGCATCAGTAGGTATCTACTCCCGTGTATCAGTAAGTATCTACTCTCCTGTATCAGTAGGTCTCTTCTCCCGTGTATCAGTAAGTTTCTACTCTCCTGTATCAGTAGGTCTCTTCTCCCGTGTATCAGTAAGTTTCTACTCTCCTGTATCAGTAGGTATCTTCTCCCGTGTATCAGTAGGTACCTACTCTCGTGTATCACTATCTACTCTTTTTTTATCAGTAGGTATCTACTCTCGTGTATCGGTAGGTACGTACTCACCTGTATCAGTATCTACCCCCTTGTATCAGTAGATATCTACTTCCGCCTATCAGCAGCTATCTACCCCCGTGAATCAGTAAGTATCTACCCCCTTGTATCAGTAGATATCTACGCCCTTGCATCAGTAGGTATCTACTCCCGTGTATCAGTAAGTATCTACTCTCCTGTATCAGTAGGTCTCTTCTCCCGTGTATCAGTAAGTTTCTACTCTCCTGTATCAGTAGGTCTCTTCTCCCGTGTATCAGTAAGTTTCTACTCTCCTGTATCAGTAGGTATCTTCTCCCGTGTATCAGTAGGTACCTACTCTCGTGTATCAGTAAGTATCTACTCCCATGTATCATTTGGTATCTACTCTATCAATATCCTTCAATATTTTATCAAGAACTCCTTCTGTGGACAAATAGGCTATCTCACTGACATGACCTTAATCGCCTTTTGTAGTTATATAAAAAAAGTCACATTTTCTCCCTCTCCAATTTCCAGGGGAATTGTTCTGAAGGACGTTTAACCATCAGATGCTAAAACGTATTAATAAACAGTTGTGTGGATCTGAAGTAGGTTATGGTTATTACGAATCTGCGATGTGCGTGTAATGTTATATATGAAGCACCGCCCTACCTGTCTGCCGTGTTGATTCGAGTGTAGTAGTTGAGAATGCCTCTGTAGATGTTGTAGGTGTGGCCGAAGTGGCTTCATCCTCTGTAGATGGTTTGGTTGAAATAGTACTGGTTGACTCGCTTGTTTTAGCTCTCGCTGTGCTGGAGGCCGGCGCTGGTATGAACAGGACAGTCGAACGATGTAAAACGAAAGCATGCAGCCTCAATGTATGTAATTAATTGCAGCGTTATAAGGAAAACTGGGAAGAGACCAGATGACACTGTGTTGACGCTCATGTCGGATGTTTTACGTTAGATACAAAATCTGAACTGATTCTAGAAGGTATTTTTTATTACGTATGAAGCATTATCGTAAAACATGTACAGTAAACTACAGTTATAACGAACTCAAAGGGACTACTAATTTTAGTTCGTTATAACCGTTATTCGTTATAAGCATATGTACAGCATAACTACAGAAGATAGTCGGATCTTAAAGGTTAGTTCGTTATATCCGTTAGTTCGTTATAAGCGTGTTCGTTATAACCGTAGTTTACTGTATTTAGATTTTAAAATATCCTTCAGAATACAAGCACAAGCACGTCCTCACTGCACGTTAAGTTATCAGCCGGCCTTCATAGCAGGAGTCCTATGTATAAGCAAGGTCACATGGAACAAATGAACATGCACAGTATGCAATCATAACTGATGGTGGCCAAGAATGAAACAAACATGAATTCGTAATTCGGTTGTGATGTATTTGACACGGCTATCATAGTTGTGTTTTGGACGTTAAGTATCTACTCTTTTTATCAGTAGGTATCTACTCTCGTGTATCGGTAGGTACGTACTTACCTGTATCAGTATCTACCCCCTTGTATCAGTAGATATCTACTCCCGCTTATTAGCAGCTATCTACCCCCGTGAATCAGTAAGTATCTACCCCCTTGTATCAGTAGATATCTACTCCCTTGCATCAGTAAGCATCTACTCCCGTGTATTAGTAAGTATCTACTCGCCTGTATCAGTAGGTATCTTCTCCCGTGTATCAGTAGGTACCTACTCTCGTGTATCAGTAAGTATCTACTCCCGTGTATCATTTGGTATCTGCTCTATCAATATCCTTCAATATTTTATCAGGAACTCCTTCTGTGGACAAATACATGGCCTTCCCATTGACATGATCTTGGTCGGCGTGTTTAGTTATATATCAGAACTCATGTTTTCTCCCGCTCCGATCTCAAGGGGATTTGTTCTGAAAAATGTTTGACACATCAGATGCTAAAATGTATTAATAATCAGTTGTGTGGATAGGAAGTAGGTTATGGTTATTCCAAATCTGCGATGTGCGTGTAATGTTATCTATGAAGCACCGCCCTACCTGTCTGTCGTGTTGATTCGAGTGTAGTAGTTGAGAATGCCTCTGTAGATGTTGTAGGTGTGGCTGAAGTGGCTTCATCCTCTGTAGATGGTTCGGTTGAAATAGTACTGGTTGACTCGCTTGTTTTAGCTCTCGCTGTGCTGGAGGCCGGCGCTGGTATGAACAGGACAGTCGAACGATGTATAACGAAAGCATGCAACCTCAATGTATGTTATTTATTGCAGCGTTATAAGGACAACTGGGAAGGGACCAGATGACACTGTGTTGACGCTCATGTCGGATGTTTTACGTAAGATACAAAATCTGAACTGATTCGAGAAGGTATTTTTTATTACGTATGAAGCATTATCATAAAACATGTATTTAGATTTTAAAATATCCTTCAGAATACAAGCACAAGCACGTCCTCACTGCACGTTAAGTTATCAGCCGGCCTTCATAGCAGGAGTCCTATGTATAAGCAAGGTCACATGGAACAAATGAACATGCACAGTATGCAATCATAACTGATGGTGGCCAAGAATGAAACAAACATGAATTCGTTATTCGATTGTGATGTATTTGACACGGCTATCATAGTTGTGTTTTGGACGTTAAGTATCTACTCTTTTTTATCGGTAGGTATCTACTCTCGTGTATCGGCAGGTACGTACTCACCTGTATCAGTACCTCCCCCCTTGTATCAGTAGATATCTACTTCCGCCTATCAGCAGCTATCTACCCCCGTGAATCAGTAAGTATCTACCCCCTTGTATCAGTGAGTGAGTGAGTGAGTGAGTGAGTGAGTATGGTTTTACGCCGCTTTTAGCAATATTCCAGCAATATCACGGCGGGGGACACCAGAAATGGGCTTCACACATTGTACCCATGTTGGGAATCGAACCCGGGTCTTCGGCGTGACGAGCGAACGCTTTAACCACTAGGCTACCCGACCGCCCCTTTGTATCAGTAGATATCTACTCCCTTGCATCAGTAGGTATCTACTCCCGTGTATCAGTAAGTATCTACTCTCCTGTATCAGTAGGTCTCTTCTCCCGTGTATCAGTAAGTTTCTACTCTCCTGTATCAGTAGGTCTCTTCTCCCGTGTATCAGTAAGTTTCTACTCTCCTGTATCATTTGGTATCTTCTCCCGTGTATCAGGAGGTACCTACTCTCGTGTATCACTATCTACTCTTTTTATATCAGTAGGTATCTACTCTCGTGTATCGGTAGGTACGTACTCACCTGTATCAGTATCTACCCCCTTGTATCAGTAGATATCTACTTCCGCCTATCAGCAGCTATCTACCCCCGTGAATCAGTAAGTATCTACCACCTTGTATCAGTAGATATCTACTCCCTTGCATCAGTAGGTATCTACTCCCGTGTATCAGTAAGTATCTACTCTCCTGTATCAGTAGGTCTCTTCTCCCGTGTATCAGTAAGTTTCTACTCTCCTGTATCAGTAGGTCTCTTCTCCCGTGTATCAGTAAGTTTCTACTCTCCTGTATCAGTAGGTATCTTCTCCCGTGTATCAGTAGGTACCTACTCTCGTGTATCAGTAAGTATCTACTCCCATGTATCATTTGGTATCTACTCTATCAATATCCTTCAATATTTTATCAAGAACTCCTTCTGTGGACAAATAGGCTATCTCACTGACATGACCTTAATCGCCTTTTGTAGTTATATAAAAAAGTCACATTTTCTCCCTCTCCAATTTCCAGGGGAATTGTTCTGAAGGACGTTTAACCATCAGATGCTAAAACGTATTAATAAACAGTTGTGTGGATCTGAAGTAGGTTATGGTTATTACGAATCTGCGATGTGCGTGTAATGTTATATATGAAGCACCGTCCTACCTGTCTGTCGTGTTGATTCGAGTGTAGTAGTTGAGAATGCCTCTGTAGATGTTGTAGGTGTGGCCGAAGTGGCTTCATCCTCTGTAGATGGTTTGGTTGAAATAGTACTGGTTGACTCGCTTGTTTTAGCTCTCGCTGTGCTGGAGGCCGGCGCTGGTATGAACAGGACAGTCAAACGATGTAAAACGAAAGCATGCAGCCTCAATGTATGTAATTAATTGCAGCGTTATAAGGACAACTGGGAAGAGAACAGATGACACTGTGTTGACGCTCATGTCGGATGTTTTACGTTAGATACAAAATCTGAACTGATTCGAGAAGGTATTTTTTATTACGTATGAAGCATTATCGTAAAACATGTACAGTAAACTACGGTTATAACGAACTCAAAGGGACTACTAATTTTAGTTCGTTATAACCGTTATTCGTTATAAGCATATGTACAGCATAACTACAGAACATAGTCGGAACTAAAAGGTTAGTTCGTTATATCCGTTAGTTCGTTATAAGCGTGTTCGTTATAACCGTAGTTTACTGTATTTAGATTTTAAAATATCCTTCAGAATACAAGCACAAGCACGTCCTCACTGCACGTTAAGTTATCAGCCGGCCTTCATAGCAGGAGACCTATGTATAAGCAAGGTCACATGGAACAAATGAACATGCACAGTATGCAATCATAACTGATGGTGGCCAAGAATGAAACAAACATGAATTCGTTATTCGATTGTGATGTATTTGACATGGCTATCATAGTTGTGTTTTGGACGTTAAGTATCTACTCTTTTTTATCAGTAGGTATCTACTCCCATATATCACTAAGTATCTACTCTTTTTTATATCAGTAGGTATCTACTCCCGTGTATGACTAAGTATCTACTCTTTTTTATATCAGTAGGTATCTACTCTCGTGTATCGGTAGGTACGTACTCACCTGTATCAGTACCTCCCCCCTTGTATCAGTAGATATCTACTTCCGCCTATCAGCAGCTATCTACCCCCGTGAATCAGTAAGTATCTACCCCCTTGTATCAGTAGATATCTACTCCCTTGCATCAGTAGGTATCTACTCCCGTGTATCAGTAAGTATCTACTCTCCTGTATCAGTAGGTCTCTTCTCCCGTGTATCAGTAAGTTTCTACTCTCCTGTATCAGTAGGTATCTTCTCCCGTGTATCAGTAGGTACCTACTCTCGTGTATCAGTAAGTATCTACTCCCGTGTATCATTTGGTATCTGCTCTATCAATATCCTTCAATATTTTATCAGGAACTCCTTCTGTGGACAAAAAGGCTTTCTCACTGACATGACCTCGATCGCCTTTTGTAGTTATATATCAAAACTCACATTTTCTCCCGCTCCAATTTCCAGGGGAATTGTTCTGAAGGACGTTTAACCATCAGATGCTAAAACGTATTAATAATCAGTTGTGTGGATCTGAAGTAGGTTATGGTTATTACGAATCTGCGATGTGCGTGTAATGTTATCTATGAAGCGCCGTCCTACCTGTCTGTCGTGTTAATTTGAGTGTCGTAGCTGAGGTTGCCTCTGTAGATTGTGCGGTTGAAGTAGTCCTGATGGACTCACTTGCAGCAGCTGTCGCTGTGCTGTAGTCGGTTGATGTGTCCCTGACGGAGTTGGTTGTTGTACCTGCCACTGAGGCCGGCGCTGGTATGAACAGGACAGTCAAACGATGTAAAACGAAAGCATGCAGCCTCAATGTATGTAATTAATTGCAGCGTTATAAGGACAACTGGGAAGAGACCAGATGATACTGTGTTCACGCTCATGTCGGATGTTTTACGTAAGATACAAAATCTGAACTGATTCGAGAAGGTATTTTTTATTACGTATGAAGCATTATCATAAAACATGTACAGTAAACTACGGTTATAACGAACTCAAAGGGACTACTAATTTTAGTTCGTTATAACCGTAATTCGTTATAAGCATATATACAGCATAACTAAGCATATAGTCGGGACTAAAAAGTTAGTTCGTTATATCCGTTAGTTCGTTATAAGCGTGTTCGTTATAACCGTAGTTTACTGTATTTAGATTTTAAAATATCCTTCAGAATACAAGCACAAGCACGTCCTCACTGCACGTTAAGTTATCAGCCGGCCTTCATAGCAGGAGACCTATGTATAAGCAAGGTCACATGGAACAAATGAACATGCACAGTGTGCAATCATAACTGATGGTGGCCAAGAATGAAACAAACATGAATTCGTTATTCGATTGTAATGGATTTGACACGGCTATCATAGTTGTGTTTTGGACGTTAAGTATCTACTCTTTTTTATCAGTAGGTATCTACTCCCATATATCACTAAGTATCTACTCTTTTTATATCAGTAGGTATCTACTCCCGTGTATGACTAAGTATCTACTCTTTTTATATCAGTAGGTATCTACTCCCGTGTATCATTAAGTATCTACTCTTTTTATATCAGTAGGTATCTACTCCCGTGTATCGGTAGGTACGTACTCACCTGTATCAGTATCTATCCCCTTGTATCAGTAGATATCTACTCCCGCTTATTAGCAGCTTTCTACCCCCGTGAATCAGTAAGTATCTACCCCCTTGTATCAGTAGATATCTACTCCCTCGCATCAGTAAGTATCTACTCCCGTGTATCAGTAAGTATCTACTCTCCTGTATCAGTAGGTCTCTTCTCCCGTGTATCAGTAGGTACCTACTCTCCTGTATCAGTAGGTATCTTCTCCCGTGTATCAGTAGGTACCTACTCTCGTGTATCAGTAAGTATCTACTCCCGTGTATCATTTGGTATCTGCTCTATCAATATCCTTCAATATTTTATCAGGAACTCCTTCTGTGGACAAATAGGCTATCTCACTGACATGACCTTGATCGCCTTTTGTAGTTATATATCAAAACTCACATTTTCTCCCTCTCCAATTTCCAGGGGAATTGTTCTGAAGGACGTTTAACCATCAGATGCTAAAACGTATTAATAATCAGTTGTGTGGATCTGAAGTAGGTTATGGTTATTACGAATCCGCGATGTGTGTGTAATGTTATCTATGAAGCACCGTCCTACCTGTCTGCCGTGTTGTTTCGAATGTCGTAGCTGAGGTGGATGCAGCCTCTGTAGGTTGTGCGGTTGAAGTAGTCCTGATGGACTCACTTGCAGCAGCTGTCGCTGTGCTGTAGTCGGTTGATGTGTCCCTGACGGAGTTGGTTGTTGTACCTGCCACTGAGCCCGGCGCTGGTATGAACAGGATAGTCAAACGATGTAAAACGAAAACATGCAGCTTCAATGTATGTAATTGATTGTAGCGTTATGTGAACAACTGGGAGAAAGCCAGATGATACTGTGTTGACGCTCATGTCGGATGTTTTACGTAAGATACAAAATCTGAACTGATTCGAGAGGGCATTTTTTATTACGTATGAAGCATTATCATAAAACATGTATTAAGATTTTAAAATATCCAGATGATACTGGGTTGATGTTCATGTATTTTCTATTACGTATGAAGCATTGTCATAAAACATAGCAGGAGTTCTATGTATAGTTAGTGAATGAGTATGGTTTTACGCCGCTTTTAGCAATATTCCAGTAATATCCCGGCGGGGACACCAGAAATGGGCTTCACACATTGTACCCATGTCGGCAATCGAACCCGGGTCTTCGGCGTGACGAGCGAACGCTTTATAATTAACCACTAGGCTACCCGACCGCCCCGTCCTATGTATAAGCAAGGTCAGATGGAACAAATAAACATGCACATTTACATTGCAAAGTTGTCGCGGATGTTTCACAGATTGTGTAAAAATGTCCATGATGATGATGATGATGATGATGCATATGATGATGATGATGACAGCCTGACACACATTGACAAAGAACATTGAGGCGACTTTGTTCTATCATTGTATACACCCATGTACCAATATATCCGAACCCCCGAAGTTAAATTAGTTCCACGGAGAATTTGAACATGTTACAGTATGTCACGATAAAAGCTGTATGGTAAAGTTATAAAGTGTGTTTCAAAATGTAATAATCTTTGGCTATCGCTGACGAAGTATGATTGAGATGTAACTAAGGTTAGCCCCAGTCGCCTGTGACGCCACAATTCGCTCTGCATAGTTGCGCCCTTTAGGCGTACCGGCAACCTATTATTGTAGGTATCGAATCTCAAGTTCTCTCTGGTAATGCTTCTATGTTTGTCGGCAAAGTGATAAACGTCTGAGAACTGCATCACTTAGGGTTTTCCTCCCACAACAGGCTGAGACGCTACGATGTGACTGAAATAATGTTAAAGGCAGCGTTGAAACTCTCACTTATATAATCCACACTATGGTTAAATAGATATCATAAAGAGTAAAATGTTATGTCAGAGAAAGGAAAGTAGTTTGAAAATGTCAATTGAATCAATGTCTATCTCAACAGTAAGCTATATTTTAGCCATTTGACGCATTTGTCCTGCTAAGACATCGAAACACGCTGACACATTGTCTTCAAACTGCAGTTGTGGACATATGCTGGAGAAATTTGAAAGTTATAAAACATGTTTATTTTATCACATTGGCTTGTAAGGGAATGTATTTCAGGTCGATTATGACTAAACGTTAATATTTTGAAAATATTTTTGTAGCGAAAGATTGTTGACGAAACAACAATTATCTTACGGTTGAGATTATATCAGATGGTAAAACAATAGGACTAAAGAAGCCGATGCTGGCGCGTGTCAGTTGGCACTTTGTATGATGAGACTGACCTTTAACCCAAAATTTGAAACAACCCTAAATAGTCGTCATGACGGGAGACTCCCGTGTGAGTGGCCCAACCCCCTTCGCTTGAAACTGATGGTATCAGATCTTACATTATCGTTTCTTTGCATTAAGTGAGTATTGTCGCTACAAATCATATATAACGCCGGCCTGTAAATAGTCGAGCGTGGCCAGACAGACTAGTGCCCGAGTACACGATAATTGCCAAATTTAAAACACTTTGTATCCGCATTTGCAGACATTGAAAAAGTATTTTTTTCCTCTTCAAGAAAAGTAGGATATACTAAAAAATAATTAAAATTTTCAAAATCGCAAGACATATTAATAGTTTCTAGAAATAGTTGTATGATATTAATAATGAACGAAATGGGAAAACATCACAACCGGCAATGAAGTAGGCAACGATCTTGAAGAAGATTTTAAATTTGACGTTTTGGGATCGTAGTGTGTAATGCCGACACGATTTGTCAAACATTCATTCAAAAGACGACGCAAAATGCGTATGAGTCTGCCAGTGGCGATTTGAGGGAGTCTGTCCCACTCCTCTTGCAGCGCCTGGCCTGGGGGAAGCCTGGGATCAATGCTGGCCATGACATACTACATACTATATGCGTGTTTTGCTGCTGCAAGCGAACATTGGCGATTCGTGCACGGCAAGCAAGGGCGTTGTCCTGAAAGACAAAAACGTCGACCCACACACCTTGCGAACGGGACAAAAAAGGGTGCCAGAATGTTGTCCCGATAGTACTGTTCAGCGACCATTCCTTACAATTTATGGAGTGGGGTTCGGTTAGTCATAGTGATGCTACCCCACATCTTAACCGATCCACCGCTAAATCTGTCATGATGTCTCAGGTTGACATTGGCTTGACGTTCGTTTCGACCTCGTCAGACACGACCGCGCCTATCAAGGAAGTGGAACTTGAATTGGGACTCATCTGAAAATATGTGTCATTACTAGCGACGATTAATCCAACGCTGTGTTCACCATTGACGACAATTGGCAATTTATCGATTTGTACGGGACGACAAAACATGCTGCCGTCGAGCATGAAAACGAACTGCATGTAGAAGATTTCTAATCATCTGACCCGTAACTCGCACTCCAGTCGCCTGATGAAAGTTTGATTCACCGTTTGAACCCGATTTCGTAGAGCATGGTTTCCGATAAATCGATTCTGTACTCTTGTCGTTGACCTGGGATGTCCTGAAAGGGGCCTACCGTCAACATTTTGGTTTTGTCAATACCTGTTTCATAGTCTGCTTATCACATACTGTGAAACATTGTCTGGTAAATCACAACTATATGCTAAGCAGAATCAATGATATTGACAGAAATGATGGTCTACAGAGATTGATCGACCTTCCTTGAAAGTGTCAAAATCTGCAATGACACCCGACGGCGTGAGTGGCGCTACTGCATGAGGCACGTGCAAACTATAGGATGTGTTTGGTGTTACGTTTTACTGACATAAACGTTCTTGCATAGGATGTTATCTTTGTTCTGATACTTGGTATTAACATTAAATTTTATATTTAATGATTCAATACTTTTTTAGAGTATAATTCACAATTCGCCCAAAAACCAATAATTATGTCAGTTGTATTTACATGTATGGCATATGGATGGACGCAATTATAACATTTTGGGAGTAAATGGGACGTAACATGACTGTTAACAGCACAGTGACATAAGAGTGAGTAACTCTTGTTTCACGCCTCCTTTGACAGGGCCTTCAATCATTTATCAACACCTTGTGTGACCTCCGTGTGACCTCCGTGTGACCTCCGTGTGACTGAATCACAACCGGGGGCACGGGTGGCCCAGTCGTCTAAGGCGCCGCGATTCGCTGTGCGAAGGGAGTTGCGTCCCTTGGGCACGCCAGAAACCTATGATTGTGGGTTGGAATCATGGTTCGCCCCAATTATGTTTCTAGGTTTGTCAGCACCATACCCGTGCTCTTGGGTTTCACCGAAGTGGTAAACGTCTGAGACCTGCATCACTTCGGGCTTTCCTCCCACATTAAGCTGACACGCCGTGATATAACTGGAATACTGTTAAAAGCGGCGTTAAACCCAACTCACTCACTCACTGAATCACAACCGTGAGGCGGTTCTC
Organism: Haliotis rufescens; assembly: GCF_023055435.1. Lineage (NCBI taxonomy): Eukaryota > Metazoa > Mollusca > Gastropoda > Lepetellida > Haliotidae > Haliotis > Haliotis rufescens. The sequence continues at coordinate 31,220,507 of NW_025964361.1, read as the reverse complement.
ATCCCTCGTGCACATGAAATCTGTGTAAAACTGTCAGACATCTTTGATGGTTGAATATCGAAGAGAGATATAAGAAACAAACTACCATGACAAATATACATGTAAAATACCAAAATAAATATTTTAACATTTCAGTGCTGGGGGAATAAAACATATTTTCCATACGTGGTTGTTTATCAGTTGGACTTTAGCCTTTAGCATATTCGGTTCGTTCCAGGCACGATGATAAACACATATAAGTAGTCTGAATCAATATTTATTCAAGTCTTGTCAACTGCCTTCAGTGACTGCTGACCTCAAGTTTACATACCACATGTTCTCAGCAGAGTCAACGACCTTGCTATTGTGAGCATAGCTAGCGAGATAGGCATGAAGCAGCTTAAATGGTCGAATTTCCAGTGCAGTCATGCTTTTCTCATCTTTTATGCCCCCTTTGAGATATCGAACCATGAACCCAGCATACAGTTTGAGTGAGTGAGTGAGTGAGTGAGTGAGTACTTTAGGTATTATTAAGATACTGGTGGACAGTATCATTTCTTTACAATTGGGCGACACGTTCATTCCTACATCTCTCGGTGGTAGCTATTTGTGTGCAGATGGTTACGTGTATAGTTTGGATAGAATATTATTTTAAGGTCCCGGTTAAGGAATATATTTTCATGTATTGTACAGTTGACTTAAAAATCAGAAAGTCGACAGATTGGAACTAACCATTCACGGATATGAACACTGGGACAAACAATAGAGCTCGTGTTGGTATGACTGTACTTACCCCCTTCACCTTGTACGAAAACCATGCAAGCTGTTAATAAAATACTCGGTTAGGGCCCCGTAAAACAGTAAGGAAACTTGTGTCATGCATTGTATAGATGAACTCGAACTCGAGACGGAGCTCGCAGCACGTGCATAGTGGTCTTCATTTGATACTTCAAGCATGCAAGGGTTGACTCGCTCGGTACAAAAATAGACTTCAAAAGATTCTGGTTTATGTTTCAAATATTTTCCGGGGGGCACGGGTGGCCCAGTCGTCTAAGGCGCCGCGATTCGCTGTGCAGAGTTGCGTCCCTTGGGCACGCCAGAAACCTATGGATGTGGGTTTGAATCCCGGTTCGCCTCGATAATGTTTCTAGGTTTGTCAGCACCATACCCGTGCTCACCATGCTCGTGGGTTTCACCGATGTGGTAAACGTCTGAGAAAGTTGGGATGTGTCTTAAGTTGGAGAACATACTTCTAATGTCGGCTCGTAAATAAGATTCGCCCTTGAGGGACTCGGCGATACTTATTCACGAACCAACAGTTTCTCCTATGGTCTCATTAACACTGACACATGTTTAATAAGAATATGTTCTTTACTCAATACATCAGAATGAAATTAATCATGTCTGTCAATGATGAGAAATTCGGAAATTATATCATGTCACCAGCGTTGGTCATGTCACCATGCTCCTTTTATAAAATATGTGTTTATTTGCTGTACTGTGGGAGTAACGCTCCGTGTGGCGGGTTAAAAAGGATTCAGTCAACCACAATTACGTCAGTGGGAACTAATTCCATGACATAATCTAAGGTCACCTCTATTGTAACCTTATCCTAAACCATCTTCCCGAGGCAAGAGAGTCATCTTCCCGAGGCAAGATAGTTAACTGACTTTAAAAGTCCAGTTTCCACCCTTGCCGAACTAGGCTGGAATTACTGGGCTCGATCGTAGCGCCACCAGTGGCTATTACCAGCTATGTCCCGTCTAAACATCTCCTATGGACCAATCAGATTCCACCTCTCGTATCACTTGCGTTTGCTTCACACAAAATGGTTGCGCCCAGACAGGACGATCTGATCGATAATCAAGATCTATATTGTGATAAAACGGGTCTTTCATCGCGAAATGCATCAAATCACGCGAGTACCTTGATTAAAAACATAAAAAAGATTTGGTAAATATCGGCTGACAACGAGTTGGTGGTACATATCATTTGCAAATCCTGCAATCGACCGAAATCTGCACGACGGTTTACGAACCGGATTTCGATTTCGGTGCGCGATTTTGATTGGACTATGCATAGACTCGTTAGTCCAGTCAAAATGTAACTCCATAATACCAGACTAGTTCGGCAAGGGTGGAAACTGTACTTATATAGTCTTGCCTCGGGAAGATGTCCTCAACGCACTTGTGTACTTCTGGCAGGATACGACATGCTGCTCCGTTTCGCGAAGCGCTTGTGTCATCAATATCACTTGGTGATTAGGGAGGAGCATTTAAATTTGTCACAATCTTAGTATCATTTTGTATAGAACCATGTTTCGCTTCAGGTGATAGGGAGATTATACCTCTGCCAGTTTTGATTAATTGTTAACAAATAACAATAATAGGTAGACACTGGTATGTTCGTTCTTGACCTTGGATGACCTAACAACGCATACGCGAAGTCCGTGGTATACTTTCCTGTTTTTTTACCAAGGTAAACGTTAATATATTCTGCAACATTTGGTCATATACTTTCAACACACTTTGTTTAACACACAAATTTAATACACGTTGTATCCGCGCTTGCAGACAATGCAAACATCCGGTATAATTCACAATAATTATTCTAAAAAACAGTATTTGTGTTATGTATGTTTCTCCATGTGTTTGGGCATAAATATCACATTTAATCTCAAGCAAGTGAACACATATTGGTATCCGATATAAGTTCATTCAGTTGATTACGTTGACCTCCAGTTCACATACCGCATGTTATATCATGAAAAGGACCTTTCTGTTGTGATCATAGCTAGCGAAATAAAAATGAAGTGTTTTGAAATAGTATTGCAAGTGCATTCATGTTTTTTCTATTCACTGACAGTATCTACTCTTAAAAGATATCGTACAATGAATACAACATTCAGTTTGAGTGTGTCACCATCGACAACACATTGCGTTACCTTGAAATGAGAAGTACATCACGAACAGGTGATAACTTGGTGACCGAGTCTAGTGTGTGATAATGCACACGTACTTGGGTTAATCGTGGAATATAGACAGCCATCATCATGAAGAGGTTAGTGAGGTGAACGTGAATCTAGATCATGAACAGGTGACCGAGTCTAGTGTGTGATAATGCACACGTACTTGGGTTAATGTGGAATATAGACAGCCATCATCATGAAGCGGTTAGTGAGGTGAACGTGAATCTAGATCATGAACAGGTGACCGAGTCGAGTGTGTGGTGTGATAATGCACACGTACTTGGGTTAATGTCGAATATAGACAGCCATCATCATGAAGAAGTTAGTGAGGTGAACGTGAATCTAGATCATGAACAGGTGACCGAGTCTAGTGTGTGGTGTGATAATGCACACGTACTTGGGTTAATGTGGAATATAGACAGCCATCATCATGAAGAGGTTAGTGAGGTGAACGTGAATCTAGATCATGAACAGGTGACCGAGTCTAGTGTGTGATAATGCACACGTACTTGTGTTAATGTGGAATATAGACAGCCATCATCATGAAGAAGTTAGTGAGGTGAGCGTGAATCTAGATCATGAACAGGTGACCGAGTCTAGTGTGTGATAATGCACACGTACTTGTGTTAATGTGGAATATAGACAGCCATCATCATGAAGAAGTTAGTGAGGTGAACGTGAATCTAGATCATGAACAGGTGACCGAGTCTAGTGTGTGATAATGCACACGTACTTGGGTTAATGTGGAATATAGACAGCCATCATCATGAAGAAGTTAGTGAGGTGAACGTGAATCTAGATCATGAACAGGTGACCGAGTCTAGTGTGTGATAATGCACACGTACTTGTGTTAATGTGGAATATAGACAGCCATCATCATGAAGAAGTTAGTGAGGTGAACGTGAATCTAGATCATGAACAGGTGACCGAGTCTAGTGTGTGATAATGCACACGTACTTGTGTTAATGTGGAATATAGACAGCCATCATCATGAAGAAGTTAGTGAGGTGAACGTGAATCTAGATCATGAACAGCATCATGAACAGGTGACCGAGACTAGTGTGTGACGGTTTGTCATATCATTTAATGTATTGGCTTCATGTGGTTGTTCAATGCTAAATTATGAGAGAATCCATGTCACATCACATTGGCTGAGTGAGTTGGTTCAATGTTAAAGGATAAGAAGAAACATATCCTATCACTCCATGCGTGCGCTTTATGTGGTTCAGAGTTAAAATATGTAAGGAAACATCTCCTGACACTATTGCTCGTATAACACACAACTATACTAAATTTCTTACCGGCTGTTAAGTTGAGACTCAGCAATATCAAGAACAAATTGCGTCGTCCAGCCATGTCCTCTGTCCTGTGCTGGTGCAATCAATATACTAACATGGGATAGTATGTTGTGTGCGGGTCCCACACGGTAGCAAACGTGTGAAAACAAGCACTGCCCCAGGTACTAATCGGATAGATAACAAACGTCGTTGATCAAAGTTTCTATTTTTTTCTGGGCTTGATAGGAATGTGTTCTCTTGCATTAGATCGGAAATTATACAGACTGCGTAGTATCCGGCTTTAAAAAGGTTATAGATGTGCATAAAGTGGTACATGAATTATACAGTTGTACAAGATTTTAAACAGGGAAGAGAGGTTTTGAAAGTGGTACAGGGCTTACACAGTGGTGGGAGGCCTTAAACATGATATAGAGGTGTATAAAGTGACACAGGAATTAAACAGCGTTTCTAGGCTTTAAGCACGCATATAAAAGTGTATAAAGTGATACAGGAGTTATACAGTGGTTTATAGAATGGTACAGGGATTACACAGCAGTGGTACAAGGCTTTAAACATGATTTAGATGTGCATCAAGTGATGTAGGGATTATACAGTGGTACAAGGCTTTAAACAGGGTATAGAGGTTTATAGAATGGTACAGGGATTTACACAGCAGTGGTACAAGGCTTTAAACATGATTTAGATGTGCATAAAGTGATGTAGGGATTATACAGTGGTACAAGGCTTTAAGCAGGGTATATAGGTTTATGGAATGGTATAATGATTATACAGTGGTACAAGGCTTTAAGCACGGTATGGAGGTTTATGGAATGGCATAGAGATTATACAGAAGTACAAGGCTTTAAACGGGGTATAGAGGCATATAATGGGATACAGGGATTACACAGCAGTGGTACAAGGCTTTAAACATGATTTAGATGATTGTGCATAAAGTGATGTAGGGATTATACAGCGGTGCAAGGCTTTAAGCAGGGTATAGAGGTTCATGGAATGGTATAGAGATTATACAGTGGTACAATTAAACGGGGTATAGAGGTTTATAGAATGGTACAGGGATTACACAGCAGTGGTACAAGGCTTTAACATGATTTAGATGTGCATCAAGTGATGTAGGGATTATACAGTGGTACAAGGCTTTAAGCAGGGTATAGAGGTTTATTGAATGGTATAGAGATTATACAGTGGTACAAGGCTTTAAGCAGGGTATATAGGTTTATTGAATGGTATAGAGATTATACAGTGGTACAAGGCTTTAAGCAGGGTATAGTGGTTTATGGAATGGCATAGAGATTATACAGAGGTACAAGGCTTTAAACATGATTTAAACATGTATGAAGGTGTATAAAGTGGTACAGGTTATACGGTGCAGTAAGGCTTGAAAAGGGGTATAGATGTTTATAGAATGGTACAAGGATCATACAGAAGTACAAGGCTTTAAACAGGTATAGAGGCATAAACAGTGATACAGGGATTATACAGGTTCTACTACACCAAATCAGTACCAGTTTGGAGAGTGCGGTTTTCGTAGCCTTCAGTGCAGATCGAGAGATATCTGCAGGCTGTGATTGGAGGATATTCTGTAAGATTTTTATGTCTTTCAAATGTAGATCCATCCAGTTAGTAAAACTGACCATGTTTTTCTATATTTAGTACTGTATTTTTCAACATGATGACTCATGCTGAATGTGACCACAGCTATTTTCAAGTAGGTGATCACATTTGGTGCGAAACTGGGGGTGTTGTGTTTAGCTTCCGGTACTCGGAAAAGGAGCTGACTAAGCTAGTCATTTTTTATTTTTTTATTGCTGCTCTAAGGCCAAACTGTGCACACACGTACAGGTAATAGCTGTTGAATGCTTAGTTATTTAAAAAAATATATATAACGCTACTATAGAAGTCTATGGGAAAACATTTGGTTGTGTGTAACCTGTACAGCAGTGGTACAAGACTTTAAACAGGTATAGAGGCATATACAGTGATACAGGGATTATACAGCAGTGGTACAAGACTTTAAACAGGTATGAAGGTGTTTAAAGTGGCATTCGAGCTCTACCTTTGCCTGTGGGAGAGGAATCTGTACCAGATTATGTGTTATATTACAGAGCAGAATATCCGACATGTTTTTTATAACTTTGTTTTATTCACGTGACATGGATACAAGTCCACGCGGTCAGGGGCTAAAATTCCTAACAGAATAAACAATATTTTATGTGTGCAGATCGGTTAATAACTTGTCAAGGTTGTATGTATAATTATAAACATTCGGTTTTAACACTAACTACGTAAAATCTGTCAACATATCCACGCCGTTATACTCTGATTTAAGATCTAAAATATATTCCTTAATACAGGCTACGATTTGAAAATGGTATCAGTGTAATACCAGTGGCTAGAATATCATGGTGCAACCAGGTTTCTGTTAAACATACAACATCATAACAATCTTATTCAGCACTGATTAAATCTACTTTAAAATCTACTAAGACTGCGTACGTTTATATGTATAATCTTTATAAGCAAAGTAACCTCAAATATAGAGAAATGTGTATCATCTTCCCGAAATGATTAACATGTAGAATAGATTCAAAAACACCTGTATTGAACAACATCAACCGGCATCGTCAAAGCAAAGTGTACATGTAATTGTCACAATGGGGCTGGCGGTGAATATTAATGACGAACATCTTGTTAAAAAGAATCACCGAATCTGATTTGCATAACTGATGACCACAACATATTGCTAAATATCAAAATAGTAAAAATGATACAGTATAACGTCATACTGAAGAGAAAACAAGAACAACACAGAGAAGTAAAATAGTACGTCATATAGAAATGAGATAAAGTGATCTGAGAAGGGATTCATACGTTATATACAACTTAAAAATATATTATTATGAAAAACGAAAGGAAAGGTGGGAGTATTTATAAAACGACCGGGGGAGGAAATATTCTGGGGGGAGATTTTATTTCGTAGGGTGGGGGAGAGTTTATTTCGAGAGGGGCGGAACTGTACCGGTATGAATTCGCCGGGGGGAGATTTTATTCTGGGGGCGAATATTTTTCGTGACACCGGCACTGGCGATGCAATGTCATTTGAGAAGATAGACACAAAGTTCTCGTTACCTAAAACATGTACTATATTCTCAATCAGGGAAGTGACCTGTAAACAATATGAATGCTCACAATGATGCATTTATGTAACGCTGTGCTCTTGGTCTACTGGCATCATACTCATTGACATGATTGTGGGTTCGAATCCCGGTTCGCCCCAATTATGTTTCTAGGTTGGTCAGCACCATACCCGTGCTCGTGGGTTTCACAGAAGTGGTAAAGGTCTAAGACCTGCATCTCGCGGGCTTTCCTCCCACATTAAGCTGACACGCCGCGATATAACTGGAATACTGTTAAAAGCGGCGTAAAACCCAACTCACTCACTCACTCATTTATATGGCTATTTTTATTTTAAGTTTGATGTATTAGTGTTCAATCACTCACTCAATTTAACTCATTTGCATTTGTCTCTGTGTCTATTAACTGTTTTCCCGCTAAGCGAGTCCTTTACTGGGAACAAGGCTTTTCGAACTTAACGTGACACGAATAATGAGGCTACATCTGGAGGGTGTTTATACGTCGTGGCAGGTAGAAAGGCCATATATATTCATGATTCGTTATCTTCCCCTTTTTTGAGAGTGAGTTGTTTAAGTTATATCACGGCGTGTGGTGTCAGGTTTTAGACAATTCTGCGCAAAGGACAAACCACCGTGCCACCGTGCCCCCGTGTCCCCGTGCCCTCGTGCCCCCGTGCCCCCGTGTCCCCGTGCCCCCGTGTCCCCGTGCCCCAGTGTGTATGCAGAAGTTGCGTAACAAGCAGAGTGTTAGGAAAGTACATTAAGGCCCTTTGTCCTGCCCTGGTTTATCTGGACGTAGGATATACGTTATAAACGAGTGATAAAACATTTACGGGAAATACACACATTTTGGGGAAATGGGCAACGAGGACGCAAACATTATTTCGGAGACTGAAATATTCAGAGTTATATTGGTAAACCCAGGTGGTTTTATCTGTGGGCGTGTATTCCCTGTAGCATTCTCCTGGTGGAGAATAGGCTACAACTGAGCTATGAAAACGGTCGTACATTTGACCTAGTTGAGGCGTGCGCGTAATTTACTTCCCTGTTGATAAGAATGGCACTTTAAGGTAAAGTGCGTGGTGTGGGATGGGGTTTAGTGTTACGTTCAAGATATTGCGACGTGCGTGTGTGTGTGTCTGTGTGTGCCTGTGTGTGTCTGTGTGTGTCTGTGTGTGGGTCTGTGTCTGTGTGTGTCTGTGTCTGTGGGTGCATGTGTGTGTGTGTCTCTGTCTGTGTGTCTGTCTGTCTGCCTTCCTGTCTGTCTGTCTCTGTGTGTGTGTGTCTGTGTGTCTGTTTGTGTGTCGGTGTGTGCCTGTGTGTGTCTGTGTCTGTGTGTGCATGTGTGTGTCTGTGTCTGTGTGTCTGTCTGCCTGTCAGTATGTATGTCTGTCTGTTTGTGTGTCTGTCTGTCTCTGTGTGTGTGTGTGTGTGCGTGTCTGTGTGTGTGTCTGTCTGTCTATGTCCGGACTGGTTGTAAAGGGCTAACCCACTGAGATACCATGCCACACTTTAAGATTGATACCTCAAGCAGACGACACAGCGCCAGGCAGAGTAACAACAAGTTCCATTAACATATTTGGCATGCCCCAGGCTGGGATTTAACCGCTCTCCGAGAAGACGCTCCATCCATTAGACCACGGAGGCGTTACACATTAAGACGAGGGATCAAGACTACTGTTCCAATATTTATTTGTATGGATTGCTCAAAACCTATACCAAACTATATTATGTTTGACCCTGTACTGAGCGGACACATCGTTAAACAAACGTGAATTCTTAGTATTCCGGAAGAGGTCACAATAATCTCGCAGCGCAAAGAGAACTGGAAACCAGACAATTTCTTCAAATCTACTTTCCAGTGTGCTACGTATTATTACACTGTAGGTCGGGAAGAGGGTTCATTGCGTGGTGCTAGGGAATGATGAATACATAAACGATTAAAAAACATACAACAATACATTAAAAAAAATGCGAAATTGTTTCTGTGATTGAAAGATTCCTCAGAATACACAAAAACATAGGATAAAGAATCGACATTATACTACCTACAAAATGTGATATTTCAGCTTTAAAGATTGTTTTTAATACACTGTCTGAGCCGCTACTTTAAACGATAATGACGTGTTTCACTCATGCTGTAATTTACCAAGCGCCATTCAACTTTCGTTTTAGTATTTATAGAATAGGAATTTCCCACTAATATATTGCGATTTTTGCGGGATTTCTCCACACAGTCCTTGCGATGAGGGTGTAGAAACTAGGCATGCAGTACTTCTTCTGGTTCGTGTGTGTGCTGGGGGTGGGAAAAGGTAAGAAGCTAGCATATTTTATCGGTTATTGATACATGACCTCCGCGAGACATGAGACATGTGATGTCAGTTACTGTCGTGAGCCCTATTTGTCTGTAAACTGTACAATCACCGTGAGAAACATGGCACGTGAGTCGGGCTACGAACTATATCACAGTAATCCATTCCTGCTCCGGGAGTCGGGCTACCGCGACACGCAAACTGTGATACCCTCCCTGACGATTAACCGCCATTGAAATTGGCTGATATTTCGATGCGGGGAAACTTTCCACTCCACGCTCTACATATTGTCTGTTGAGATCGCCAACATGATTGCGGGGCTGAATATACACACATGACGTTTAATTCGATCGTGGTTTTGATAATAGTTTGTGTCGTACTTTCGATATTGTTAAATAACCCATTGAATGTTACATGTCGACAGTCTGTCCTCTACTGAAGCAAAAGAGAGAAATCCATAAAATATCCATGAATGTTTCAACAAAATCGTTGAGTGTACTGTACGAGACAGTTATCACCAAGTGTCATGTACCATGACTGATGAATGATACCGCATGTATATATATGTACCATGTGTGAAATGTTCAGAAAAGACTGTCTAGTAACTAATTGCAGTCGTTTCTTCTGTATATGTTTATATGTCTATTCACGTATATTGTGTATAGTGAGTGAGTGAGTGAGTTGGAATTAACACCGCTTTTAACAGTATTCCAGTTTTATCGCGGCGTGTCATCTTAATGTGGGAGGAAAGCCTGAAGTGATGTAGGTCTCAGGCGTTTACCACTTCTGTGAAACCCACGAGCACGGATATGGTGCTGACAAACCTAAAAAAACATAATGGGGATTCGAACCCACAATCATAGGTTTCTGGCGTACCCAAGGGACGCAACTCTGCACAGCGAATCGCGGGGCTAAGACGACTGGGCCACCCGTGCCCCTACATCATGTACTGAACATAGTGTGGTACAAATACTGGAGTACACTCTTATCTACAAATTATATTTCTGATATATTTGTACTTATGATCCTTGTTTTGTGTGTGGTGTGATCCTTGTTCATTTTGTACTTATGATCCTTGTTTTGTGTGTGGTGTGATCCTTGTTCTTTCACATTATATTTTAATTTTACAGGGGCATCCTCTGACTGTGCAAACTATGGGTGTGTAATGCCGGACAAAGATGGAGTGTGTTCCATGTGTACGGAGTATTGTTATGGGCGAAGCTGTAACCACAGCTGTGGCAGAGAGTGTGTAAAAAGTATTTCAAAAACCTGTGATCGAACCGGTCACTGCTATAAGTGTAATTCTGGGTACTACGGAAGCACGTGCGATCAAATGTGCCCTCCCGGATGTGCAGAGACATGTGACAAAAAAACTGGTGTCTGTGACACACACTGCAGCACAGGGTTTCATGGTTCCGTGTGCAATGAGACGTGTCCGGACCATTGTAAACATGGAACTTGTATTCAGGAGACCGGGGTATGCCATCTTGGGTGTGTCACTCCCTACTCGGGCGATTTCTGTAATGTGACGTCAACTGGAACCCAAAACAAACAGCAACTCTCCTGTGCCAGTAGGCCTTCCTATGTCGGGCTATTAACCATCCTCTGCATAATCTATTCCGTGTTTCTTTCATGATATTTGGATGTGTGTTTACATGTGACAAAGAACGTAAAATACAGTTCCCGTACATGTGTCGTGATTAGAATGTTGTGCAGTGTTCAAGCTGTCTCGAGATTCAGGTATCGGACTCAGAAAGGTTCCAAAATGATTTAATAAGGAATCCGTGTCAGCACATTGTGATGAACGTTGTTCGTGTGTCATACTCGATCACATCAGTGATACCAGGTAGTTATAATTTCCTTCTCGGGAGACTCACAGTCCTCAAGTCTCGTGTACCGCTCACGAATCCAGTTATCATGCAGGTTTTCATGAAACGAATCCCTCTGCTTGGACAACTTTAAACTATCAATAGGTTGGTGTTTATCAATGTTTGTGATGTCCCATGTCACACATCAGAGACGTAACATCTAATTTAACTGAACATTACTGAATTGCCTGTGAATAGGAAGCGTAAACACATGCTTCACAATCTGTATGAAGCACGGTACCCCAACAGACAACAACAAAGCGATCAAACCATACCCATCTTGGACCATCATACTCTACAGTATCCAGTCTGTGTTTCATTCGTGATGTGTTAACATATATACAATTTGTTTAAATTAATTTGTTTTTCAGTGTCACAGGATTTTAGTCTCGCACAATTTGTACAATACGGTATGGTTGAAAAATATGATTTTATATTGAGTTATGAATATGTATATTTGTGTCGGCATACATTCGATTATCTTCACGATATTATGAGATGTTACTTTGAGGTTTGTCATGATCATTTATTGAAAACGTGTGCTTCCTCATGTCACTGGAATGTGGATATTCCCAGACTGTAGAAGAATTTGGACATCTGTGTACTTGACCTTAAATCACAGCGGTAATGTGGCAAACGGACGCTCTGTTGCTGTGGTAGTTGACAGTGGTTTTCCAGTTTGCGTTTTTATAAACAACTTGGTGTTTCTATTTTTTAATTCTTTTCATTGTCATTTTATTGGGAACATGCATAATTAAACTCAAAAGTCTACATAAATCTAAAGGACGACCACAATATCGAATTCATCTGATGGGTTTGCGCAAGGTGATATACCAGTATATGTCTCGTGCACAGCCCATGGGGCAGAGTTTGACCTCGACTCTACTGGTTGTATTGATGTATGGACTGTGGAGTAATCACACCGGTGATTTACACGTACGTAGCGAGGGACACTAACATAATTCTCCCGGTCTTCTCTACGTTGTGGCTCTTTCAGTAGGATAATAATATAACAATTAAACAGGGGGCATGGATGGCCCAGTCGCCTATAAGGACGCTAATCGCCGTGAAGAGTTAAGCCAAAAAAGGATCGTCATTTTGAATCCGAGGTCGCTCTTATTCTAGGTTTGTCCACGCGATACTAGTGTTCGTGGGTTGCAAAAATATTACATTAAAAAACTTGACAAAGTGTAATATTTCAATGACTTGCGAGTGACACATGAGAAGGAACACGCTTAATGCTTTAGAGGCCCAAGCGTTGTAAATATTATCAATCGATATGAAGCCACATTACTCTGGTATTGGCAAGGGACACGGATTGCCCAGTCGTCTAACGTGAAACAACCGCCTCCGTGGTCTAGTGGTAGGGCGTCCGCCCGGAGAGCGGAAGGTCCGGGGTTCGATCCCGGGCCGCGTCATACAAAAAGACGTTAAAAGATTGTACTTGTTGTTACCCTGTCTGGCGCTCGGCATTAAGGGACTAAAACAAGGACTGGTCGGCTCGGAGTCAGTATACTGTGTCTGAGTGGGGTATTCATGTTAAACTGGGGCATGGTATCTCAGTGAGCTAGCACTATAAATCTGCATCAGTCCGGACTAGTACAAGCAGCCACACACACACATACACGTGCATGCACGTCGCTATATAAGTGCAATAATCTTGGACGCGACGTTAAACCCAATTTCACCTCACCTTTTTACCCAGGCCAAGAAAGTTTTATTTGGTGTAATGAAGAATATAAAGATTATTGGAGATATAAGTTACAAGTCATTCTTTTAGAATTTCTATTTTAAAATTAACCCAATCTTAATGTACGGTGCTGAAATATGGGGATTACAACACTCCAATGATGTCGAAAAGATAGACTTGAGTGCATATAAAAGATTTCTTGGTGTAAAAATCAGCACATCTAACGCAATGGTTTGTGGCGATTGTCGTAGATATCCTCTATTCATTATTCACAGGGGGCACGGGTGGCCCAGTCGTCTAAGGCGCCGCGATTCGCTGTGCAGAGTTGCGTCCCTTAGGCACGCCAGAAACCTATATAATTGTGGGTTCGAATCCCGGTTCGCCCCGATTATGTTTCTAGGTTTGTCAGCACCATACTCGTGCTCGTGGGTTTCACCGAAGTGGTGAACGTCTAAGACCTGCACAACTTCGGGCTTTCCTCCCACATTAAGCTGACACGCAGCGATATAACTGGACTACCGTTAAAAGCGGCGTTAAGCCCAACTCATTCACTCACTCATTATTCACAACTAAGAGGTGTAAAGTACTGACTGAAACTCCGGAAAAATACATTCATCAAGATACACAACGAAATGTAACAATAGTATTATGATGTTATGTGATGCGAGTGGAAAGAATAACTGGGTGTGAAAATATTGCTGTGCAATAGTGGTATGCACAATGTGAAAGTGTATTTATCAAGTCTTTTCTACAGAGGCTAATTTTTTTTATCTGCAATCGTGATCATTACCTTTGACATTATCCAACATATATAAATATATATAAAATATATCATAGAATGTTGAAAACTCAAACATATGTATACTGAAAAATATCTGTGAGATGTACATATTAAGAAATATTGTTATTCATTGGCATGGTTTCGATGTTCATCCCATGAGGGTGGGCGATATGCATGGACTCCCTGGTCATAACGATTATGTAAAAATATGTAATATCCTAGCTAATTAGGATGAATATAACTTTTTACTGGTATGTCAATTGTACTCCACTGAGAAAAAAATGTTTATTCCTGTATAATCCTTTCATGAATATTGTGAAATTCCGAAAACTGTTAAATAATCTAGATACATTAACAATTCAAAACCTGTCCGCTTATGTACAACACGCTGTTATATGGACCCAAACTTGAAAATAATAGTAAAAATTGTGTGCAACACATCTGTGATATCTAATATAGGCCTGTGGCCGCCAAAGTACTTGAATAAAGATTGATTGAAATATGATTTCTGCCTTTTCTATTCACTGACTGCCGCTCTGAAGACAATGCTGTTTACACCAGTGTTTACGTGTCATTGTGAGATGTGCGTGTCTGAGATATTGTGTTATTGGATTACCTCTTCTGAATTATTTATATCTACATTTTTCTTCGTGACATTGATTATGCTCGGTCTGCGCCAATACAATTTAGTTATTATATATTCAGTTATCCAGTCCATGATCCGTGGTTATATAACAAGTTCTAGTTAACACAGCTCAATTAGGAGAAAAATCAGACGTACCACTCAGACAACGAGCTCAGTGACCGTGTTGAACTCTGGATAAAATTTTGATCGGTGTTGCTTAAAGCCATACTCTAGTAATATGGCGTCGGTCTGTAAATAATGTGATTGATATTATGAGTATCGAACCACGCCGTCGGGGTACAACGACACGGAAGTCACCCAACTTGACCACCCGATCCATAAAACGCCTCGTCGTAGTGAGACATGACGTATATGGGGTACTGAGAAAGTATTATATTATTGGAAAGTATATATCTGGACCAAGGCATCTGTTTATGCACGTTCAAATACACATCGTGTTCTAGTCGTAAGTTACAAGAGGAGAGACGTTTTACTTGGCTGGATCAGTTTTCCGACACCGATGTCGTGCAGACTCTCATGTAACGCCATGTTGCCTCATATCTCATTCTATCTCTGAGTGGATTCCATGGATGGATATGTTCCAGGTCTAGTCTTGTAAAAATGTTGAGAGTATTTCTGAGCAATGTCCACAGTAAACTGAATCAGGACCATTCTGCACTAAAGTCGTACCCCATGTCGTGGATCATTGTTCATGCTCTCACTCGTTCACCTGGGCCCACTTGCACAAAACGATCTAAGCGCTAAGACCATTGTAAGCCTATGTTAAAGTATGGGAGTTAAGATCATCTTAGCGCTAAGATCGCTTCGTGCAAGTGGACCCTGGTCCAGATGTTATGTTAAACAGGTCGTCGCGATACAGATGGAACATTGCTAACTGCGGCCTCAAACAACATTCACTCACTTCACAAAAAGAAACGGTCACGTAAAATATCTGTCGAATTAAAAAAAAAGGTTATGGCGGAGGGATGGGTAATTCGCTATAGAGCCGTTACTTATGAGGACTATTTCGGGGGCGTCTCATATGTATTGGGCAATCACAAATCAGTCCTAACAACCCTGATAGCCTGTTTGTATTAGCTACTTTAACCCAGCTATTGTCTACAGATACATGTACCATCCCATATACGTCTTGTGTATGGGGACTCGGACTGCCCAGTCGTTTAAGGCGCTGAAATTCGCTGTGCGGAGTTGCGTCCCCTTTGCACTCCAGAAACCTTTGATCGCGGTTTCGAATCCCACTTCGCTCCGGTTATGTTTCAAGGATTGTCAGCAATATACCATTGCTCGTGGTTTCAAAGGGGCAAACGTCTATGACCTGCATCACATCGGGCTCCCTTCCACAACAAGCAGACACGCCGTGATAGGCCTCTAATACTGGTTAAAGCGGCGTAAAACCTAACACACTCACTCACTCTTGTATGAGGTAATTGTAATGCTGCAGTTTCTTTAAAAACAAAATTGGCATTTTATGCATGTTACGTGAAACTACACTGTACTGCTTTCCTCTTAGACTTATAAACCAATATACTAAGATTCACATACACTCTTGCAGAAATATCTCACCAGCAAATGTAACTTAACTTTGTAACTGTAGTCTGAAGGCCGTATGTCACGTTTCGGTACCATGACCTCGAAGTGGAAGAACTAATCAGGTATTTCTAGTCCAAACACAAATACTTTGAGCAACTTTTAGGTGCATGTTTATGTATAATTACAATGTATATGAAACTTTCAAGATATATGTATTTCATGTCTGAGGTATTCAAGATTTCGCCTTGGATTATCTGAAATAATGGTTAACATAGGACGACAGCGTTTTTTCCGAAGCCAAAGAGATTGTGTCCTTTCTGTCAAACTTGTATAGAGGATGAATTTCATAATATATACTGTTTGCTTGCACTGTTTATACTGATTTAAGGGAAGCATATATCCCATAGAAATACCTGCGTTTACCAAATTTGTATTCATGTAAAACTCTGTTGAAGTCTAAGGATGGAAAAACAATTCCTAATTCAGCACTCTTTGTTCACCATTCACTTTGTCGGCGAAAGAATCTTTAGTATCGTGACGTCACAGCTTTGTTACATTGTCTGCACACAGATGTATTGTATGCAGCACCTCTACAGCCGTGTTGTACTCACTGATGTTATCCCTTTGTAGGAGACCGCCTCCGTGGTCTTGTGGTAGAGCGTCCGCCCGGAGAGCGGAAGGTCCAGGGTTCGATCCCGGGCCGCGTCATACAAAAAGACGTTAAAAGATTGTACTTGTTGTTACCCTGTCTGGCGCTCGGCATTAAGGGGCTTAAACAAGGACTGGTCGGCTCGGAGTCAGTATACTGTGTCTGAGTGGGGTATTCATGTTAAACTGCGGCATGGTATCTCAGTGAGCTAGCACTATAAATCGGCATCAGTCCGGACTAGTACAAGCAGCCACACACACACATACACGTGCATGCACGTCGCTATATAAGTGCAATAATCTTGGACGCGACGTTAAACCCAATTTCACCTCACCCTTTGTAGGCCTGTCTTGTATATGGACCGGAGGCCTTTAGTACAATAACACATCTTAATCTTGATGTATAAGGTAGGGTATTCATTATGTTACGTGTTACTGGAATTCAAATGGATTCAAATGGATTCAAGTGGTAATTTTATTATATAATCTATATATGATTTTTTAGTTTAGTCATTAGCGTGTAAATATGTTCAACAGACCTAAATATATTGTTCATGACATAACTGTTGAAAACCTACTGCAGTGCAGATCAAGTTGTTTACAGAAAAGGGGCGGTCGGGTAGCCTAGTGGTTAAAGCGTTCGCTCGTCACGCCGAAGACCCGGGTTCGATTCCCGACATGGGTACAATATGTGAAGCCCATTTGTGGTGTCCCCCGCCATGTTATTGCTGGAATATTGCTAAAAGCGGCGTAAAACCATACTCACTCACTCACTGTTACAGAAAATGAAGCTGTATTTAAGGTAGTCAAACATATAAATGTATCACTGAAACGTGTGTGTAAAGAACTGTTCATTCAACAAAATGTAAATGCATTTATCTCCTTTAAACTCTTGTTGGGAGCACGGGTGGCCCAGTCGTCTTAGGCGCCGCGATTCGCTGTGCAGAGTTGCGTCCCTTGGGCACGCCAGAAACCTATGATTGTGGGTCACATTAAGCTGACACGCAGCGATATAACTGGAATACTGTTAAAAGCGGCGTTAAACCCAACTCACTCACTCACTCACTCAAACTCTTGTTTAAACCCTACCCCCTCTCTCTCCATCATCCTCTCTCTGCCTCTTCTACAGTGTTGTATGTACACATTTTGAATTTTGAAATTGTGAAAATAATTGTTTTTAAATAAAGTAAAAGTAAATACCAAGAAGAGGGCAATCTAAGAACGTGTCCCTCAATTCCGTTCTTGTGAATTAACATGTTAAAGTCAAATTATAACTTTGGAATGCAATTGATACTTTGATATTGTTAACTATTTAAATTTCTTATTGAAGTCATATATCTGACCACATGTTATGTTCATATGTGTATCGACCTGAAAATTAAAATGTAAATGTAGTGTAAATAAGAGTGCGAGTGGTCATTGTTCGCTTTAATGAAACTTGGCATTTATGTCTCCAAAATGACTTCATTAATGCCAGTCAACACAATTAATTTATTAAGGTAAGAATATGCATCATTCCACTGGGGAGGGGTGGGGGGCATCGCACTGATATTGAGTCGCATTTTTGGCTAAGGCTCAGCAGTCGTATTAATTTGGAGACGCATTCACGTTTTACGGTAGTCACATGCTTTGTGTATGTATAAACAAGTCCAGAGTGTAGGCAATATTCCACGGAGGAATGCTTCAATCACATATTTGAAACGTGTTGGCTATGCTGACATACATGTACAACTGACATCACTGAAACATAACGCTGGTTATATGAGACTGAAGGCAAATGCTAAACTAAAATCTAGTCTCTGAAATGAACATATCGTACATAAAAAAAACAGTTGTTCAGTTTTCTTAAAAAAAATATAATAAAAAGGAGCCCAGTGACTCTCTTCAGTGATCTAGACTTGCCAAACATTATAGACTTGCATGGGCTGTATTTGATATATATTTGTATCAGGGTCTGTAAGACAGACTAGGCAAATGCGGATGTAAGCGTTAGTGACCGATGCCCCCGGCGGCCTGGCGCGGTGCTTGAAATGTCAATGCGGCGTCACACACCAGGAACACTGCTGCGTGCGACTCGAAATGAATAAACAAACCGACAAGGTATGAAGCTTTTCTCTACTCTTTACTGCATAAAATACTGTGGATTAAGTATAATGTGTACAAATAGTAGTTAGTGCATTATTATTTACATTCGAAGGCACAATGGAATATATTAATGGTAAAACGTTTGTACCAAATATCACACCACAGAAGATGTAAGGTTCGTGCTCCAACGTGACTCCCACCCTACACACTAATTCCGTACGTGGTCAGAAAACAAATCAATAATCTTTGCATTACTTACATCTGTATACAAGCTACATAAAATAGTCAAAGTGAAACAGAATATGGCAGGAATTATGATATTCAAATTCAGACAGGTTGCTGGAATTAAAGTTTCGTTAATATATACAGGGGTATATTGCAGAGAATAACACATATATACAATGCATCTATCAGTATTAACATACACATAACATGACTATTTTGATTGAGTTGTCATATTTGAAACTTGCGAACACCTGATGATTCACAATGACTTGACAGTGATTTGAAGTTCACGAATTTAACGCCTCTTTAGCAACATTGATATAAACTTTCATTAGACCTTGATATTATTTCAAAATGCTTGGATGAAAGATAATGTATATTTAAAACAATTAGAGACAATTGTAGTAAATGGAAGTAACAAACCTCAAAGTCACCTAGTACTTGAACCCATCCTCGTCAAACAGGGAGATATGTTCTACTAAACCCCGCACACACCATTGGCAAGTTATAGAAAACCGTCAATCGACCCAAATAGACGTGGGACTATACAGCTCACATGTTTTGCATAAACAAGGCTCCGTCTCCGACAATAATGGCCTTTAAAGTGGTGTCGCTCTGAAGTATCAGGTCGCAAGTTTCTGAGAAGCACCTTTGTGCGAAACAAACTTACGGCATAAAAGCGATAATATTGTTATCTGTTTGGAGAGTCCTTCTTATTTATTGTATTGATCGACATTGTTTTCCATTTCGTTTCAAGGGTCTTGATGGAACCTTGTAAAACATAAAGAGGTTGTTGTTAGTCCAGTTTGTTTACAGTTAGAAGTAAGCACGATGTGACATGGCAAGTCGATAAATATTATCACAACTACTGAAATTACTTATGCGATTTCAGAATATGTTGAGTATAGTAGTGAGGAGTTGCTAAACGAGACACACACTCATGTTTTCGGATCAAGAGTTTGAATCAGTAAATGGCTGATTTGTCACAGTCATTGTATCTGGTTATACCTGCATCACAGACCCGTGAAGATCCCAGCAACCTATACTAGAGGGTCTATGCTTGTCGTAAGAGGCGACTAACGGGGTCTGGTGGTCAGGCTCGCTGACTTCAATTTTTTGATGCATGTCATTGTAACAAACAAACAAAATAAAAACCTGCTCTATAAGAACGGAATTCTCTGAAACACATTCCCGGTGTAATTTCATTTGGATCACACGGCTTTAGTCGAACGATATACCGGTAACGCTATCTTTTATGGCATTGCTATCTACAGAAGCGTGAGGTTTTGCCCGACGGAGAGTTGAACATACTGACGGCGTCAACAAATGATAACACCCTGAAGAAAAGCGTTTCTTATCATGAAAATAAATTCACATGAAGCACTCAGGGACCCCATCCTATTTAACGTTTGTTTTATATTTCAGCACACTGACCCATTCATTTTACAATCTTGAAATAAACATCTACTCTCTATACTAACATGAACATACACAACAGTAATTCAAACGTAAGAGCCATTTTCACAAAACTATCTCAGCGCTTCGGCTGTCTTATCTATGTCAAAGTATATGACTAATGACAGTCGCAGCTCTAAGATTTCTTTGTGAACATGGCTGTGTGAGTATGGTTTTACGCCGCTTTAAGCAGTATTCCAGCAATATCACGGCGGGGGACACCAGAAATGGGCTTCACACATTGTACCCATGTCGGGAATCGAACCCGGGTCTTCGGCGTGACGAGCTAAGTTACCGCTTTTACCACGAGGCTACCCGACCGCCCCCTGTAAGCATAACACCACTGTGGAGATTACCTTTAAGAAGCAAACAATGTATCTCTCTACACATCAGCAGGCGCAATATGAACGGAAATACCGGTGGTTGATGTGGGCTCTCACAACCCGAAGTTCATATCAGGTGATTTAGTGACGTTAGCATGCTCTGGTGCCTTGATCCAATCAGTCGACTGAAGGTCATGAAGGGGTGATAAGGCCATATTGTATGTTCAAGGTCATCAGGTCAGGACATGATCACAGACTTCTTTGGAGGGAAAAGGAACGGCGAAAACAGTGCCGATATCAGAGCAAACCCGATCACAGCAAAGTAGGGCCAGCTGAAACAGTGATAGATGTTCACGAATGTTTAATGTCAAAATTATTGTCCTTTTAAAGCGACGTGCAAGCAAGTGTATCTGCTGTATCCATGTTTTGTTTGTTTGTTTGTTGTTTAACGCCGCACTCAGCAATATTCCAGCTATATGACGGCGGTCTGTAAAATAATCGAGTCTGGACCAGACAATCCAGTGATTGACATCATGTGCGTTGATCCACGCAATTGGGATCGATGACATGTATAACCAAGTCAGCGAGCCTGACCACCGATCCCGTTAGTCGCCCTTTACGACAAGCATAGTCGCCTTTTACGGCAAGTATGGGTTGCTGAAGACCTATTCTACCCCGGATCTTCACGGGTCCTGTATCCATGTATGTGTGTGTTTGTGTGTGAGTGTGTGTGTGTGTGTGCGTGCGTGCGTGCGTGCGTGCGTCTGTCTGGACTGATGCTGGTTGTAAAGGGGCGGCCCACATGCCGCAGTTTAAGATACCTCAAACAGATGGCACAGTGTACTGGCTCCGAGCCGTTGAGGCATTGTTAACCACCTTTTTGCCGAGCGCCAGGCAGGGCTACAACAAGTCTTATTAACGTTTTTATTTTGTTCGTTCTTGTCCGCACTAATGCGGGTTTTATAATGCTAGCTCTCAGGTTGAGGTAAAATGGGGTTCAAATGATTGCACTCACATAGCGACGTACATGCATGCGTGCTTGGCTGTTTGTTCTATTCCGGATTTCTGCTGTATTGTACTGCTAGCCTACTCTGATACCATGCCGCAGTTTAACATGGATAACCTACTCAGACACATATACTGACTCCGAGCCTTGCAGTTCTTGTTTTAGCCCCTTAATGCCGAGCGCCAGGCAGGAAGTAACATGTTTAAACGTATTGTGGTATGACGCTGCCGGGGATCGAGCCACCGACCTTCCGCAATCCGGGCATACTCTCTATCCACTAGACCACGGAGGCGATCATACCGAATGTAGCAATATTCTAGCTGCATCGCATGGGGATGCAAAGAATGGACGCGGCATGTCGTGATAAGTTGAATTTTACGACAATTTAAACACAATTTCAGTTATTTCACAAGGGACACAACTCTGCACGACGCATTTTACAAGTGTGCAACCAGATCCTCTTCATGTGATGGGTGAGTGAGTATGTGACTGGATATTCAGGCTATGTCACGGGTGCCTGATCTTAATCGAACCAACGGTTATACCACTAGCAATAGGCTGCCCCACCCGACATCTTCATGTATAAAGGAGGTATGCATGTAGTGAGTATGGTTTTACGCCGCTTTTAGCAATATTCCAGCAATATGACGGCGGGGACACCAGAAATGGGATTGACACATTGTACCCTTGTCGGGAATCGAACCCGGGTTTTCGGCGTGACGAGCGAACGCTTTAACCACGAGTATACCCGACCGGACCCGTATGCATGTAATAGGACTTATGTAAAAAACAACATCCTCTTACTTCATTGTTAAGTCTTACTTACTATTCATTCCAAAATGCTGTAGACTTGGACTCCGTATGGCTGTAAATGCTCTTCGTGATGTCGTGGCAGCAGTACATGGAGGTGTTCTTACCGCAGCAGAAGTGGTCGTTGGCGGTAAAGAGTTGCAGTTTGATTGGACAGTAAAAGGCGCTCTGTTTTTCTCCGTAGGTGTCGTTATAGGAAGGACAGAATTCTGATAGAACACCTGCAAGTGGTAAAGACATGAAGGTCATCAGAGACATGGTTTAACTATGTATCAAGTATGGGTGGGTGAGTTCGGTTTGGAACCAGTGGGGACTCTGGGAAGGAATATAGGTCCCCAGCACCTTACGCTTGTCGTATGAGGCGACTAAATGGATCGAGTGATCTGGTTCGTTGACTTGGCGGATTTCATGTCATCGCATCACAGTCATCGATGCATCGGATAGTCTGGCTCGCACGCGATTATTTACATGCCGCCGTCCTAAAGTTGGAATATTGCTGGGTGCGGTGTTAAACAACAATCAACAATCAAATCAAACAATTTGATGCCCCTTTGAACTTTGTTCCACTTGTACCAGGGCGTGTCAGCTCTAGTAAAGTCCGAATGTAAGCAGATGCCACCCATTTAACACTTTGGTGAAACCACAGGCATGGTACTGACAAAGCAAAAATAAAAATAAGGGCGAGTCCATTCTTACAGGATCCTTGCAAGTCTGAGAGGCGCAGCGCTACACAGCAATTGTCACCAAGGGAGCTTAAAATTGTCACCAAGAGATGTAATTTTGTTACATTCATAAAGGACACGAGTGAACGGCGTGCGAATTCTTCTTAAACACCACAGGAGATTAATCATAAACATTTTAGAGTTGTAGTCATTATTCAAGAAAGAAAGATATGAAAACTGGCGGCTAAAGGAAACTTTACCATTTTAAAAATGAAATTGCAACATTTAAAAAAACCAAGTTCCAACTGAATCAATACAAAATACATCGTCCCAACACAGCAATGTTCTATGCAGAAAATGATACACGAGCACGGCACAGTTTGTTTTGTACAACATAAAAAAAGGTGAAAAGCACGTGCCGCATGGGCAACCGAAACACTTTACAATAAGGATATGTAAATGATACGGGCGACATGTCAGGCACTCACACTGATGAATAAACATCCCAGAACTTCCACGATCGACACCCGAACAACGCGAGCGGACCCTGGTTAAGAACAGACGGGTGCCACCCATGCCCACATTGCCAGAACTTTTGGTTGCTCCCGTGTTGCTGTAACTAACATGATGCAACGTTACAGACAGAACCGGCAGACATCAGACAGGCCAAGAACAGGCAGACCCAGGGTAACTTCGCCCAATGAAGACCTGTACTTGCGTACTTGCATCTCCGTACTCGATTCCAGACAGCCATGTCCCAATAGAACACCTCTGGGATGTCAAGGATCGACCACGACGACATCCTCCGGCTAGCTGATAAGAAGTGTTACAGGCCTTCCTAGAAGAATGGCTACGTATCCCACGTGACGTCATCAGACGAGTGACCTTTTCTGCGCTCCGGAGAGGTTTTACGTGTCTTGTAGCAGGTATGTCATTGAACTTGAGCGATTTTAGATGTGTGTGCCCTCTGTCCATTACGTTGAAAGCTTGTTTTTGCTACCCCAACTAAATTCGCGCCACTGTCCTTATGCCAATATCAAGTGGCATTTTAAAAGTTCATTTCGTTGAGATATTGATCTTTTCAATACATTTTACTTTATCTAAACTTGAGTGTTTTAGGACTATGATAGAGATTCTTTTGGCCATCAGTTTATATCTTCTTACAATGCTTGTTACAAAAACAATAGGACGTGGAATTCATGTTCAATTTCATCTCCGTGACCCAACCACAGTGATGTTAAAAGCTGTATTATTAATGAAGACAGTTATTCTTTCAATGCGACGTTTCGGCATAGGTACGAGTAAATTTATCACGCAAGTTCTGTTGAATTGTATTAGTATTCAACCTTGGTTAAATGGTCATCTGAATGACTGACCGCCTGAAGGACTAAATAACTGACCGATCCAATAACGATCGACCGACCGACGGATGAACGAAGGAAAGAGCTGACTGATCGAACGAACGAGGAAAAAAACTAACGAACGAACGATTGAACGAACGAACGCACAATCAAACCATGAACTGAATCAACACAATCGGGAAACGACTGACCAACGTAAATACTGTGACACCATGGTGGGTCTTACATAATCAATGTTATCCAACCAAACAATAACTATCATGTTGTAACTCTACCCCCACGAAGCAATGTGCAATTTACAGAGAGTTCATTATTTCTCGTGAAAGGATAACTCCAGAATTAATTGCAGTTCTCGCTTTGTCTTTCACTCAGTTCCGCATCACACTAAACGTCTGTATTCAACCTAGGATAAATGATCATAGAAAATGTACATAATACATCTGAGCGCCTTAATCAATACGGAATTGAAAACCGTGTTAATGGAAAAAACTGTTATATTTGTGCTTCGCTGCATGATAATAGTGTAAGGACATTCGAGGCGAAGACTTCTCACATCGATATTACCCAATGTGTGCTGTGAAGTTAACGTCAATATGTGCTGTAATTTCAGTGTAACTCAATGATGTTGAAAAAAGGTTGAATGCAGGTCGGTATTGACAGAAGAGCTCGTGTGCTGTGTTGTCGATCACGGTAAGTGTGGTTGTCAGGGAGTCATTGCACGACATCCTGAAGATTTACATGAACATGCGTGTAACTAAACACGCCAGTGCAGAAGAGCCATCGTCGTATTTGTTTTACAGAAAACGAAAAAGAGATAGCGTGATATGCTAGCTGCAAGTTTACAAACAAAAACAATAATCATAACTGTAGAGTGGTGACACCAAACATGTCCTGAACTACCGGTAGAGCCCGTTGTCAATGAAGGTCACGCAGGGAAGCGAACGAACGACGACGAACGAATAGAAACTAAACTAAAATTAACCTTTTAACCACGATCATCACAGTCAACAAACATGGTCAATGGTTCCAAAGGACTTGATAAAGACCAGTTGATTTGAATGTATACATAATTCTAACTTGTTGTGGTGTTGTAGATGCGTTATGAGGGCTGATGGTACTGCCTCGGATCTATATAGAACGATTTAGTCATACTCTATAGGTTTGTGGAATTAGCTCCCTGTGTCGGGTACTTCACACTTCAACCAAGATATTGGCATAGTTCTAACTTATCGGACCGCCTGCGTGGTTTTGTGAATAGAGAGTCTGCCCGGAGCGCGGAGGGTTCGTGGCTCGATCACCGGCCGTTTCATTCCAAAAGACGTTCAAAGAATTGACTTGTTGTTGCCCAGCCTTGCGCTCGGCATAACGGTCACGAATGTGCCTCCTCCGCGTCATTGGTGAGCTAAAGCGGTCCACACAGCTGCTGGATACAAACACGTACACGTACTGATGCTCACATCAGCATACGACACTGCTCTGACAATGAAAGCACCTCAGTTACAGGGATGCTAAGGCCACATCTTTACAAGGCCGAAGTGGTAAACGTCTGAGACCTGCATCACTTCGGGCTTTCCTCCCACATTAAGCTGACACGCCGTGATATAACTGGAATACTGTTAAAAGCGGCGTTAAACCCAACTCACTCACTCACTCTTTACAAGGCAGAAGGGAATCATAGAGCTGGGACCTTTGTTTTGCGTTGAAGATTTGATGCGTTTACCGGCAATATGAATTTCCTACGTCATGCAGTGAGGGAAAAGTGTAATGTCAAACAGCAAATCGAGATCAGGTATCGATGTTGGAATATCGTGTTCTATTTTGAGGAAGATCTGTCCTTTTTTTAAACGCAAACTTTCAAAAACACGCTTTTGAAATTGTGACATTTGTAACTTCAAACCAATGTCGACATCTCGACAACACCAGAACGAAATATATCCATTAAAGTCTTCTGCAGGTCATGCACTTATGTTGCTGGTCAACAAAACATAATTATATTCCACAGGGCCCAGCGTTCGTCTCCATGATTGCGCGTTTCGAGGGGTGGATGAAAGTTTCTGAGCCTAATTGCAAGGGCTGCTCTGATATAGTTGGTTGCTTATTATTTTTCAACATACTCCCCTCCGAGGTTCGCACACTTCTGCCAACAATGCCGGAGTGCCTGGCTCACATTGACGTAGAATGCTTTCCCTTGGTGTTGTAAAACGTCCACCACAGCAGAAACAACGTCATAATCATGCTTGCCAGACAGTTTGTTCTTCAAGCTTGTGAAGAGGTGGGAATCTGATGATGGAACGTGTTGAATAGAGAGGCTGTTTCAAAGCACTAGGCTTGTTGTAAGAGGCGACTAACGGAATCGTGTGGTTGATGAAGGTTATGATGTCAATCCCTGGATTATCTGGTCCTGACTCGATTATTTATAGACCGCCGTCATATAGCTGGAATATTGCAGAGAGCGGCGTTAAACAACAAATTAACATAAGCGCAGCAACGGCGACAATACTTGAGCACATGTTCACTGACTTGGTGGAGCAACACACCAATAGTGAGTTTTCCACGACGTTTAGCATTGATATTCTCGCGCAGTTACCTTAGCAGATTAGCATAATATTGGTCACTTATGATGAGATAGTCCACCAGAAAAAAACAACTAAGCAATCACATTCTCATCTGAAGGAACAGATCGTTCTTCTTTGGAGGAGGGGACGTTAGGTGTTTCCACTGTATTGACTGTTTGGTGTCTGATTCATCCTTGGTTACAAATCGCTCAACAAAGTCAGCTAGGTTTGATTCGAAACGATATAATTTCTCACGTTTCTGATCAGGCGTCAGAAGCCTTGGAACGCAGGTTGCCGAACCCTTTGTGATGCTCAGTGATTTCCTGAGAATGTTCTCGACTCATGAGAGATGCCTACTGCATTGGCTATTTGACGCTATGAGTCGTAGTTCATCCATAGTAATTTATTTACCATTTATTACCATTTTCTTAAAGGTGGGTCAGATGCAGGTATTCCTGGTCTTGGGTCGTCGTCGAGGATCTTTCTTGCCCTCTTGAACTCCGCTGCCCAGCTCTTAACTGTGGAGCACAACCCCTTATGGATGGCTGTTGGTGTTAGCCATTTCATCGGAGATACTTCAAAACGGCGCGGTAGCCATTTTTGTCTATTTTCATCAACAGATAATACCTATTTAATTTGATGCGGGCAAAAATGCCTGTATGTGTATTCAGTTCAAACGCAGCCTATAATCGTGGACAGAATTGTACTTAATGCATGTAAACTGTGAAGGGTGTACCGCATATGCTGTTTATAATTTAGGCTCAGAAAGCTTCAGCCACCCTTGTGCCATATAAGTTTTTCAAGAGATAATTTGAGAGATGAAATTCTGATTGAAGTCATTAAAACAGGATTCCTATTAAAGTATCAAACCACTTAGGCATGAATCTTTTCAGGTATTTAATATAGGTGTATTTCACATAATGTGTCAAATAGAAACGTTTCCGGACAAGGGCATATCAATACCTCAATTTAGTTATTGCTGGTAGATTGCCAGGCGAGGTATATATATTACTATTAATTCAATACATAAAAACTGCCATCATATTCTTTTGAAAATCGATTTTGTCATAGGCATTAAGATTGGTTGATAATGTTTTGAAAGACCGTCATATGACTCCGGCTCAAAAGTTGTCACGTTTAATGTTTACAGCATCAGTTAATCTTTCAAAACGTTTTATGGCAGCCATGCGATATTTCAAAACTTGACCAAATATGTCCGAAGCAATTCCTTATTTTGACTTTCACCATATGTTCCAATGTTTTGTTTCGGGTGAACAACTGCCTTTGCATGTGTTCGTGACAGGTACTGCTCACCTTTTGGGAACAGCTGGTATTATCACGCTGTGTCAGTGAGTGAGTGAGTGAGTGAGTGAGTGAGTTGGGTTTATCGCCGCTTTTAACAATATTCAAGTTACATCGCGGCGTGTCAGCTTAATGTGGGAGGAAAGCCCGAAGTGATGCAGGTCTCAGACGTTTACTACTTCGGTGAAACCCACAAACACGGGTATGGTGCTGACAAACCTAGAAACATAATCGGGGCGAACCGGGATTCGAACCAACAATCATAGGTTAATGGCATGCCCAAGGGAAGCAACACTCTTCACAGCAAATCGGGGCGCCTTTGACGACTGGGCCACCCGTGCCCCCACGCTGATTCATTAACACAATAAAGCCATGCACGTGAAACAGTCGGAATCCTACAATGGACTCTGCTTTAACAGAGATTTCGCAGGGCTACGGAAAGGGTTTTGTCGCTTTTATAAAATTTGAAGTATTTTCCTCCACTGTCTCCACCTTCTATTATTCAGCAGATTTAACCACAGCTACAGATGAAGTCGACGGATGTCAGCTTTGCGACAACCATACGGTTATTTGAACACAGTAAGCAGCAGCTGAATAGCTCGGTGTTGAGAACACAGTCTCTCAGAGGAACAGAGAGTGCCCATTGACCATATGTCATCATGGGATGATAGAGCCGGTGGGGTAGCATAGCGGTAAAGCGTTCGCTCGCCAGGTCCGGGTTCGATTCCCCACATGGGTAGAATGTGAAGCCCATTTCTGGGTTTCAGAACAAGGATGTAGTGTAATAGGCCATTTTATAGCATCTGTAAACATCCATACATCATGTAAATGGGACGTAACACGTGGCTGTTAGGTTTTCGTTTTCATTTGAGTCAATATAACTTGGCAGGTTCTGCAGTACCAGGAAATCACAAAAGACACTTTTTTTATATTAAAAAGGGTCGGGGATGTTTTTCGATTTTAAACAAAGTCAACTGCCTGCCTTTAGTACTTTATCTGAAATGATAAATTTGGACATCATTAAAACATTCGTTGACAATATCTTCAATGCAACTTAAAGCATCAAGAAACTGACGCGTAAACAATATAGCGAAGGATGTTCAATTAAGCTACGGAGGGTTTTTATGCCAAATTTGAAAATCAAGAGGTCATTCTGCAACGAAGGAAGCAATACGCGAGTTCAGGCGCTACAGAAATAATATATCTGCTGAAAATAACAGATAGACAGACAGATTTATTTGTATAAAGGCCAATTGACCAATTGTACAATATACATTTACATCATATATATGTTAATCTCAGAGTGACCTAATTGACACTTTCTTTTGTTGAAAACACGTACATTGGAAAGTTTGCATAATTTATCATTATATCATATTTGGATATTTGACAGTCTTTCTAAACAAAAATAATCATGATTAGCTGTCTTTGCGATAAACATTTCCCACCTTTGTGCATAAAACTGTATATTACATGGCGTTCAAAATCAGTGACATGACAGTGTTTACATGAGACAGCATCCTCCTCAATATAAGCAACACCCATACGGACAAGTTGAAAATAAACACCTTTACTTTCAAATAGAAACACTTGTATATAGGCAATATATATCACACAGAGATGGTTAAAAGTTGAAGTCGTTTAGCCTTAGTTCATTTAACTAATGGAGAGGAGAGAGGAGTATATCTAATAATTACGTTCCTTGTGATTGATAAGTCATCTTTATACAACCATTTCAGGTATATATAATTCAGTAACACAGAAGAAAGAGTTCATATAACGTTACGATTGTTTGAAGTTTGAGGAAAATATGTCTGTAGAAGATATTTATTATTGTATTCCCGAAGCGCCCATTACATTATCCGATTTGAAACATGAAATGGGACCTGGAATTGACGGTATTATCATTTGAAGGGCATTCCATCAGAAAATTCTGTCATGAATTTCAGACAAAATAAGCTGTTTTACTCTGGGGTATTCCACCAAGTTTGGACAAAAGCCATCAAAAACCATTGAACAAAAACCAAAGTCGAACGCAGAAACTCGGATAACTATAGGGGAGTATTATTCCAATGTTTTCTCATTATTTTTCTGTTTCCTGTGATGAATTGGGTAATGAATAAAATATTCAGCCTGTCTCTGCCGGAACTGACTGTCGTACTGGGAGGGATCCGGTTCTTATTGGAAATCGTTTGTGTGACAATATTGAATTGCGTGTGTAAGACACTGCAGGTGATGGTAAAGTGTTTTGCATGACACTGAAACCCTCTATCAAGCCTTATGAGATATTTAAATATATCGATTGTCGTTTTCTGCAATTAGTCAAATCAAGTCAAGTGTTTTATTCGGTATGAAGACAAAGGCTCATTGTTACAGTGATATTAATATTTAAAACAGTGCATCACTATACAAAGGGGTTAGGAATTGTACGTTTAACAAACTTATTTCCATGCTTTGATGTGTCCATTATTAATTAGCATCGATATTTCCAGTAACAATAAGCTCTGATATTTCCATTAACAATTAGCTCTGATGTTTCCATTAACAATTAGCTCTGCTATTTCCATTAACAATTAGCTCTGATATTTCCATTAACAATTAGCTCTGATATTTCCATTACCAATCAGCTCTGATGTGTCCATTACCACTTAGCTCTAATATTTCCATCAACAATTAGCTCTGATATTCACATTAACAATTAGCTCTGATATTTCCATTAACAATTAGCTCTAATATTTCCATTAACAATTAGCTCTAATATTTCCATTAACAATTAGCTCTGATATTTCCATTAACAATTAGCTCTAATATTTCCATTAACAATATGCTCTGATGTGTCCATTACCACTTAGCTCTAATATTTCCATTAACAATTATTTTTGATATTTCCATTAACAATTAGCTTTGATGTTTCCATTGCCAATTAACTTTGATATTTCCATTGCCAATTAACTTTGATAATTCCATTGAAACACACACACGCACAAATATCCATGCTCCTAGATACATAAAGTCAATTTCCGAGAGAAAAAAACCCAGAAAGTAGTTAAATGTCCACGTAAAAGTGCTGATTTCAAAACAAACCTATTTGGGGGCGTGGCCTGAATCTACCGGCGCAGAAATTAATGTTTTCATTGGCTGATATGTAGACTTGGTAGCAGTGTCTACGTGCTATATAATCGAGCGTCTATCTTCATATAATCATATACAATATGTGGAAGTTAAACATAAGTCAAATGACCCAAACGTATTGCGGGCAATTTCAGGCACATCTTGAGGTACCTCTAGAGACACTCACTTGGACCTCAACAAATCACTGATCAGATCAAACATAGCCTGTGGTTGCCTCGACAGAATACAATACAAAGCCCTAATGCAAGCCACAGGTGCAAAGAAGACGAGAGCAGGCAATATTGTCGCTCTGGGGACGAACAGCAAACCCTCTGGTGAAGGAAATATGGCAAGATAAAAACACCTGCTATGAAGCTCTAGCTCGGAATATTCCCTCACTAAAACCATATGGGATAATACTACGTGAACTCATCCGAAGTCACAATTGTGATTGTGCCATTCACCTACTAGCGAGTCACTTTAAAGTCATTGCACCTTCCCTCGAACTCTGAAAGTTGACACTGCTTTAACATCAGAAATCGCTAAAAAAAGAAAAACCCAACACTACTGCGATCAGTAGGTATCACTAAATTTCAAACTACCTGGGACGGTTGTGCCCAAGCATGCACTGGTGGATTCCAAGAATCGTATCAACAACACTGCTGGTTGCAGGATCATTGTGAATAGTTCCAAACCCAAAGCAGATTCGGTCCGCATGTCTGGCGGTCAGTGAATATTCACTGCTGAATTGGAGGCAATTTATCATGCACTCAAACTCCGGAACTACCGGAAGCAAAGGCAGTCATCCTATCAGACTCTTAAGTGCACTACAAGCGATCAGCGGCAGAAATGCAAACTCTGGACCAAATGCAGTCAATAATATTCTATATGAAATGCATTGCAATCTAATGAAGGAAAACAGGTAGGGCTGTGCTGAATCCCATCTCACATAGACATTCATGGAAATGAAAAAGCAGATACGTTGGCGAAGTTATAAGCCTTGTAAGAAAGCGGAAATACAGCCAATTGGCCCCTGGCGCTGACATGCTATTAGGCTTTAGGACGGCCGCATGCTGATCAGACTGGACGATAAGTTGCCAGTGTAGTAACGATACCAGGTCAACCAGGCAGTCTTCCTTAGGCCTGGTTTCACTGAGTCTTCTTTAGTCTTGGCATGGCGCTAGTATCGATACTAGAGTGTTGGATCCACGTTTATCAGAAAAGGCACAAGTGCATTTTGATTTTCATGGAAACCATTTGGAACTGTGAACCATGCTCGTTTATCAAACTGGTTTTTGGCGACCCATTATATCCATATTTGTGTCTCCTTTTGGCCGTTAACATTTAATGTGCATACAGACAAGTGTAAAAAACGAGATACTTCTAAGAAATGCCTATCAAACAATAATAGAAGATAATATAGTTAGAATATAATATAATATATTAATATAATAATAGTTATGATAGCCTTTACGTATAGCCATATACATGCGTATAATAAGATGATGATCTTGGTGTCCTATCTTCATCCATTACGGTCACATTTAGCCAATACTTTAGAGAACGCACACATAGCACATACATAGAGTAGGTGTCGACCGCATTTACCACACACAACAGCATTTGGAGACACTAAGTAAGTTCTCACAAGCCATAAAATGCACATGTTCTATATTTTGAAATATATTTACACCCTTATATAAAGGAAAAGGTTAAATCTAGGTATCGAATAGTTTAAGAAAAACGGAAGTGTCATCAAAACCAATCTTCCGTAGATTGCGGACAGATCCATTAAAGTTTGATCTTGATCTGAGACACACCGATTCAAATTTGATGTACATGAGAATAGAAAGCCATGATATTTGAAGGCGTGGGCGGTTGAAACAAGTTTATCATAAGGTTACAGAACCATTTCTCAGATAACAGACCTTCGTTTACATATAACATTCGTGTTATCTAAATATACCGTTAGTCCGTGTGAGTCTGCAAACGTTTCAAGAATGTTAATTTGGTTCTGTAAACCAGTTACTGGAAAACAATAAAAAATATTTCAAACAAGTCTTGATGTGAACGCCGTACCTCCTATGTGATGAAACATCATTTGACAAAATATTAACGAAGCAAATAATAATAGAGGGCTCAATATACAGCCTTGTTTAACTCCGTTAGAACAGTCAAAATATTCTGTATAAATGTTATCATGACATCTTGCACCTGCTTTCACTGAGGCAAAGTTTCCTGAAGTGCTCTTATCATCTTCCGACTAAACCTGCATCGTGCTACACTCCCATAGCTTAAGGTGGCTCACTGAACCAAAGGCATTTGTTAATAAAAGTATACATAAGTAACGTATAATTTCTCATTTCAAAACTATAATTATTTTTCACAATTGCATTCAAAGTGAAAATGTGATCAGTAGGATCAGTCTAGTACAAGTACAAGAAGCCACTCACACACACACACACACACACACACACACACACACACACACACACACACACACACACACACACACACACACACACACACACACACACACACACACACACACACGTGCATGCATGTCGCTACTGGTACATAATAATGAGGTGAAATGAAACCACATTTTACATCAACGAGCAGTAGGGGATGTAGTAAGCTAGTGATTACCGATGTATCACAGATCGATGCCCCAGGCTCAGTATGCATTACAAACTCTTGAAAGATGCAGAAAAATTAGGCAACCTATCTCTGAGGATTGTCCCCATAAAAACTTAAGTGCCCAATAGTTATTGCCAAACACGTCGTGGTCTATAGATAAATAGTCATATTTCCTCCTTCTGCAGAAGATTTAGGAGGTAAAGCATATGAGTGTTCAGATTTACGGGTTTTATTGATGTCCTGAAATTTCATTTGGAACCGACGGCGCTACAAAATCACATAATGTTTATCGACATTCTTAAATACAAAAGTTGTCAGTCATTTTCTGAAGCACTCTCTCGCTCTCCAGCAACAGGGAGGTAGACATGGCTTCATTCTGAAATGCTATGACGTCACCCCGGAATTCGTTGGAGTCATGATACAATGGATGAGTTCACATGTTTCCTTGATAAATGAACTCGCCTTGATAGCAGAATGTGGAAAAAAATTGATGTTGTTCTTATTAGAATTAAATACATATTTTATGAAAGTGGTATCCATGTCACAAAGTCCACTGGCTAGTTTTCCAGATGTGGATTGAGAAAAAAAGATACTTATCAAGAAAAGTATTCATGCGCAGTGAATAATCAAGATTTCCGGGCATCGAATCCGTTTTAATCACGTTTTTCAACCAATCATTCAACTTTTTCAGGTTATTATAGTGTTAGACGGTCTGTCAGTGATGGAAATACAGGACCGTTTACGACCTAGGTGTTATGCATGTTTTATACGCTATTTGTCTTCCTTCGATACACCTCAATTTCACAAGCCAAAAATATTCTTGCTCAGAAGTTGTTTGATGAAGGATACAACTTCCAAATGCCTCAGTAAAGCTTTCCATAAATTTTATGGTAGACATGTAGAAGGCATTTCCAAATTTGACGCATAATTGACATCAAGGATGTCCGATGTAATTCCCTCATTTGACTTGTACAATAGTTTCCTGTGTTTTTAAAGGTGAATACTTGACTTGCCGTTGCACGTGTTTGTGACCGGCGTCACTGGTGGGGCAGGACACGCTCAACTTTTAGCGAACATCTGGTATCATCACTTTTTATTGTGATTCATGTACACAGGCTCAGGATATAGTCGGAGTCGACTCTTTTTGCTTTTGGCAGATATTTTTAATGATTATGGAAAGGGTTTTGTCGCTTTCCTTTATTGAGGTAATAACACTCGACATATCAACACATCAATTAAGACAAACAACAAAAGTAACTCTATCTCGAGAACTCAGTATGAACACCAGCACAAAGACGTCAACACAAATCCAGGCCTCGCTGGTTCAAAAAGTCTTTCACCGAGGGTACAGATGTAGTCTTTTATCAAAGAATACAGGTTTTGTGTCCAATAGACGTGGAGGTAGCATATGCTACTGTCTGTGTGCTAAATACAAAGGCGTCATACAAACTGAATAGTTTGGTATATACCACACTTAAGAACAGTCAACCGAGCTTGTAACATCTTTAAATTGGGACTAGGCTGGGGAGAACCTCAACAAATTAACTCTGACTATATCATGACCACATGCTTATGAATCAATGTCAAATAGCTATGACACCAGGTGTTCGCGATAAGGTGAGCCTATCCTGCCCCGCTGCTTGCATCCGTCATAAATACTCGCAAAGGCAAGTCAATTGTTCACCTGACGAAAACACGGGATCATGTGGTAGATGTCAAACAGGAAATTGCATCGAACATTATTTTGGTCACTGATGTGTCACATTTGGAAAGTTTCCGTAAATCCACATTTTTCTGCAACTAACTCAAATTGTATCATGTGTATCATGAATCTAGCAGTTAACAACTACCCAAATACACACAATAAAGACATGAAACGTTTTATTGACAACAGCTTCTTTGTTGGTTGTGGCGATGTTTCAGGGCTACTGAATGATCACCTCATTAAGGGGCAAGAAGTTTCACGTCGCTATATAAGTCTTAGAGCAATACTCCTCAATGCGACACTAATCCCAATTTCACTGGGTTTAACGTGGCGTGTTGTACTTATGTAGCGACGTGCATACACGAGTCATTAAATAAATTGACTTTCGGATTTAATCAGCTTTATTCTTGATGTCAACCGTGTCTTCGTTGTAAGAGCTTCTAAAAAAGCCACTTAAAGAAATGAGATGTGATTGTTGTTTAAAATAGAATGTGGACATCGAGTATAGTTATCATTCAAACTCATATCATTTCAACTGTACTTGGTAAAAGAAGTATTCCCCAATGCCATAATGAAGCTAAACCTAATATGTTAAGTAATTTCCCTGTTGAGTGTTTAAGTGGTTATATGCATACATATTGACATTTCCTTATTCTTGTCAAATCGATATGTATACAAATGGAACCATGACACATACTGCTGGTGTAGTTACATGAGCTATTAACCTATTGATACTACATTCATGTCAACATGTGACAGTACCTGAATGATTCGGCCATGCTAGAATCCTCCTTTGTCCGAGGTACAAGTTTATGTTAAGGAATAAACGACTGATACGCTAAGATGTAGCAATCTGTTGTCACATCTGAAATGCAGCTAAATGGTGAGGTGACCTGATGTGTGCTGAAATGCGGTTTTACGTCGCGTTAATAGTGCTACCCTGTTGAGTAACACTGCCCCAGTTTAGCTGGATACTCCACTCAGACAGTACTTGTTTTATCTTTTAACGTGTTTTGGTATGAAGCGGCCAGGGGATCGAACCACCGACCTGCTGCTCTCCGGGAAACCGCTCCATCCATGACAGCGTGGATGCGATGCAGAACGCTGCGGAACCACTTAACCCTGGGGGGCAGGGCGCCGTTTTACAAAGCGATCTTAGCGCTGAGGTGATCGTAACTCCCATACCTTACGACAGTCGTAGCGCTAAGGTTGTTTTGTACAGCGTCACCCAGGACCTGTTTTTTTTATCATCTTGACTTCAAGCTTTCTTAAACGTTGGTCATCATATATTGATAGC
The DNA here is from genome assembly GCF_023055435.1 of Haliotis rufescens. Lineage (NCBI taxonomy): Eukaryota > Metazoa > Mollusca > Gastropoda > Lepetellida > Haliotidae > Haliotis > Haliotis rufescens. Next base: position 31,183,119 of record NW_025964361.1, on the reverse strand, counting down.
ATGACCATTTTTATCAATAAAATATGGATTTTTTTCACGAAAGAATTTTCAGTGTCAAGGGGTTGACTATCTACAATGTCAAAATATGTTTTTAATACTCGTCTCAAAAACATCCGAAATGAATTTTCTGTGCAGTAAATTCATAAAAAGGAAATTATTTACCTAATAGTTGTAATTAACAACAAATAAATACTAGATATTTTATCAATTTTATCGCGTACATCTGGTAGCAAAATTAAAAGGCAAATTTCAAAATTCAGTCTTTTAAAATTATCCTTGCTTGTGTCGAATTGGACGTGTTGTTATAACTTGTTGAAACTCCGAAAATTTTACAGCTATTGAACGATGGGACGATGATTTTTGATATTGTGACATTGCGTGAGGGTAAGGATAAGAATTTATGGATGAACAACTTCTTTATTGCAGTTTTATAACACCGTTATGAAGCAAGTGACATACAGAGTGGGGTTGACACGTATATATACAAGTAGGAGGCAACGTTTATACAGTAGAGTAGACATCAGATGTAGTTATACTGGAGTGGAGAAGCCTGTTATGTACACACAAGGGTAGTGATGACAATCATGAGTGAAGTCAGTGATAGAAACAAGGGGTGAATCTAGTAGCATGATTGTCACCACTACCCTTGTGTGTACATAACAGGCTTCTCCAGTCCAGTTTAACTACACCTGATATCTACTCTACTGTATAAACGTTGCCTCCTACTTGTATATATACGTGTCAACCCCACTCTATATATCACTTGCTTGATAACGGTGTTAGAACCTACACCGAAACGTCGCTCTTAATTGTAATAAAGAAGTTGTTCATCCATAAATTCTTATCCTTACTTAGTACTCCGACTTCTAAATGCCTACTAAAGAAGAAATTGCGTGAGAAGTAAATTATAAAAAAGTAATTAGTTTTGGGCGGGAAACACAATAATAACTTTCATTTGCAAATATTGAAAAGAATAGCTGGATACATTCTGCTGTAGAGCTTAACAACCTCGGACCCGGAATGTGTATAATTGTGCTGCGTATTAATTATGTTGCTTTATATTAGTTTTGTGGGGCACAAAACCCGTTGTTTCAAATAGGGAAAAAATAAGCGAAAGTGTAATATCAAGCGTAAAAACAAACATATTTACCCATCCTATTAATTATGACGATGCCTCCACCTCGACTATCATCCTACAAAACCAGTCCTCTAGAAGAACGTTGAAACCTCGTCACAACACACACGCAACAATACAGTATAGTACTCGTATGTGCTGGAAAGAGATGTCGTCTGCTTGCTTCGCGGCACCCGGTAACTGTCGTCTGCTGCTGATTGCAATATTCGATTGAGCCAAGAATCAACAAAGGGCTTGAGAGATTCTGCCACAGCTTCAGAAGTGAGTTGTTATCCGTAGTCCGAATGTAAAATGATCGATTTTGTGATCGATACAGTATGTGGAAACTAAAGGGAACAAATATATATTCGAGCTTTAGCATGGACGAACTAAATAGCTTCTTTTACTTTAAAGTATCCTGGTGTTGTTGATTATTCGCCAAAGGGTCGATTACTCAGCTACGTCATATCCTTAACAACTCGAGTTTTGCAGATGAGAGGAAATATTGAAAATGATGTAAGGGATGCATTGTCTGTGCATATTTGTTTTTGGTTTCCGGAAGTGGACCGGAAGCAGTGACACGCCGAGAACAAATATTTAAATCTGGGTCACTGCGATATAAAACAGTTTTATTGAAGGCAGTTAATAATGAAATGATTCTATGTTTATCAGCACCATACCCGTGCTCGTTGGTTTCACCGAAGTGGTAAACGTCTGAGACCTGCATCACTTCGGGCTTTCCTCCCACATTAAGCTGACACACCGTGATACAACTGGAATACTGTTAAATGCGGCGTTAAACTCAACTCACTCACTAATAATTAGACTGTCGTTAAAATTTTCTAATATTGGTAACAAATACATACCTTTCTTTCAGCCAACATAATATATATTCCTGAACAGAATTAACACCTTTCTGAGGATGTGAATATGTGCATAATTCTAATACCAAAAATCAACAAAGCCTAATTAAGCTGCTCAGGACAAAAGGACAAAAGCTTTTTTAGACTCTTCAAGTAGGATTCAATTTCTGTACAATGACTAACATGGATACCCCACTCAGACAAATTATACTGTCTGAGTTGTCTGATGCATGTCATCGAATTCCAATTAGGTAGGACGATGCTCATGATGTCAGTCGATGAATTGTCTTGTCCAGACACGATAATTACAGACCGCCGTCATGGAACTGGACTATTTGATGAGGGCGGCGTAAACCAACAAACAACCAAAGTTTTTTTGAATGTTCACCGCGAACGATATAGTTCCCTTTGGTGGGGTTTCTGTAAGGAGTCACATGAAGAGGATGAATTAGTGTTGGTACTTTGTTCACCTGTTGCATGATATAACTATCATTATTATTGTCCAAGATAAAGCACAATGGCCCCTTTGTAACCAAATGGACTTGTGTAGTGAGGTGAGGTGAGGTGAAATTTGGTTTAACGTCGCGTCCAAGATTATTGCACTTATATAGCGACGTGCATGTACGTGTTTGCGTGTACTAGTCCGGACTGATGCCGATTTATAGTGCTAGCTCACTGAGATACCATGCCGCAGTTTAACGTGGATACCCCACTCAGACACAGTATACTGACTCCGAGCCGACCAGTCCTTGTTTTAGCCCCTTAATGCCGAGCGACAGACAGGGTAACAACAAGTACCATCTTTTAACGTCTTTTGGTATGACGCGGCCGGGGATCGAGCCCCGGACCTTCCGCTCTCCGGGCGGACGCTGTACCATCAGACCACGGAGGCGGCGACTTGTGTAGTGAACTGTGATGCTGGTAGCGGATAGGTTATGTTAGGACCATGAACATTAGATCTGCTTTGTGTGTCTGCAGTAAGAACAGTTCAACTCCCTGATATATGTCTGTGGACCCATACTGGTCAGAGAGACTTCACGCAAAGAGTTATCCCAACATCCATTCACTGTAGTGTTGGGGAAGAGATGCTCGTCAACATGACTCATTGAAAAAAAAAGCATTTTTACAACAAGCATATATTGTGATTAATTAAGGAATACATTCGAACACGAATGGTAATAAAACAAAGAGGAAGTGAATCAGAGATTTTTGCAAAACGAAATCCAGAGCTCCGCACTCTGACAGCTGAAGCAATATTGGAAGGACTGACATACGTTGTGGCTTCTCTTCTTTGAACTGGTGCGTAAATTCGAACCTTTGTCGCCAAAGCATAATCAGTCTCGACTATCTGCCGAAGCAGATTCCATACGCAGTAAAAGGCAAATAAGTGATGAAAATCATATGAATGGATCGCTGAACATCACACACCTGCTGCTAGTGAAAAGGGTAAGTATGTCCTGCGTTACTCGTAAGCACCGCCGCTTCACAATTTGTGAGTGCCGGCGAGTAAAGAGATTTGAAAACTCAGTGAACACATTACAGCATGGATATGCATCGCACATCATGTTGACAAGCGTTGTGTCATATTTAGCAAATACTTCTGGATGTCTGTTTATATATATATATATATATATTAAGTGTAACTGATATCAGTGCATTGTCTGTCTGTACCAAATTGTCTACATCCGTTAACAACCACCGATTGTCTGTAGAGAGAAAGGCTGAGAACGAATTAAACAATAGAAATGAATAGGTGCCCCTTTGGACAGATTTTTTTATACCGCGTACTCTTTTGAAGGTTGACTTTGACTCGACCCCTTAGGTGTGAGTGAACGATTTGAGTCGGGATGACCTTTAATAACTCACAATTGGCCCTATATGCGTGAGCTTCATGTGATTTGTGATAGTCATTTTACCAATGACACTTATGATTCATGGTACTTCCTGTGAGGACTTAAAATAACCTTTATCATCCCAAACTGGCTTCATGGGAAATGGGACACAGGTGTCTCAGTCGTCTAAGGCGTCGCAATTCATTGCGCAGAGTTGCGTCCCTTGGGTACACCAGAAACCTATGATTGTGAGCTCGAATCCCGGTTCGCCCCGATTATGTTTTTAGGTTTGTCAGCAGTTTGGTTTGGACCCGTGCTCGTGTGTTTCACCGAAGTGGTAAATGTCTGAGACCTGCATCCCTTCGGGCTTTCTCCCACATCAAGCTGCTACGTCGTGATATGACTGAAATACTGTTCAAAGTGGTGCTCAACCAAACTCACTCACTCAGTCCACAGGTGAGGTGAGGTGAAATGGGGTTTAACGTCGCGTCCAAGATTATTGCACTTATATAGCGACGTGCATGTACGTGTGTGTGTTTGTGTGGCTGCTTGTACTAGTCCGGACTGATGCCGATTTATAGTGCTAGCCCACTGAGATACCATGCCGCAGTTTAACATGAATACCCCACTCAGACACAGTATACTGACTCCGAGCCGACCAGTCCTTGTTTTAGCCCCTTAATGCCGAGCGCCAGACAGGGTAACAACAAGTACCATCTTTTAACGTCTTTTGGTATGACGCGGTCGGGGAACGAACCCCGGACCTTCCGCTCCCCGGGCGGACGCTCTACCACTAGACCACGGAGGCGGTCCTCAGTCCACAGGAGATAATGCTGCAATAGTTGGCATCATCATGTTCTGCAGACCACTGTGACTTCAGCAGTGACCATGACATATCATTATAGACCGACAGCACCAATCTCTCTGCTACTGAAGTTGGATAGCATCTTATATTTACGAACAGAAGAATGCTTATGTATGATGAACAGAATTTTTTCTTCGTGTCGTTTGACATCAAGATATGTCAACCATCGTCGATAAATGTTAAAAATACTCGGCAAATCTTTGACTTTGAAATATTTGAAAAGACATTTTGGGGAGATTCTCTATTTCAGATGTAGTACAGATAGTCGCGGTAGTAAACTGGCGATCAAGTATACCGTAACACTTTGAAAAATAAAAAAACACAATTTACGTTCCTTGAGGGGGGTTCCGGTATTGTTCGACGTAGCGTAACAAATGTTTAGTCATCGCAGAGAGTCTATTTTGCATTGTTGGCATTTGATGGTATCGTGTGTATATCAGTGTTTGTGTCGTCAAATGATCATATTTTCGACTTCTTCGTTTTTAACATTTGAAACAAGCCTGATCGGCATGCTTATTTTTCACAATTTATGAATACCTCGCCACTATTTATTTTAAACAAATAGACATGTTAATGAGCGCGTGTCCCAGACATGAACTGAAAAAAGATGTGTGTCGCTTGAGAATGTTTTGACTTACATGAAATGTGTACATGGGAAAAATTACCGGCGCTTATTACTTATGTTTAATTTTTATGCGTCCCGTATACTTCAAACGCAATATTGATTAGGCGAAATTAATATTTCATCAACAATGAAGGAAGCAATTATATAAAATATTTACACTCAATTAACACTTGTTATTCTAACACCCCATAGTACATCAGGTTGGTGTTTCTTGTGACGGGCATGAAGACCAGTGATCCTATTAATATGTCGTGGCTGAGCCTTATAAGCACTTGTAATGAGTCAACTCTCAACTGTACTACCATTCCCATGTTTCAGTCATGAGCCGGGGAAGTTCCTGTTCATATTATATAGAAACACATGAATATTAAACAGGTCATCGTAACTTTCTCGGTAGGTTATAGTAGCTTTTGGTGGGTGGGTGAGTTTGGTTTCAAGCTTTAAATACTATTTCAGTTATGTCACGGTATGTCAACATGAAATAGAAGAAAGTGATGCAGGTCTTAGACGTTTATCACTTTAGAGAAACCCACACGGGTACGGTGATTACAAACCTAGAAACATAATTAGGGTGAATGTAGGCATCGAACCACTGCCATAGTTTTCTTGTAGGGTTGGGGCATCAAAGGTGACTGCGCCATCTGTATCCTCACGCTTATTAATCTTAAATGGGTTATTCATATCGTCCATCAGGTTCATCTTGTCTGTATATTGCTAGGAACTGAAATTCATTGTGGATGAGTTCACTCTTCTCTCGACAGTAGTACAACAGTTATATCATGCAGTGGTAGCAAAATACGTAATAACCACTCGTTCCACAAAACGACCTGAGTACTCCGATCGTCTTAAGTCAATGTTGCAGTATGTGAGTTACGATGGCTTTGTGCTAAGATCGAGTTGTGCAACAGGGCCCCAGTTTAACCCGTGGTTGTACCTGTGTTGCTGAAAGACCAAGGGCCATAGCTGGGACGTATGTTGAAGCCCCTACCATCAGGTCGTGGTGGATTAGTGGGACACCCCGAAGGAACATACAGAAACGACATGGAAATGCCATGGAATATTTTGTGAAGCTTTCACAAGAAAGGGTATCGATCTGATAGTTGATTATGATTACACATAAATATCTACTACAACACTTGATGCCCATAAAACTGTAATGTACATATATTACATGCGAACACGCACATATTGATTGTGTTATAATTACCTTGTTTGAAACAAACATAGATAGCAATCACTACACCAAAAGACGGAAGCTCAACAAGTAAGTCGCTTTTGATATGAACTTGTAACATTCATTTTAGACAGAAGGGAACATTTACGATAAAATGAATATGACACATGCTCCCCCTTGGCATCGTTTCAAATACACATTTTCCTGAAATCAGAACGGGCACTGGGGCTCACGGCGCCGCACTTCGCTGGGTACAGTTGTGTTACTTACGCGTTCCGACCCGTTAAGATCCGGGGTAGAATAGGTCTTCAGCTGTAAATACTTCCTGTAAAAGGCGACTATGCTTGTCGTAAGAGGCCATTAAGGGGATCGGGTGGTCTTGGTTGATGCATGTCATCGACCCCAATTGCGTGGATCGATGCTCATGATGTCAATCACTGGATTGTCTGGTCCAGACCCGATTATTTACGGACCGCCGTCGTATAGCTGAAATATTGCTGAGTGCGGCGTTAAATAACAAACAAACAAACTTACGCGTTCCATAAAGCTGTCATGGTTGTGGTTCGAATCTCAGATTTCTAGCAATTCAGGCTTTCATCTCACATCAAACGACAAGTGAAGTGAAATGTGGTTTAACGTCGCGTCCAAGATTATTGCACTTAGATAGCGACATGCATGCACGTGTGTGTGTGTGTGTGTGTGTGTGTGTGTGTGTGTGTGTGTGTGTGTTAGTGTGTGTGCCTGCTTGTACTAGACCGGACCGATGCCGATTTATAGTGCTAGCTCACTGAGATACCATTCCACAGTTTAACATGAATACCCAACTCAGACACAGTATACTGTCTCCGAGCCGACCAGTCCTTGTTTTAGCCCCTTAATGTCGAGCGCCAGACAGGGTAACAACAAGCTCTCCGGGCGGACGCTCTACCACAAGACCATGGAGGCGGTCACATCAAACGATAAAACGGGATACTTACTTATTAGTGTACTTAATCAGACTATTGCTGACAATAACCATTTGACAGTATTTGTAGCACTCGTCCTAAACGTAGACACTCATATTTATCATCCGTAAACCTATTTTCATTTTTACAAAATGTGTAAGTGATATCATATAAAGTATTTTGTTTTGCAGATCATATCTGCAATGTTTGCTGTCATCGACATCACATAATTGAAACTGTCCTGTATGTCACTAACAAGCAGTTGAAACCTAAACCATCACTTTCTTGACATTGAGCAGCACCATCTTCCCGAAAAAGCTATAGACGTATTAATTACTGTTAACCGGCAATGTGCTGAGATTTTCAAACTACATTCTCCAAACCAGGCATTCCTTGGATAGCAAACAGAAACAGTTACACAATATTTTGAAATTATCCAAGTAGTGAAATTACTAAAGTAGTGGAATAATGTGTTTGAACGGTTTCACAAATATGTTTACAAACATTAATAGTTCAGATCCGACACAATCAGGAGGCAAATCATAGGAACAGGATCTTGTATCATTCTTTCTGTGCGATGAGAAGCTGAACAATGTTCAGAGAACAATTAATATGTTTTGGTAAAACCATACACATTATGTTTTTATGTTTTATTCTGAAGGGGGCACGGGTGGCCCAGTCGTCTAAGGCGCCGCGATTCGCTGTGCAGAGTTGCGTCCCTTGAACACGCCAGAAACCTATGATTGTGGGTTCGAATCCCGGTTCGCCCCGATTATGTTTCTAGGTTTGTCAGCACCATACCCGTGCTCGTGGGTTTCACCGAAGTGGTAAACGTCTGAGACCTGCATCACTTCGGGCTTTCCTCCCACATTAAGCTGACACGCCGTGATATAACTGGAATACTGTTAAAAGCGGCGTTAAACCAACTCACTCACTCACTCAATTTATTCTGAAACATACATGATTAATATCCCCGCGTAAGGGTATCTGTACAAAGTATTGTTGAACGTTTAGAAAGTCCGGAAGGAAACTAGTTTATGAATGCGAGCTTCCCCGAACTGTTCTGTTTGCCGATGATCAAAGAGAGGCGGAAAGCGAAAATTGTCAGTGACTATCGGAAATGCCCACTGATAAATACGACTAGTTTCAGTTAACGAATATAGAATGCGGAGACTAAAGTTCTCCCTTGCGCGTTACTGGCACAATGTTAATAGAAACTCTTTTGTGTCCCCATTCACCTCTCAAGCTAAACCTTGCCTTGTATATGCAATCATTATATGCCGTTGACAAGTAGGGAATCAATCGTCAAATATGTAATTTTCATTACATTTTTAATTTAAATTTACATTTTTAATGACCTCATTGTATATGGGTCTTATCTTACCTTGCGTTCAATAAAATCCCTTTGACGTCGAAATATATGGGCAAAACATGCCCTAAAGTATGACCAAACGACAGAATATATCGAACCAAATATTCCTTGACATCAATGCAAGTCTGCATGATCAATATTATGCTCGACTGAAATAAATGATTGATAACTGTGAAAATATCAATACATATGTACTCCATAATTCCTTTGTTCTTAACGTTGAATGATTCTAAGACAATGCGCACTTGTTCCGGGAAGTTATTGATCCTCGGCTTACTATAATACGTGCATGAAGCCAGGGATTATCGCGAGAACAATTTCTATAGATCGACGGTTAACATGGACTTCGAAACTGAAATTATCAAATATTTACCTACTTGTAAACAAACCAAGATGCAGGTAAAGTTGTACTTATAAATATTGAGATTGGAAGGTCTCAAACAACATTTATGTACTGTTTGACAAACAGAAACAGTGTAAATACCCATAAGAACATATTTAGAAAATGTTAATTATTTTATAATTTGTTTAGTGTGTACCTGCACTGAGGCAGTGTGGTTGCCACGTGGCTAAAGCGGCCACTTGTGTCAATGAAGACACTGGTTTGATTTCCCGAATGGTTGGTTGGTTGGTTGGTTGGTTGTATAACGCCACACTCAGTAATATTCCAGCTATATGACGGCGGTGTGTAAATAATCAAGTCTCGACCAGACAATCCAGGGATTAATATCATGAGCATCGATCCACGCGATTGGGATCGATGACATGCATCAACCAAGTCAGCGAGCCTGACCACCCGATTCCGTTAGTCGCCTTTTACGACAATAGATCCCACATCCCACAAAATTCTTTGAAATAGGCCGTATACAGCCTTCGACGTTTCCAGGCCAACATACCTGATCTTGTCCTATTTGATAAATCCAATGAAATCATTTATTTCATTGAATTTTCTGTCCCTTATGACAAAATGTGATTGACAAGATTGAGGAAAAACATGGCAAATATGCGGACCTCGCTTTCGAAATGTCACGCTTGCATCCCAAGTACCAAGTTGTCCGACTCCCCATTGTTCTCGGGGACTTAGGCTTGGTACCTCCCAATCTGTTGACTGGCACTGGGAGAGTACCCGGGTTTGATACCAGGAATACAGCCCTTCCGACAATCTGGGTAATGCAGAAGGCTGTAGTGTTGGGGAGTCTTCACATTCTCCGAAAGGTTCTGGTGGGTTTGACTAGGCAGCGCTTCCCATTCGCTGTCTGGGCTGCGTGTAGAGGGGGCAAGGGCCGTGAGCTGATGATGAACCTAACCAGTCTGACTGTGCCAGGATCACCCAAACCCTCTTTGCTGCTCTTTTATTTAATCTATAAATAATAATAATAATAATAATAATGGTTCACCTGAAAAACAACACAATAGTCAAAATAGTTAATTGCATCGGACATTCTAGTTTCTATGCCACTGATGCGTCACATTGCCATCCACACTTCTGCCATAAAACGTTTTGAAAGCTTTACTGAGGCCTTGAATGTTGTTACCTTGATCAAACAACATTTGCGCAAAAGTGAAATCATCGTAGGAAAAGCATGCTCGATTGTACCCTAAAAATATCGGTTCATGATACCTTCATGGAGTCGTGTGTAATATGTGATAGCAGATTCCTAAATGTTTGGCAGCATTTACAAAATGCTCCAAATTATTAAAAGATTTTTACGTTTAGTTTCTGAATATGTCCGGGGGCACGGGTGGCCCAGTCGCCTAAGGCGCCGCGATTCGCTGTGCAGAGTTGCGTCCCTTTGGCCAGAAACCTAAAAAGCGGCGTTAATCCCAACTCACTCCCTCCCTCACTCTGAATGTGTCCAACGCGTATGTGGGCGTTTTAGTGGTTGAGACCCAGTGTAATTAAGTCCAAATATCCATTAACCTTGGATGTGCTGTAGTTTGCTGAAGTTGATCTATAATGTATATCAATGATCGCAACACGCGTGTCCAGCTAAACAGGTGTTATCGTATATCTATCTGTCTGACACGATCCATTTGTAACGTATGATTAATATGAAGCGGATGTTTCCCACTTGATACATAATGAATGAGTACCAAGGTACATGTGATGCATTCCAATCAGGCCGTGTACCCAAACACAAGAGCATCATGTTGATTATTGGCAATGCTATTAATCAACATTGTTATTGTTATGATGATTATTATCCAAGGATGTAGCGAGACAAAGGGTGTATGTTTTTCGTCGATGTTAAAAGGGTTCAATATATCATCGCACACATTCCTGATGCTTGTGTCAACGACAGCAAACGACTTGATCGGCGCTGGATGCAAGTGGTACAATAGGTAACACTCCACATCGGGTTTTGTCTTCTAACTGTGTGACGTACCGGGTCAGGGATCAATATCACATTTCATCATGGTCAGTTGAAGCTGATCTTAGTCATTAAAATGAGGTCACGTTTGACCAACATGACATAGTGTCGTGTATTTAGAGATGAAATATGTTTTTTCTGAAAACGTTAAGTTGTCTTTTGATTATTTCCCTCTACTGAAATAACATTTTTTGCCGAAGCAATACTCCTTGTTTTCCTTAATTACATTGTGTTTTTTAGACCAAAGAAAACCTATAATGTGAGTTGATAAATAGAGCCTTTGGCACCAGATCTCCTCTGGGACACTCGTGGAACTTTGTGAACTGAGTTGATGGTACAAAACATGTTGATCATCAAGACAAACCAAAACTCCGGAATTATTTCAATAATATTCCAGCTGTATGGCGGCGATCTGTAAATAACCTGGACCAGACAAACCAGTGATTGATATCATGAACAACGCTGAACGACGTCGGGCTACGATGACCAAGTTACCTAGCATGACCATCCGATCCATTTAGTCGCCTCTTTCGACAAACCAATATTGCTGGGGACCTTTTCCAACCAGTAACATCAAGGACTCACTCGGTCGCCATGTCCACACTTGATAGGGGCATTTCCAGGGAGTAAAACGCCGATATAAAGTTCTGAATACGTTTCCAATGGAAACACGCTTGTCTGTGCGGACAGTTAATGTGCATTATGTGTGCATACGAATGCTAAAGTAAATGTTTGGTAGTACCGTTTCGTTCTATTGCATCAATCGATACTACTGATAGTGTAGAACGGAATCGCTATCAATTATTGGTAATTAAAGATCGATCACCTCATAAGCAATTGCAACATGTCGATAGTTCACTTTCTCCATCACCGCCTCCGTGGTCTAGTGGTAGAGCGTCCGCCCGGAGAGCGGAAGGTCCGGGGTTCGATCCCCGGCCGCGTCATACCAAAAGACGTTCAAAGATGGTACTTGTTGTTACCCTGTCTGGCGCTCGGCATTAAGGGGTTAAAACAACTGGTCGGCTGGTTGGCTCGGAGTCAGTATACTGTGTCTGAGTGGGGTATTCATGTTAAACTGCGGCATGGTATCTCAGTGGGCTAGCACTATAAATCGGCATCAGTCCGGACTAGTACAAACACACACACGTACATGCACGTCGCTATATAAGTGCAATAATCTTGGACGCGACGTTAAACCCTATTTCACCTCACCTCACTTACTCCATCCACCACAATGACTCTGGGAATCCGTACACCAGTCCTTCCCTTAGAGTGCGATGTCTATATATGTGAAAGGGAGGTCATGGTATGCTGTATCTCTGCACGTCAGAGAACGATGCTTTGAGCCACAATCAGCAATGTAACAGCGGTTTGTAAGTTTGTAGGTAATCGCGTCGGGCCCAACAAACCAGTGGTTGACAGCACGAGCACGGATCCACGCAATTGGGGTAAGATGACTCACATATGGTCAGGTCACACATTACAACCACCTATCCTTATTCTAGTCGGCGTCTAAGACAGACATGGGTCATTTCTACCACGGAATCAAGGGTGGTTACAAGGTTGAAATCATGTGACGCACATCGTAAAGGAAATCCGCAGATTACTTCACATGAGTCGGTGTCTTATCACTCCTAAACAAGCACAGGTACCAAGAACCAGACGTGAAACTGTTTCCCGCAAAGGCAATGTCACGCTCTCCTTTCCGAGCGGCTTGGGTTCGAATCCCAGATTCGCTCTGATAATGGTCGCAGGTCTACCAGTGCCATATCCGTGCTCGTGTGTTTCACCAATATGGTGATCCTTTACGACCTTGGCCTTCCTCCCACATTAAACTGACATGTCATGGTAAAAGTAAAATGGTAAAAGTAAAACACCAAAATCAGGACCCGTGAAGATTCCGGGGCAGAATAGATCTTCAGAAACCCATGCTTGCCGTAAAAGGCGACTATGCTTGTCGTAAAAGGCGTCTAACGGGATCGGGTGGTCAGGCTCGCTGACTTGGTTGATACATGTCATCAATCCCAATTACGTGGATCGATGCTCATGATGTCAATCACTGGATTGTCTGGTCCAGACTCGATTATGTTACAGACCGCTGTCATAGAGTTGGAATATTGCTGAGTGCGGCGTTAAACAACAAACAAAACCAAAATCAGCGTTAAACCCACTAACTTACTCTATATTGTCCAGCGGTAGATTAAAGATTTGTCGTCGGCCCTGACAACTTGTGCACAGATTAGTCAACTTTAAATTGAGCACGCTGTCAGATATCGAATACCTGCCTGTCACAACACACTTATGCGATCAAGTATAACAATTGATTCCGAGATAGTATAAAAGTTAACGTCAACCTATTTCCGACTCTTAATGAAATTAATCGAGTTCTGCGAATGTTGGCTACCAAATATGTGGCGTGGATAATGTTGATACAAGGGATTGGCTGAACATGTGTGAGCCTAACTACGTAGTTTGTTTGTGACATGCATCAACCAAGTCAGCGAGCCTGATCACCCGATCCCGTTAGTCGCCTCTTACGACAAGCATAGTCGCCTTTTACGGCAAGCATGGGTTGCTGAAGACTTATTCTACCCCGGATGTTCACGGGTTCCTAACGACTAAGACTGAATAGTACACCCTCAACGGTGAGCATGTATTAAGTACAATACTTTCCATGCTTACATTCATTACCGGCGGGCATTCAAATTGTATGCAAGCATTAAAGTGACCAGGCATTCTCTGTTGATGAAAATGGACACAATTGTATTCCGCGCTGTCATCTGGTAATGCTGAGATCCGGGGTAGAATAGGTCTTCAGCAACCCATGCTTGCCGTAAAAAGCGACTATGCTTGTCGTGAGAGGCTACTTACGGGATCGGGTGGTCAGGCTCGCTAACTTGGTTGATGCAAGTCATCGTATCCCAATTGCGTGGATCGATGCTCATGATTTCAATCACTGGATTGTCTAGTCCAGACTCGATTATTTACAAACCGCCGTCACATAGCTGGAATATTGCTGAGTGCGGCGTTAAACAACAAACAAAACAAAAAAATCAACTGCAATGGCCAACTACAACAGCCATCCATACCTAAACTTTAGGGGATGATGCTCCTCAGGGGGGAGGCAGAGTTCAAGAGGGGAAGAGGGGGCCTCGAAGATGTTACAAGACCAGGAAGACCTACAACTGCCACCACTAATGAAAATGTTGATAAAATATTTGATATGGTTATGGATGGTTGACGACTCAGCATTCATCTCATACAGTTGATATCACTCATGAGGAATGGACTGGGCCTGGCAAATGTTTCAGCAGGCTGGGTTCCATGGCTTCTGACTTCTAATTGGAAACGCTCCAGTTTCCTTCTTTCTTGAGAATTTAGCAATTGTTTCGTTTTGTAGCAGGGCCAGCTGATGTTGTTGAGCGATTTGTAACCTTGGGTGTGTATTTCGTTCACCACTATCAACCAGAGACGAGACAACATCTACCGTCTCCTCTTCCGCAGGAGGCAAGTCTGTTCCATCATTTGGCAATGTCAGACGGTTAATGTCCAACATCATGATAATCTGCAGAGGCAAAAGCACAAAGCACCTGCCCCCAGGTCTATTGCTGCAATACATGACTATTGTTTTGAACCCAAAGAACAACCTCCGTGGTCTACGTCAGATTTCCACCTCTTGATCTTCACTGCAGCCAAGGCAGTCCATCATAGTTAGGCTTAGAAATGTTCAGTCGTCCCTGGTATTGTTCGATGGAAGACAAATAAGATGACTCAGATATGTCACTGAAGGACACTGTGTCTGATCATTTTACGCAAGTCAAGTGATGCCACGTGAAACACATCATACTTGTACCTGCTAATAAAGGCAAGAAGCTACATGACAGCGGCCTGTAACAATGAATCTGGACCAGACAATCCAGTGATTGATATTGTGAGCAACCAACCACGCAGTCGGGGTAGAAAGGCCCGCTATCAACCAAGTCGCAGGGGACCTACTCTCACAGGGAATCCACACGGGGGTGGGTTGGGGGACGGGGTATTACAATTGCACACTAGTTGGGTTTAACGCAGCTTTCAACAATAGTACAGCTGTATTACGATGTTTACCAATTTAGGGACACTCAGTAGCATGATTATGGTGCTATTTAATCGAGGATCTTAATCAGGGTGGATCTGAAATTCGAACCGACGTTCACATCATACACACCTATGGGATGCAACTCTGGCTGGACATCGAATCCATCGCCTTTTGACTTGGTTACCATTGCCCCGGCCTCCAAATGTAACCAAACCCTACTGTAGATATTTTGGAAAAAGCGAGAAATTGTTAATCTCTGTCACTTACCTGAGTAGGAAATAATCCAAAATATATTCATAAACTTCATGTTTTTTTATCCAACATAGTGCACATGTTCCGTCGTTGCCACTCTGGCATCTCGCATCAAGCGAGCTTATCTGAGCTTTACATAAGAAGCTCTGAGAAATTATTAACTGCGGGCATGAATCAATGGAAGTTGTTTGTTACTTAAAAAAACAATCAACGATGAAAACTCGAGAAGAAAGCTGAAAAAATTGATTGAAGTGTTTCTGTAATTATATCTGAAGTCGTACTGTAGAGAGAACCCGAGGACAGTTATTGAATGTAAAGATTTTAGTTGAACATCATACTTACATGTAAATTGTGGATCAATAATTTCTTTTGAGACCTGTCACGCTCGAAGTTTACAAAAAACTAAATTCGATAATGCATTATTCATTCCGCCCATACCTTTGTTCGAAAGGAAGACGAATATAATGACTTGTATGGGTGTGGGAGAACTAGATGCCAAGAGACGTTGTAGGTCACGATCTGGAAGGATGCAAGGTGTCAGATGCACTGGTGCTCACCTGCAGATTGATTAACGCCGCTTTGAACATGCAGTTATATCACGGCGTGTCAGCTTGATGTGCGAGGAAAGCCGGACGAGGTGAAGGTCTTGGGCGTTTAGCACTTTGGCGAACCAGGGCGAACCGGGATTCGAACTCACAATCATAGGTTTCTGGCGTGTCCAGGGGACGCAACCCTGCACAGCGAATCGCGGCGCCTTAGACGACAGGGCCACCCGTGCCGCCGGGCGAACCGGGATTCGAACCCACGATCACAGGAGCGACGCAGCTCCAGACAGCGAATTGCGGTCACCCGTGCCAATAAGGACAGGGTGGCCGGGTTGATCGCATCCAGAGAGCGTGGATCAGGTATGAAGGGCGGTCCTGTCAGACCTTACATTATTGTACGTCACGTCAACACACTTATCGAATACTTTCACACCTTTAGACAGAAAGTGCTGAATTAAGAGCCGACATGGCTTGTGTTGCAATATCGTAGCTACGTTCTTAAGAGTCCAATGCTTGTTAGGCACCACCCTTCACAATTTTCGTCACATTTGGGAATATCAAGTCAGAGCTCCAGATAGCTTTTTGAGCAATTGGGTTTTTACTCGAATTTTAATTGGGTTATTACATTTTTTCATTGGGTAACCAATAATTTTTTCACTCATCTATCTACTCTTTTGTTTTTTTCCCAAAATGAGTTAGCATTTTGAGATTCAAAAATAATGAAATAATGTTTCAGATGTAATATAACGGTTCTAAATATAGGCTCGACTCGAAAAGTAAATTAGCTCGTAATTGTGTTTCGGAAATTAGCTCCGTTGTACGCATGCTGAAAAAGCTTCATTGGGTGTTTAAACAGTTGAGTTTTCCATCTTATGCATGCGTTAATTGAAAGTAATTGGGTTTTGAATAGTTTTGGAGGGTATTTTACGCAAATACGCAGCTAATCTGTGGCTCTGCCAAGTACATTATTATACCCCTACTTCCAAAACCAGGAAAAAGGTATTCAGGGGAACCTTCTCACTTTCGTTGCTGATCAAAATAGTAACAGCGACCAGTAGAAGGGCAAAGAAGGTGGAGCAGCAGGGGCGGATCCAGCATTTTCAAAAGGGAGGGGTCCAAAATATCAAAGTCCCCTCTAAGCCAATTTTACACTACATTTGGTTTTTCAAAAAATAAAGAGGGGGGGGGGGGGGGGGGGGTCTGGACCCCACCCTGAATCCGCCTATGAACAGTGCCCAGCTATGACATCTCCCCTGAATTGACGTTTGTTTCGTTTCTAACAATGCAACAATGTTTTTTGGGTGTTGTCTAACGCCTCAGCAATATTCCAGCTATTATATGACGCCTGGCTGTAAATAATCGAATCTGGACCAGACAATCCAGTGATTGAAATCATGAGCCCCAATCTACGCAATTGGGATACGACGACGTGCATCAACCAAGGTGGCGAGCATGACCACCCGATCCAGTTAGTCGACTCTTATGGCAAGCATGGGTTGCGGAATAACAATTCTATCCCGGATCTCCACCAGTACATGCTCAACCATGAACACTGTCAGTTTCATCATGCTCATAAACCGTGTGGTTTCCGAGATGTTGAAAATATCAAAGCATAATATGGCGGCACGGAGGCATCAGTTCAGGGGAACTAACAATTCTCATCAACAAAATCAGAGATTAACAAGCACAGAGTTCTTAATTGTATAATTTATTTGGTTTGCATGATTAATATCAGTGATACACATATATTTGAAAAACGTTCCTTCTTACATGCGAACTTTGTATATGCTAATATCTAAACAATACGACATACAACCTGTAATGACCTAATATAAGAAATATGAATTTGAAATCGTTTCTAACCTTGCTGGATCTCTTTTTTGTTATAGAAAAAACGTTAATTATTTTGGTATTATTATACTGTATTATAATAAAAAATATCAGTCCCATATAAAACGTCTATCAATTATGTACAAATTCTGTCATTTATTATGTCTATGTAAATGGTTACAATGATGCTGGACATTTGCAAGCATATTTCAAAGTGATAGATAATTAAAGGACAGGCATTTCTTTTTCAATATTTACAAATAAATCTTTTTTCATAATAACTTGAATGAAAATTTCTGACTGAATGTTACTGCACTCCACACACTCCTTTGCCAAACGAGACGTGGCCATAACACAAGTTGTTCATGGAGTAGCAATGGACTACAGTGAGTATTTATTACCATGGTAACGCTATATTGCTGACTGCTGAATAAAAAGATCAAACCAGACTGATTGGATATATCAATTTTAATGACAATTTACCTTCAAAAAATGGTCCCTTCAATAGTGAGATATGGGCAAGTCTCTGAAAACACCTCCACACAACAAATATTTTGCATGTGCATGCGTGCGTGTGAGAACTAAAAAATACCAAAATATGATTTTTCTATTACGACAGATAATACAACTTTATCATTCTTGATTGGCAAACTGAAATATTTCACACTATTTACAAACACATAATCAGACTTGTGTCTCTAAAGTATTCCCTTTCAAAAAATGAGTAATATACACGTCAAATATTGGCTGGAAGATTTCAGACTATCAGTGACAACACAGACAGTCAGACATAGTCTAAGCAAACTATGTACAGCAAACTATGTAGAGAGCACCTGCACAGACCCTGTCATGAACGGGTCCAGGGTATGTATAACGTTAGACGCCCCTAGGAATTCTAGTAAAGGAAACGCCCTCAGCAACCTGTTTGTCGCAAGAGGAGACTAATTGGATTGGGTTGTCAGGTTCAGTGACTTTGCTAATTGCTTGTCATCTTTTGTAATTGAATGGATCAATGTTCATGATGTCACTGGACTGTCTGGTCCAGACACGATTATTTACAGACCGCTGTCTTATAGCTGGAACATTGCTGGGCGTGGCATTAGTGAGTGAGTTGGGTTTAACGCCACTTTTAACAGTATTCCAGTTATATCACGGCGTGTCAGCTTAATGTGGGAGGAAAGCCCGAAGTGATGCAGGTCTTAGACGTTTACCACTTTGGTGAAACCCACGAGCACGGGTATGGTGCTGACAAACCTAGAAACATTATCGGGGCGAACCGGATTCGAACCCACACTCATAGGTTTTTGGCGTGCCCAAGGGACGCAACTCTGCACAGCGAATCGCGGCGCCTTAGACGACTGGGCCACCCGTCCCCCGAGCGTGGCATTAACCAAAAGGCAAACAAATTAAGGATGAGGATGACGAATCTTCACCATGGATAACTTCTTACTGTGTTTCACTGCATCTCACTGACATTTACGTCAGAATGAAACAATGGTTAATAACAGAATGTGTAAAAAAACTAGAACAAAACACAAAAAGAAAACACAAAGGATAAATCTGTGAACTGTAATACTGTTGAGAAATAGCAATGTTTTTCGAAGGAAGACAAACGAGGGGATACCCTCCCCTTCAAACACACAGACAGGCGACATAACATTATACATGTAGGCAGGGATTTTACCACTGCTTCATTTGCACCGCAAACATTTTATAATGAACAGTCCCACTTGTAGTGTGTTTGGAACAAAATCTTATCCTGTGTCGGCAGCAATATGTAGGACAATACTATAGGGATGTCACAATATACGATCAATACGTCATGAATAAGCTGACAGTACGATACATGTAGGCATTTCATGTCACGGCTGTATGTTTCCAAAAACTAAAATTTGCAATGTTTTGCATTTACCCAGTCAGGCTACTGTTTCACAAAGCGATCTTTGGTGCGACTATTGTAAGTCTATGTTAAGGTATAGGAGTTACGATTGACATAGCGCTAAGCTCATAAGTCTATATTAAGGTATGGGAGTTACGATTGACGTAGCGCTAACATTGTAAGTCTATGTTAAGGTATGGGAGTTACGGTTGATGTAGCGCTAACATCGTAAGTCTATGTTAAGGTATGGGAGTTACGATTGACGTAGCGCTAACATTGAAAGTCTATGTTAAGGTATGGGAGTTACGATTGACGTAGCGCTAACATTGTAAGTCTATGTTAAGGTATGAGAGTTACGATTGACGTAGCGCTAACATCGTAAGTCTATGTTAAAGTATTGGAGTTATGATTGACATAGCGCTAAGATCATTTTGTGGTATGGGGCCCTGATAACTACTGGAGCTAGAATTAACAGCACCTGTTGCAAAACAAATGCTAAATTGCATGATACTACAAACGAGTCATTTGAAGTGAACACAAACTGGTCATCAACAAC
Organism: Haliotis rufescens; assembly: GCF_023055435.1. Lineage (NCBI taxonomy): Eukaryota > Metazoa > Mollusca > Gastropoda > Lepetellida > Haliotidae > Haliotis > Haliotis rufescens. The sequence continues at coordinate 31,162,818 of NW_025964361.1, read as the reverse complement.
ATCCTTTGTTAGCCATGCAACATGAAACATGGAGTTCACGAAATAAAATAAAAAAAGCCATATCGTATTGTGACTCAAATACGGCAATATGTATGGAAACATGAGACAGGTATATAGTGACACCCCTACCATAATGCTATACTGACAAGAAACTCAGATGGGTCGACATGATCAGTTTCAATAAAACAAAATCCACTAAATTTAAGTGTACTCCTTGTAGAAGGAACCGAAACATGATGCGTGATGATGTGTGAGACTCATCCTCTCCAGCTCCAGGGCTAGCATTTCGGTTCACATACACTAACCCTTCGACCCATCCCTGTGGTTCTTGCGATCGCAAATCACCCGCCTGGATTATTTATTAACATTTTACCGTCCAATCAAACGTCGACATAAGGGAAAGGGTAAGGGAGGTAAGTCATCTTACCTCAAAACCAAAGCCACCACCAGCTTTTATGGACAAGACATCCTTTCCATTAAAAAGATTTTTGACGTCCTTTTTTGCATGTCAGTCAGTTTTTCAATGTTGAATTTCTTGCAAACTCGATCATAATCAATGTGACTGGCCAATCCAACAATTGAGGCTGGATTGTAACTCGCATTCTGATTGGTATGTTAGACCTAGTAGCGAGGCCAATCAAATTGGAAATCAAGGGTGGGGGTCAAGTCCAGGGGTCACGGCAGGTTTACCAATGTGCTAAGCCTGGAGACGTAGAGGGAGTGTGAATCTGGACACAGTGTAATGACTAGGTTTTCGATATCTCAATCATTGAGGACGTTCTGATTGTTGGTTGGTCTGGAGTCCGACAAACACAACAACTGTGTTTTTCGACATATTGCTTTTTTCATAAACTATAAAAAGATTCAAATAATGAAGGTTTTGTATATTTTTCATATCATTCCAGCAAATAGACTGAATAGCATGATTTTGGTCATATGACATTAAAGGTTTTTCATCAAACACCGTATTCCATCACCAGAGTTATATCTTTCTACACAGACTCCTGTATACCAGTCTCAACCAGGTAATAACACCATGTAATTTTCAGTCAAATGAAAACATTTTTAGTGATCAAACTATTAAACTTATGATAAAGCTTGGTCCCTCTGAATATATATACTACTCAAATGAAGTTAAAGAACAACCAATCTTGGCTACAGTTAGTCATGTATAGTGATACGAAAGAATCGGGTGTTTTTTAACTTTTTTGAGTGGTATATATTGGAAATTTGATGTGGAATAGTTCCAGATGCAAGTTCATTCATCCAACTTAGTTAGTCGGTGGAAGGAATAATTGCACAGCTACAGTTGGGATATAACTGTCCACAATATACACAACAATTACGTTTTTGACGATGTATGACATTTCATGCAGCAAAGTCTAAATTCCCAAGAGTATTTCACCAACAGGCTCAAAGTCATTGAAAATATATGTAACTAATGTTGAATGTTAAAAACAGGATTTATCATGGATATCTTCTGCTGTTTTACTACAAGAAGTAAACACATCATACATAAGTTCAAAACAAAATTTTAAGGTTATCTTATGATTCTAAATAAGATCTATGAACAAAAATCACAATTAAGGCTAAGTAAAAAAATAGTCTTGGTTCTCAGGCACCACCCGCATCAAGTTTGCCGCACATTTTGCTTTTTCTTCCATTTTTAAAAATAAACAAAACTAAATCCTAAAAATATTCCAAGTCCTACTGTATCAAATACTGTGTTACAGTATTTTACTCATCAAGGAATACATTTATGTGGGGAGGCCCTTTCCCAGGTAGAGTGCACACAACTGTTTTTTTGGATACATACAAGTTTCAACAACAACCCCCCCCCCTCCCCCCCTTCAAAAAAAATAAAAAAATAAATAAATAAAAAAACACCACCTGCCCCGACTATATATTCAAAAGCCAATGCCTGAGAACCACTTCTTTGATTTTTCTTAAACCTCATGACAATAAATAATTTCACTAAAATCAGTTGTTTGCGCTCACTACTGTACCATGCACAAGGAATGGTTTTAATGAGAATGTTTATGACAATGTATTATTACTGTAACATGAGACCATGGTATTCACCTAAAACATGTGGCAGCCACTCTGAGTGTCAATCAACAACAATATATCAAGGATTTATCCATACCTGTCCAGATAATACACCCCAAATCAGTTGAAAATGTAACAAAAATTGGAATTAGAATTTGCCAATTCCTGTTAATATTTTGATTGAAAATGTTATGTCGAAGAGACTGTAATGCAGCGCTTGACACATTTGCATTGAATGCAATGTAAAAACATCATAATAATTATTAATGCATTAATACAATCTTGACCCCCCCCCCACCCCCAAAAAAGTATTCATAATTTGCCTTAAGCATGGAATATATCCCTGGATATACAAATTACTTTCCAATGAGTTTGCTGGTGTCATTTTTCAACAAATCATTCCATCAATCATTCAACAAAGTTTTCTCTGGGTGGCAATATTTTTGTGAATATAATATACATAATGTGTACCTGAAACATAGGAATGCTGTGATGTCGTAACAATGGTAACCATGGCAACATGTCATATATTAACAATGCATCTAAAATATAATCACTCAGTCTTGTATTTTCAGTATACTTCTTTTCTCTAAATCTTCCATCTCTTTCAACACGTATGCAACATTGTATCGTAGTTCATGGAATTTTGAAACTGGCACCTGTAAAGTAAAACATACAGATACAAAGTCTTGAGGACGTCCACTTGTCTCTGTGAAGAGTATTCATTTTATTTAAAGACAGGAATTCCGAAATTCTTTATGTTTGATTGATTGTTTGTTTGTTTGTTGTTTTACATATTTCAGCCATATGATGGCAGCCTGTAAAATAGGCGTCTGGACCAGACAATCCAGTGATTGATATAGAGAGCAATAACCCATGCCGCCGGGGTACGTTGGCATGTGATCAACCTAGTTACCTAGCAGGACCACAGAATTCATTTAGTCACCTCTCACGACCAGCATAGGTTACTGGGGACCAGTTTCAAACCGGAATCCACACACTCATGAACACTAGCTGTGTTTAAGACAGCTTCAACAACAGTACACTTATATTACGACGTTTACCAGTTTTGGGGAAACCACATAACATGCCTGTTTAGGTACCAATTCTAACCCAGAAACCCCATAAGGTTAAAATCTTTTGGATTTAATATATTTGTCCAAACTTAAAAGAATGGGGTTAGTGACTAACGGGATCGGGTGGTCAGGTTCGCTGACTTGGTTGATTCATGTCATCATATCACATTTGTGAGGATCGATGCTATTGATGTCAATCACTGGACTGTCTGGTCCAGACTCGATTATTTACAGACCGCCGTCATATCGCTGGAATATTGCTCAGTGCGACTTTAAACAACAAACAAACAATTTGTAACATGCAGCGACATTCCACTGATTACGTCCGACATGAATGAGGTAACAACGTAGCGACTTCATAGATTAAAGAATGTTGGGGCTTTATCCCATTTGCCAAGCCGTAAGCAATGAATGTCTATGAATCTATGAATCTCGGCTTCATATTGCCAAATGATTGACTTATCATTACAACACTCCCATACTTGACAGTTTAAATTGCGAAGTGATTACAAATCAGAATATCCTTAGGCAGATGAGCAGACGTGACAGGTATTTCTAGTATGTACCTTAAATGTGTCAGTAAAATGGCCACAGAAAATCTCAGGGACCACCCCTGAACATACGAGGACGAAATAGTTGGCTCCTTACCTCAAATGTATGGATTCTGCCATTGCTGAGAGTCATCTCCATCATGACCGTGGGTTCTAGCACTCGGTTCAACACACTGAAACATCCAGACAGGACAGTGAGCGAGTTGGGTTTAACGCCGCTTTTAACATTATTCCAGTTATATCACAGAGTGGCAGTTTAATGTGGGAGGAAAGCCTCAGTTGATTGAGGTCTTAGACGTTTACCACTTTGCTGAAACCTACGAGCACAGGTATGGTGCTGACAAACCTAGAAACATAATCAGGGCGAGCCGGGATTTGAACCAACACTCATAGGTTTCTGGCTTGCCCAAGGGACGCAACTCTGCACAGCGAATCGCGGTGCCTTAGACGACTGGGCCACCCATGTTCCCCCATACAGAACAGTCAGTAAATACTTTAACACTCTTACTTCAGCAATTTATCTCAAAATAACCTCCAAAATAGAAACCATTACCAGTTAGAAATTAATACATTAGTTTCCATGATTAAAAATTGCCAGCTCTGTATGCTTTGCCAGCCAACGGATATGGAGGGACGCTAAACTAAGTACCGGACAATCTGGTCCTAGGGGAGGTAACTCCTACTGTTTAAATTATTTTCACTCGCAAGGGAGGAAATTATTGGACATTCAGATAAAAACTTAACTGCTTCCACAGCAAGCTTATTGCTTTTAGCCAACAGTGGCGACAAAACTAAGTGGTACGAATCCATACCAATTCCTGTCATGTGTGTGACTTGATGGTGGGACAGTGTCTCCCTGACAGGTAGTGTTTAGTCATTAACTCACCTCGTTGATATAGCTACATCTACCCTCCATCTAAACAGGTCTAGACTTGGTAGGTGGGGTCGGCCAGCAACGGCATGTTTATCGATCTTGGGTCTCCTGGCAATAAAATATATAATACTGTAAACATGATAAATAAAATAAGTAGATATTTTGGCTAGTTTTGTGACATAATGTTTATCTAATCTGACCTGATAAAGTTGACAATTTACTCATGGTTGTGAAACTCAGACAAATATACTTGTAAGAGTTAGTGAGTTAGGATTAACGCAGTATTGAACAGTATTCCAGTTATATTCTGACATGTCAGCTTAATGTTGGTAGAAAGTCCAAGTGACGCAGGTCTCAAGTGTTTACCACTTTGGTAAAACCCACGAGCATGGGTATGTTGCTGACAAACAGACAAACATGAGAACCAGGAACTGAATCTACACGCCTTGGTTTCGGATGGGCCCAAGGGACGCAACTCTGCACAGCAAATTGCAGCACCCTAGACGAATGGGCCACCCGTGCACCCAGAATTCAAAAGAACTGCTTTAGCTTATCAGAAAAGGATGGCTGCATTGTCTAACTTCTTTATTTTTGTAAAATGTGTAACAATGAGACATTTTGGATCAGATGTTGGTACCTTTTTCAAGCAATTGTTGGAACATTGAATAGAAACAAGTAAAGGAACTGAAACCCATGAGTCAACTTGAACCATAGCCATCACATCCAGAGGTTGCCCATATTTTTATGCCCCCCCCCTCCTCTCCCCCAAAATGTCTTGCTCTTCACCAGACAGAACAAGAGAATTAAAAAAACAGCTGTAAACTTTATTGTCACTTGAAAGCAGGCTTTTACTTATATACTGCACATTACCGTGTTTCTGAAAAAAGAAGAGTTCACAAAGGTCCTAAAGCAACCCACCTACCGTATTTTGTGATGGGATGAAATTGGAAACACACATATCGTTTTACTCCTGATCAACTATCAATGAAGGTCGTTACTCCAAGTCACTGATAAATTAGTATGGAGAATAAAAGTATTTCATTATATTTTGTTTTTGTTTAACATCGCACTCAGCAATATTCCAGCTACATTATAACTTGTTAATAATCAAGTTTGGACCAGACAATCCAGTGATCGATATTGTGAATAAATTGCAATGATCAACACCATTGGGATATCATGACAAAGTCACAAATCGTGACACCTGATCCATTTGGGAGTGAGCGAGTGAGTGAGTGAGTATGGTTTTACGCCACTTTTAGCAATATTCCAGCAATATCACAGCAGTTACACCAGAAATGGACTTCACACATTGTACCCATGTCAGGAATCTAACCCCAGTCTTCCGTGTGACAAGCAAATGCTTTAACCACTAGGCTACCCGACTGCCCGTCCATTTGGTTGCCTCTTACGAACAGCATAGGTTGCTGGGGACCTACACTAACCCAGAATCCCTAGGGTGTCGGGAGCCTCAGTAAACTGTTGATGTTGTCTCCGAACTAGGCAAAACAGAAGCCTCAAGTTTTTTACATGACCACTTTTCAAAGTCTTACCTATTTCCAAAGATAACACTGGCAATGTCTGTCTGAAACTCTTCTGGTATTCTGGAACAAACAATATTGATGTTTCCATATACATGACATGAAATTGAAATATGTGGAAGATAACATTACCATAATTTCTATCAAACAATGAATTCTATTTGATAACATCCCAAAGAGATGTGGTATCAGAGTTCAGATTAATCAAGCGGTCCTTGCCATAGCCCCAGTGAAAAAACCTGAAGATTTAAAGGGTCCCTAGAACAGACACTACAGCAGCACACCTCTAGGTCCACCCATATTTTGGACACTGAGCATACAGGTATACAGGTAGTGATAGGTATTGGCCTGTTTTTTGTATTGCAATTTATTGCAATAATGATTCATGTCTTGCGATATGTACCACAATAATCTGCATGTGTTTGCATCTGTAGTTTATTGTGAACCTGAATAAAAAAAGGCAACTTCCCCTGCACATTTTTGCCAACTTTGTAATTGGTCAAAATGCATGTGTAATAGACACATTATATAAATGAAGTTGGTTGTGAATAGTTTCGCTTCTTCGATCTCAGGAAACAGTAATTTCTAAATATCACCATAATTTCAATTTGACTTCCAATTGAAAATATGCATTATCATGTTATTAGAAAAACCCAATGTACAGGTACTTTCCAGATATATTGTGATATGTATTCATAAGTATTTCGTAACGTGGTATACAGGTAATACCACTCACCTCTACATACAGGTATAATAGCAATAAAAAACACACAAAAAGTGTTTGGAAAACTTTTTGTTTGTTTGTCTGTCTGTTGTCTACCGCAGCACTCAGCAATATTTCAGCTATATGACAGCAGTCTGTAAATAATCAAGTCAAAACCAGACAATCCAGTGATTTATATCATGACCCTTGATCTACGCAATTGGGTTTCGATGACATGCATCAACCAAGTCAGCGAGCCTGCCCACCTGATCCCGTTAGTCGCCTCTTATGACAAGCATAGTCGGTTTAAAACATGAATCACTCAGGATCAGCTGATTGTTTTGTTTCAGTCAGGCTCTAGGTAATCAGTGATTCTTTCACAATGTTCTTCTAGTCATACTCACTGTAAGTCATTTAAGTCAATCTTGAATAACTGAAAGAGAACAAACACATATTATATCATACACATGTCAATATACTAAAAGTGATTTCATGTTGGTTAACTGAAGAATCATCCACAGAGGTTGATCATTTTCATCAAATACTGCATCTAGAACCAGAGTGAGTGAGTATGGTTTTACGCCGCTTTTAGCACTATTCCAGCAATATCACGGCGGGGGACACCACAAATGGGCTTCACACATTGTACCCATGTCGGGAATCGAACCCGGGTCTTCGGTGTGACGTCCAGAACCAGAAGGCTAGTATGAGCGAAAAACACTCGTCATCACATAGCCTGGAACGTTATCATTATCATTAGTGGTGTAACGATACGAGAACACAGGATTGTGTCACAATACCAGGCCGACGACACAATACATCGATTTACAACCCCTGTATCATCATACATATGATACACAAACTAGTATGTAACCAAATAAACAGCTGTGTCTAATCAGCATGAGAAAGGGCCTCCCTACATAAATGTATTCCTAGGTGAGGAAAATACTGGAATACAGTATTTGACTACAATTGGACTTGGAATATTTAAGGATTTAAAAAAATAAATTTAAAATGGAAATAAAAACGAAATGTGCGGCAAACTTTATGATGATGCAGACGGTGCCTAAGAACCAAGACTATTATTTTTTTTACCCTAAGGATTGACATTAAAATAGCACTGTGCCAATGTCACCAAGTGACGTGAGTTTGGTGATACAGTGGTCCCTCGACTTAACACGTAATGTGAACCTCAGCAAGGAATATCTGTACAACGCTCTTTCCTAGGACGCGGGGTCGGTTTCTTGGACCCCGATGACAGCGGTATATCGAGGGATCACTGTAGTAGTATCATGCCATGGCTTCAACACCATCATTTTTTCACAGATTCTCGTTATTTGATCATAAACATATTAAAATTGTGTTCAGAAGTAATCACCAAAATTTATATTTGAGATGACTGAACATAAACCATTTTAAACTGCGTAAAAAGGGTACCGTAATTCTTCTATTAGATGCAGGGTCTTATTATACACACCACCCTCTAATTGCTGCCGGGTCCATCATTTAATGCAATTATGGATCCCTATCTCATTACTTTACGGCATATAATGATTACTCCCTCCACTTAATTATGACGGTTTCCTGCAAATGTAACATTTGCATAACTGTAGAATTTGGGATTTGGTATTAAGGTAATGAGTTGCCAGTGTGCCAGGCGTCTGATAGAGGAAATATGGTACAGACATAAATATACTGTTACATTATTTGGGATTGGTCTATTGACAATAAACATTCCATTGTCTTGAAAACAAACCCCCCATTTTACACAGTACATAGCAATGAGTGACTGAGGTTCCAGCAAAATCATGGTAGGGGACACTATGAATTGGCTTTGTCCATGTTTGCATTCGAACTCAGATATAAGCTTGTTGAACGAAGGTTTTAACCACCAGGCCACCACCCCCCACCACCCCCATACTACTTAGTAGAATAACAGCTGAACCCGGTAGGTAGCCTCACCTCCATCTTGAGTGATGTTTGAGGGTGCCTGAGAGCTGTACGAAGCAGTGTGTACAATCCAGTGTACATGGCTGTCAGCGACTCCTCACTTTCACCATTGGAGATGATTTCTTTGATCTGCTTGTGCTGGACTTCCTCTCCCTCCATGGCGGCAACCACCACTGAAAGAGTAAATCAATGTTGGGAAACTACAGACATACTCATAGGACACATGAACAATTTATACATACAGGGTTTTAATTGATGATATAAGTCTACAGGTCTCAGTATTCATTCTAGAGATGCTAAATGTGTGCGAAAGGTCAATATTGATCATATGGATCATTAGAAAGTGAGTGAGTGAGTGAGTATGGTTTTACGCTGCTTTTAGCAATATTCCAGCAATATCAAGGCAGGTGACACCAGAATTGGGCTTCACATAATGACATTGTACCCATGTCGGGAATCAAAACCGGGTCTTCGGCATGACGAGCAAGCGCTTTAACCATTAGTCTACCCGACTGCCCCATTAAAAACTTAGGGCATGAATAGAACATATGGCACAAAACAATCTGAACTCTGCGATGTAACCATGGGAACCTAGAATCATGAATCATGTCACTCAAACAACACTGTCTGCTGACTACAGATTCATGATCTAGATCAATCTCATCCTCAATTATGCAATTTATCATAAAATAACTGAGGTATAATGCACAAGATAATCAAAGATGGTTCAGTCTAGAAACGTCTTTACATTAATCCTAATAAAATGAACAGTGTTTTATTTTCAAATTATGCTTGGAATGTCCTTCAACTAGATTCTAGTTACAGGACCAGAAATGTATTAATCTTTACAGTATTCAAAAATAATAGGTATGTTGTACATTAATCACGGGTGAGTATATTTGCAATTATGTACAAATTTCTTTTCACTGTTCAACAATTAATGAAACATTTGACTAAAAAAACATCTCAATTCCTATCAAATCATCATTAACAATCAAGACAGTGTAATCAATCAGCATCATGTTCATTGATCCCTGGAAGTTATGCAACATCATTACAATTTTCTGATTCATATTACGTTTGCCTAATTAAAAGTTTATTAAAATAGATAAGAATAAATAACGTGTACTTTTCAACAATTTTCTGAAAGTTTCCTTGTCAAGTTTGGCAAGTGGCTTGGGAAGTGCTTTCACTTCCTTGGGGACTCTGGCTCCTATGAATGATGTTCGGTCTGCTGAGGCACTGGCTTTCACACCCGATCCAACCACTTGGACGATAGACATCTTGATACTGAAAACGCTATGCTAACTGTCCCCAGTCTCAATATGCAGCTGTAACAGTTGTTGAATGTCAGTGGCGTACAATATCCAAGATATATTCTCCTTTGAATGGAATCTTCATGTCACCTTGTTTCCTGACCATAGGCTTATGACATTGCCATACTGGCAACACACGTGACTCCTAGCTTTACGTTAAACACCCAGATAGTGTTGATAATCCACTTCTCAAGACCTGCCCACTTCTGAATCCGGAAGAGCACATGATTAACTGCGGAATAGTAATGTTGCTTTATTGTACTGATAAAAATAAAATAGGGTTGAGATATATGAAACAAACAAGTTGGAATGCATACACATAATACTCTCATTAGATTTCTCGAATAATAGGGGTTTTTTTGTTGTTGAAAGTACGGCTCTCAACAGTGACCATGCCATACAAAACACAATGCACTTCTAAACTCTATAGCATGGCTACAAGTTTTCAGCGAGTCCGCCTACTCACTGCGGAGATACAACTTCCTCAACAATGGCGGAATCCAGTGGCATCGCGAGGTATGCCCAAAATGAATTTGCGTATACTTATTGTTATGGATATTGTTGATCATCATAATTTTTAACGAATCAATTTGAGTGAAGTCAAATGTCGAATAAATAATTTGGAATACGATGATAACCGCGTACGTTTTGATCATGTTGATTTTTTTCCCTGTGTGATGGATGACTTTGTAAATCTCCACACATCTTGCAGATCACGAGATTTGTTATAGTGATTATCCCGTGAAGTTCAGGACCCACAGTGGTAGGAAACGCGATCTAAATTCTGCTTTTTTGTGTACCCAAACCAGCTTTATATATTCTCTTTGATCTTACCACACCTCGGGGGAGTAGTGCACTTTACCGGGCGCACTTCTTCAGTTCCAATTAGCGCTGTGGGGGCTCGAACGCTCTGCTAATTAATGTATTAATGTGTTAATGTGCTCTACCACTGGACCACGGGCGCTATCACATGTAATCAGTGCTCGTTTAACCGGTCATTAGAATCCCCATCAACATGCATGCATAATTCAGTAAACAATTAATTGCGCATGCGTGTGACATCACAGTCCGCTCTCCCATTCATCTTTTCTTGAAACTACTCCCGCCATTGTGTATGTCAACATGACCGACCAATGGGATTAACCATATTTACTCTTAAACAGGTAAGAATTTATGGCTAACCCTTGCCCCAAGCAAGCTAACCCTAAGGACCGAAAAGGGGTGTTGGATCGTAAAGACGTGTAAGTTTCCCTAAGACCGAGAACGGGTGTTTGATCGAAAAGATAAGTAAATTTCCCTAAGACCGAGAACGGGTGTTTGATCGTAAAGATGTGTAAGTTTCCCTAAGACCGAGAACGGGAGTTGGATCGTAAAGACGTGTAAGTTTCCCTAAGACCGAGAACGGGTGTTTGATCGTAAAGATGTATAAGTTTCCCTAAGACCGACAACGGGTGTTGGATCGTAAAGCTGTGTCAGTTTCCCTAAGACCGAAAACGGGCGTTGGATCGTGAAGCGAGAGTCACCAGAGCAAGAGGCACGGTAACGGTAAAACGAGACAGCGGTGGCACTATAGCGCGGTAATTGAGCGGATGGTAGAGCTCGGCTGGGCCCGGTAAACTGAATTGTTGCCCATCTCGGTCAATGGATGTGATGTTAGGGTTTGCTACTTCTCCTTCACCCCTTCATCCCTTCACGATCCTTAGGGTTGGTAGTTAGTTAGGTATCTCTTTTAACGAATAAGTTGTATGTTATCAAATTTGAGGAAAGTGATTAATCCTGTTAATTTTGTGTTTCATGCACATCAAGGGAAAAAAATTGGTGTTGATCAATAGGTAAACAAGTACTGTTTATTTGTGACAGCACCTGTTGTCTCATGGTGAAGTGTTGCCTGAATAGATTAACTCACTAGCCTAGTTTAGCTGTATGCAGACAACATTAGTTCAATCTTCTTTGCGATACAAATTTAAATCCGGAAAAGTGTGCCATAACAATGAACATGATGAAGTACTCCCGCAATCATACTCTTATGGACATGTTACATGCTCACTTCCCACCTTTGTGGCATGTTTTACAGTTTCAGAATTTTCACTGTTCACTGTAACAGATATATTTTGGGGCATTTTGATATAAAAGATTCATACTAACTTGGTAAACATATTAGTCTAGCTAAGGTTAAATGGTAGGACTAATGTTACATGATAATAAGATTCTTGGGAGCACCTTTAGTATACAGTACCACAATTTCTCGTGAGGACAATCTCTGCCATAGGTCACATGTCTCAAACATGAGCAACCAGTTTTTGTGAGAATCCATAGGATGCAAACTCGTGGCCTTCGGATTGTTCGAAGGGCTCCAAGAGTCAGACGTTGAATTCACGAGTACACATGAATGACATAGTTTTGATAATTCACTCGGTGATTTTGAAACTAAAATTAAAAATATAAAATGTGTAAAGCAGTTCCCATTTACAATCCATTCATTCACCTGAGTTAAGTTGAAACCCCCCCAAAATATTTTGAAAATGAAATGGCGCCTGCTATAAATGTGCCACCACAGGCTATATTTAGTAAACAAATGTTGAAAACTCTCAACATCTCTGGGCTTATTCAATGACATCATGATAACCCTTCTATCCCTATTTTGTTTAACATGTTTAAGCGCTGTTTTCCAAACTACATTTTCAATTCAAAATTTCATTTAGTGCTTGGTTCCAACTTTTTGCACAATCCGTTCAGTTTGGTTGATGATTACCAGTAATTGATTTATCTGTTATATACTGGCATGATCAGCATGATCACATCGTATTCAGAAAACTCAAGAGTTGGAGTTAGGGATAAGCCACTGGTCTTAGACCATGTAGACAGCACATTTCGCTGAACAGATTTTGTTCTGTTCAACATAGATTTGAACATTGTTGAAGAAGGATACACCTGCAGTGTTTGTAATGACCACCTGCATGTTGGCTGAAAATTGCTGATTGTCAAAATTCCAAGTGTTTCACACTCAAAACTCAAGAACAGTTAGAAAGGCTCAATGTGGCTGCAGGACACACAGACAGACAGTGATGATGAGTACTTGTTGGAGTTATTTACTCACTTCAGCCTCAGTCACCAGGGTCAGCAAGTCACTGAGGTGTTGTAGATTAGGGGCAGTGTATGATGTTAAGTAATCAAAACTGATAAGGGATTGCAGATTTCCTTTGAATTTCAATTTTATTCTGTAATTGAATGAAGCTTAGCTGTCTGTCTGTGTCTAGTCAGGGCTCTGCTGAGTTTAGGCAGGGCCTACAGCGTCTAGTCAGGGCTCTGTGGAGTTAAGACAAGGCCTACAGCATCTAGTAAGGGCTCTGCTGAGTTTAGGCAGGGCCTACAGCGTCTAGTCAGGGCTTTGTGGAGTTAAGACAAGGCCTACAGGTTCTAAAATCTATTGGTCCTATTGGCAGTCTGGTAATTATTTTCAATTCAAACACTTCACCTGTTCCTGTGGGTTTCATCAAGTAACAATCTAACTAAGATACTGTTCTGAGAATCAACCTACTCAAGATGGAACACGAGGAAGACAACTCCCAAATAACCATGTTAACAGTCCACTTATGATGTTCATAACATCCGTGGTATATTCTCTGATAAGTTCTATACCAGTTGACATGATGAAGATACTGTTTCTGTGCAGCTGATGTGTTATCTATCTGTTGCAGTATGCGGATGGCTGATAACAGCAACAGCAAGGTGATGAAGACGATGATCGTCTTCAGCATAGGAATGATCACCTGCCCAATCTTCTCATATTTCTTCAGTAAATCAGTTATATTTGAAGGTTTGTACAGTCAGACTTACTCTTCATCCATAACATGAAAACATAAGTTGACATCATATAAGGTTATTGTAATGTGACTTGTGTTGATAGACACACTGCTCACTTCGTTGTTTGTCCCCTGTTTTAACTGGTACTTAAGGCCACACTTTATTAATTTTTACATTTCACAGATATATTCCAGCTTTTTGCACACAAGGTCGCTTTTCAGAAGGGGCGGTGGGACTGTAAATGAAAAATAAAACATGTGGCCTAATTTGTTTTCAGTTCACCTTCACCATGTTGCACACTGTCTATGTCATTTAGTGTCTTATTCACTCACTGTATATTATAAGGGTAAGGTTATTTTTCAGGGCATTATCATTATCATTTGCAAAAGCCTGAGAACTTCCCTTAACTGCTTAAACGTAACAGAACAAACCAGATGATGTCACTATTGAACATCAATATGATGTCACCTAACATCAATAGGATATCACCTGGCCCTTCGTCAAGCAATATGAGGGCATTATCAAGTTACAGTGGCCCACTCATTTCTGATAACATGCGGGTGGTTTAATGATAATTCTATTCATTGAGCTCATATTTCTCATTCACTCAGACTATAGATTTTATGTAAGTCAAATGTTATTAGCATGATTAGGACCTTTTAAGATGTTCATTCAGTGGTGTAGCTACAACATAACACAAAAAGCAAGTGCATACACTTTGAATTCATCACAAAAATAAAATGTAAAATATTTACCTCTTAGAAGTTAAAAAAAAGTGTACTATGGCATGAATAGTGTGTTCTTTAGTCCTTTGTTATGGTTACATGACCTTCGGTAAAGTTACAGTTTGATTGGGAATCTTCTGGGTCATTTGTGATTGACAATAATTATCATGCTTGGGGGATTTAAGGGGACGCCTTAATCACACTCACTGGGGTCTCACTTTAAAAGGCCAGTCATGGTGATCAAGCTCTTCTCTGAGTACTACAGACCTTGCACACAAGAGACTGTAGGCAGTCTTGCATACACGTTACGTCTGCAACTGAGCAGCGATAAGATTTACATTGTGGTCAATCAGTTGGTCCTTTCATCTTTACCAGTGTTGGCAGATTGTGGCAGCTAAGGGACACAACTCTGTATGTCAGCTTTCTTGGCTCCGTGGAAATGAAGATAATATTGATAGCCTATTGATGCTGCTCATCAGGTGACTGTGTGTCATGTGTTTTATTCTCACTGTTTGTGTTTCCAGGTGCATTTGGGATGCGTCACGAGAGCAGCTACTTCTACGCTGCAATAGTCTCCATCGTTGTGGTGCACATCATCCTCTTCATGTTTATATATGTAGCATGGACAGAAGACGCCAAGCCACTACCACCCTTCAAGAGAGAATAACAGACAGTTCTCCTGTGTACATATTTGGATATCTTTTAGGGATTTGCATCTTGTACTTTGTAAATGACCCAGTATTGATACATGGGTGGGAATACATCTTTCATTTGGTGTAATGTCAATGAGTGAATGGCTTTATTTACCAAAATATTTATGTTTCATTTTTTGAAATTTGTACCATTTCTCATCATACATGTATATGGAGATGAATTAACTGTTGGCTATATGGATGATTTAGGAATTCATTTCTCATGTTTCATTTAATACTGAGAACAATATGGCAGATGAGAGTTAATGATGTTCATAATGACTATAGTAACTATAATGTATGACCGGTAAAGTAACACATTGAAGTCATAATCTGTAATAATATTTGGTAGGAATTACCCAAACTTAAAAAATATTATTGTTTGAGAGATATCTGATCATATTGCTATCATGTCGAACATGTCAAGATGAAATAGATGTCAGACTGAAAAAAATCTAGGGGGTATTGTTACATTTAACAATTACTTTAATTACAAGCCCTTTATATTTGTTTCAAGAATTGGGTACAATGAATATTATCATGCGTCCCTCGGAATGAAATATTGTTTTATTTCTGCGTCCATTCTATACATTTGCGCTTACTAGACACACACTGCTGTGCATCATACAAATGTATAATAGTTATACCTCTGAGTCTGAGACCAGTTATTGATACAGGCATTGTCAGAAATATACAACCAACTGATAATCACTTGTTTAACTTGTGTTGAAAAGTAAAAGTGCAATATGCAAAAGATGATTTTTTTTAAAAACTATCTGCTGTTTATGATTTCTAATTATGACCCGGGGGCACAGTTGGCCCAGTTGTCTAAGGCGCCGCGATTTGCTGTGCAGAGTTGTGTAACTTTGGCACGCCAGAAACCTATGATTGTGGGTTCGAATCCCGGTTCGCCCCGATTATGTTTCTAGGTTTGTCAGCACCATACCCGTGCTCGTGGGTTTCAACGAAGTGGTAAACGTCTGAGACCTGCATCACTTCGTGCTTTCCTCCCACATTAAGCTGACACGCCATGATATAACTGGACTACTGTTAAAAGTGGCGTTAAACCCAACTCACTCACTCACTAATTATGATCCCAGATCCCAGATATTTCTTATTGCCTGTATTGGTTTGCCATCTCTGTTAGGGCCTGGCTCAGGTTCCATTCATTGATTAGGGCCATTAAAGAACACATTCTAACTTTATTATATGCAAATGTAATGCTGAGAAATAAGTAGTTTTAGCTGTGGGTCTTTTCCTCAAAAGATGTCAGCTTTTGTTTGGAAATACTGTAGTTTACAGCTGACCTTGTTGACCAATATCCACATTACAGTATCTTCTCAACACATATGGGTCCCACTCGTCTAAGGCGCCACATTTCTCTGTGCAGACTTATGTCCCTTGGGCCAGCCAGAAACCAGTGATTGTGGGTTCGAATCCCGGTTTGTCCTAATTATGTTTCTAGGTTTGTCAGCCCCATGCTTTTGGGTTTCACTAAAGTGGTAAATGTCACTCACTCACTCACTCTCGACCATTATCTCTCTTAATCCGATCATTTTCACCCTTTCACTCGTTTATTTTTGGGATAAACCTCAATTTAAAACAAAATGCATTCTCATTTAATAAGATGTGTTGCAGTTACTGATTATGGCATGTATTGTTTTCATAATTCATATCAATATTGGTGTTAATGTTGTTTTCATTTGTAAAGTTCTTTTTTCTTTCTCTTTGACTTCTAAGCATGTAAGAAAAGTCATGTAGACATCCCTGGGACTGGTTTAGCAGGTGGTAGTATAGGAGATTTGTCATATGCCATAACATTTTCAGTATACCTTAAATACTTATGATTTGATATATTTTTGTATTTATGGAGGTATAAACATAAAAACAAGTGTTCACACACAGATTTACGCAATTTGTGCATACCGGTTCCTACATGAATGACTCTATATGTGCAAAATATATTGAATTCAATTCTTATTATCAGAGCTCCAGATAAGCTGTGTATCTGCGTAAAATACGCATAAAAAATGCAGAAATGCACAGTAAAATAAAATCCAAGCGTATCAAATACGCAACGAACATTACAGATTCGCTACAAAAATAACACTTGTGCGTATCATCAAAATATTGTGAAGTAACCCTGCGTATTCGATTAGTAAATCAGCAACTTATTTTGAAATTATAAACGGACATTCCGTCAACCTTGCCAAACTTCACGATGACAGTTACATCATGATCATTTGCCATCACACTTTCTTGTGGAAGTATCGTGGTATATTTTAGTCCTATAAAGCTCTTGAACCCACACGACACCAGTTTGCAGGGACTAGATGAATAGTGTTTTTAAATATTTAACTTAAATACCCACATGTGTAAAAACTAGTGGGTAACAGAAATTTGAGTACCCAGATAGAATTACTGATACCCAATGATTTTAAAATGCATGGGTAAAATACCCACAACAACAAAAGCTTTTCTGGAGCTCTGTTATTAATAAATAATTCAAAAATAGTAACTTCACAAACTGCAATTTAAGCATTAAAAAACAACACCTGTAGACAATCAGAGACACCATTAAGTGAAATAATACAACACAAGACCCGCTCACCATATTTAATATCAGCAAGTCAAGAAACAGTAGTCTAGTGGCGGGCATAGCCTTTTTTTGGTTTATGAGAACATAATGGAAAAAACCCTGATTGTTCAGCCAATCATATGCCTTGGAATCACTTGCATTTTATTACTATTTATGTGAAGAAATGAAGAAGCTGGGGGGGGGGGGGGGGGGGGGGGGGGTAGCAGTTATTTGTGTCAACTTTGTATATATGGATTTTGTAATAAAATGTGCAATTTCTGTCGATCTTTGAGTTTTGATCATAACTTTAGTTGACATTACTGGAGGTCAGATCCGGGGTAGAATAGGTCTTCAGCAATCCACGCTTACTGTAAAAGGCGACTATGCTTGTCGCAAGAGGCGACTAACTTGATAGGGTGGTCAGGCTCGCTGACTTGGTTGATGCATGTCATCGTATCCCAATTGCGTGGATCAATGCTCATGATATCAGTCGCTGGATTGTCTGGTTCAGACTCGATTATTTACAGACCGCCGTCATATAGCTGAAAGAATGCTGGACATTTGATGACTGCCGCGAAGAACAACAAACACAACTTGACAAATATAATCGAGTCATATTGTATAGTCATTTAATAAATCCAAGTGTTGGATAGTATGTAGGTTTGGGGACAAATCAGGTGGTTCAACACATCATCCATACTCGCTGAATAAAGGTTAGCTTCTGTTCCTTTAGTAATGTTTCGTTGATGCACTTAAGCAACATGGATTGTATTTCCGTAAAAAAACCCACGTTGACGCCATGTGACCTCCGATGTTTTAAATAGAAGATAATAAATTCAATATTCAGCCATGAGAACTAGAGGCATTATATAAACTCTCTGAAGTAAGGTAATGGCTTCATCACAAAGAATTGAAGAGATGGCAAATCAAACTTAATTACAAGATAGTATGGAACATTCTCGTCTGGATTTGTTTTTCAAACAAACTGTAAACCATTTCTCCGGATAAGACAATCACATTCCATACTGGAGAAAGAAAAAACTTGATAAATATTTCTTTGTATGAATTTCAAATTTAATTCGTCAATTAAGAAAATACAGCCAACACCAATTTAGTTATTTGCTAGGCCTTCAGAAATACACGTATTGCAATACAAACTTTGCGTATTGATATTTTCCACTAGTCACAGAAGAATTAGCATATAATTATGTAAATAATATCTACTTTCTTGAGGCATTTGGATCGACTGGGTTCCTACCTAAACCATGTAAACAGCACATGCTCCACGATGTTTACATGAACATTCGATATTTATGACATTATAGGTAGTCTCGTTTATCCATACTACCCATCTCGCAATCTGAAGTCTGGATTATTGAATGAAAGTACAATAAGAACAGCACAGATGTATATTATTGGGGCCCCATTATGTATCGCAACACGGCTCTCCCTATTGCGATATATTGCAATACGATTTATGTGCCAGTACGTCACCCTATTATTTGTTTTCTAAATTGCCCCCTGTCCCTGTTTGGTAGGAAACTTCAAGCGTCTTACAACAAAGCTTGCCTTGCAAACATGGATTGCACAACATGGATGGGATCAAAATGAATTAAGGCTTTGCAGAAAAAAAGGACTAAAATAAAACGAAATAAAATAATATAATATTTTTCATCAGAGGAAGACGTATTCCTGTCTTCAAAATACACATAAATTTGAAACGTCGTTCTCCATGTACACTTGTGAGGAATGCGAACACGCCATGAACAAAGCACATTTTTTCCATTTTAACCATATAAGTACAGACTGCTGTTACATTTCGTTCTTCACTCCCATCGGTCATTGTGTCAGTGTAACTAAAGTACGCGCCTTGTCATTCAGTTAAAGCATGCACGACCACGTTGATTGGTTTTTCTTAAGGCTGATTTGAACAGTATATCAGTTACTTCATGCGTGTCAGCATGGTGTTGGAGCTCAATCTGAGACGTTTTTCACCTTGCCGCGCAACCCTCGGGCACGGATATGGTGCTGTCGACAAAGCTTGCTTTTTTTAGTAGTATAATTAACCCTAGTGGAATAGTCGACAAAGTTTGACAACCCACACATACATATCCTTCGACAAAATATTTGTTTGTTTCCATTCATCAATGTTTTCGGACAAATAATTATCACGTAAGGCGAAAGTCGTTTGCCGATAGTATTTGAAATCCATGTACCCGCAGAAGGCACTGCGTCAGACACTTTCTAATGTTTCTGACTTCTTGTTTGTTTAATGCTGATTTAGCAAACATAGTGTATTCAATGCAAACACAGTTTTCACACTTTCCAATTACTCGAGGCTGGGGACGGTGTTTCCACAAATGACGTCACATCCGTTTTGCTTGTTTCGAAATCATCTCCCTGTTCCACACCGGAATCTTCTAGCCCCGATATACCGCTGATACCCTGCCTCCTCCGTTGTAACATCTGTTTCATTTTGCCGGCTTTGACCGCTCTTTCCCTGGACTTCTCCCGGTAGAACAGGTACGTCAGTCCCCCAAGGAACGTCGCCGTGACGGCCACACTGACGAATATTAGGATGTAGTTGGCTGTGCCATATACAGGGGGCTTGTTCATGATGGGGCCTGTGGATAGAGTGAAAAGAAAGCCTTTATCAAACACTGGGCGTGATAACGTGAAGGCGTAAGTTGGATTGAAAACCTCATTGATGTTTGTTTGTTGTTTAACGCCACACTTAGCAATATTCCAGCTATTTGATAGCGATCTGGAAATAATCGGCCTGGATCATTAAATCATCCAGTGATTGACATCATGAGCACCGATCTACGCAATTGGGATACGATGACGTGCATCAACCCAGTCAGCGAGCCTGACCACCTGATCCCGACAAGCATAGTCGCCTCTTACGACAGGCATGGGTTGCTGAAGATCTGTTCGTTATCCGGGTCTTCACGGGTCAAAGCGACTTTGAAGGCTATTTCAGTTTTATCGCGATATGTCTGCTTGCTGTGAGGAAAAGCCCGATAATACAGAGGTCTTAAACGTTCACCACCTACGAGACCGGACCGTGTGCTATTTCGACAAACAATAAATCATAAGGGCAAAACACTGAGTCGGAACCACGATCATAAGATCCTGGCACAACTAAGGGACATGACACTGTGAGTTGAATGAGGAAGAATAGGGTCTACATTGTATTTGAGGGTTGGTCCACGTTGTCATGGTATGACGTTATCATTCCTTCCTCCTGTCCCCCTCGACTAACAGTTGCAAGATTATATATTTGTAAAAGAAAATTCTATTTCAGTTGTTGAAAACACCCACAGATATCTTTAACGCTTCAGGATATTAGCGCATATCTCGACAAGTATGCATATTATAAAACAATAAAGTCAGCAACGAAGCGAAAAGCTTCACAGCAGCGCTTGACACATTCGTTATGTTTTAAATAGGTAACAATACACCGCTGTGCGGAGCGTGGTGGAAATCTGCGTATCAACCACAAGGATGTCACGATTGATGGTCCACGTCAACGAATGAGGCAATTTGGCCATTTTACCTCCTACACAGTTAACGTTTTACTTGGAACATTGGTCATTAATACGTGTATTGACGTTATCTAGCTTGGGCTATAGCGTGCTTTTGCTAATCTGATATTTGAGATTTTTCTGGAACAGTTTATGTCGTTTCTACAAAACGATCCTAGTACGTCTTTATTAAACTATATGAACTACGACAATCGTGCTGTCATGTTAATATAGGGGCGGTCGGGTAGCCTTGTGGTTAAAGCGTTCGCTCGTCACGCCGAAGACCTGGGTTCGATTCCCGACATGGGTACGTGTGAAGCCCATTTCTGGTGTCCCCCGCCGTGATATTGCTGGAATATTGTTAAGCGGCGTAAAACCATATTCACTCACTCATGTTGATATAAAACGTCAACGCGAGTGAAAAATCTCGATTACCCAGACACAGATTCCACTGGGCGTAAAAGGCAAAATGGCGGTGAAAATTATATGAATGGATCACTGAAATTCAGTGACGAAAGGTTTACTGTGAGAACTACGACAATCGTACGTATAGTTTCAGCTGTGAGAGAGCTCTAAGTCAATCGTACGTCCATGTTAAACTATGGGAGCTACGACAATGGTATGTCTATGTCAAACTATAGGATCTACAACCATCGTACGCCCATTTTTAACTATTGGATCTAAGACAATCGTATGTATGTGTTACATAATGGGAACTACGGCAATCATACGTCTATGTTATAATATGGGAGCTGCGGCAATCGTACGTCTAAGTTACATAATGGGAGCTACGACAATCATACGTCCATGTTAAAAATATCCGATCTCAGAAAATTGTAGCGCCCATTTTCATCCATAGAGCCAGGTTGGAAATAAAAATACGTCAATTTCACATGTATCCGTTTTTTTTATTAGATCTGACGCTCAACCATAGCAAGAGTTTTAGCGCATTATACAAAATGAAAATTTTATTATGACATCATTTGAATGAATGAGTACTACTATGACACAATGTGGCATTAACACGTAAGTGAAGAAATTATAGACATAAAAATGATTACGTGTAGATGTTTGGCGATAAAAAAAATGCCAGAATGCTGAAAATAATATGCTCAAGAAACATGACAGACTCTTGGACAATAAGAACCATTAACTAATATTTCTATGAATGGATTTTTTTCTGTGAATCAAGTAGGAATGGATGAAGATAGACGTAATTAAAAAACATAATTACTCAGCGTGATAAAAGGATTTGGAAGAAAAAAATGAAATCTAACGGTTAAACGGAATGTTGGAGCTTGGATTCAAAATTGAAAGTAAAATGTAAATTATGAAACATAACCTCTTTATTTATC
The DNA here is from genome assembly GCF_023055435.1 of Haliotis rufescens. Taxonomy (NCBI): domain Eukaryota; kingdom Metazoa; phylum Mollusca; class Gastropoda; order Lepetellida; family Haliotidae; genus Haliotis; species Haliotis rufescens. The sequence goes on along the minus strand of NW_025964361.1, from coordinate 31,140,077 downwards.
GCCACTTATATATTCATAAATAATAACGCTCCAACGTACGCTTATCCCCTTGATATTATCTGTTGTTTATCATAATTCGCATTTAAAGTGCAAACGAAAAATCTATTGACAGAGAAAGCCCCAAAAATTATTAGCCGCAATAAGCATGAATTAATTATATATCAGTCATTTTTCACTACAGCGTTTTCGTTCGTGAAATATCAATACATTGTAATATCCGCTGTCTGACTAGCGCATAAAGAGGCAGTGAGCCGTATTGTGGCTCCACTATTATTCACAGTGATTGACGTGAACATTTCCCCACATTGTCAGCGGCGGATACTGTACAAACCGCAGGGAAGTCTGGGTAAGCGGATTATGTCGGTCACTTGCAATCAACATGCCGCCAGCAGCTACACTCCTTAATATACTGAGGGAAACAAATAAGGGAACACCATTTCATTGCAGTGTCCCTTTATTTATTCCCAGATTTTTACCCACAGTGACATCCATAGCTTGTGAACAAAACCTGGAAAACAATAAAGGAGCACTTGTATTTTCATGTGTTCCCTTATTTGTTTTCCTCAGTATATAAGTACTCAAGCACATGACGCTGATTGACTTTCTATCTTCATAATACATGTTCATGAATTCGTGCAACACATATCGCTTCTGTAACTGACATCTATGCGCAATTGTAGCCACTTATTTATTTATTCACATGATCTCCTATTCCAAGATTGTGTAAACTATCTTAATATTCTTTTGAGGGGGCACGGGTGGCCCAGTCGTCAAAGGCGCCGCGATTCGCTGTGCAGAGTTGCGTCCCTTGGGCACGCCAGAAACCTATGATTGTGGGTTCGAATCCCGGTTCACCCCGATTATGTTTCTAGGTTTGTCAGCACCATACCCGTGCTCGTGGGTTTCACCGAAGTGGTAAACGTCTGAGACCTGCATCACTTCGGGCTTTCCTCCCACATTAAGCTGTCACGCCGCAATATAACTGGAATTTTGTTAAAAGCGGCGTTAAACCCAACTCACTCACTCACTAATATTCTTTTGGCTCTATATTGCCATTGGAACTGACTGACAGTAGAGGCAATTAAGTCAAGGCCTTTCTTAATAGCTTGGCTACCCGCTAACTGACAGCGGTCGGACTGAAAGTATGGACCGCAATGTGGGTTCCTATCGCTTTCCTGGCCCCAACACACCCTCCCTTACCCACACACCCCCAACGCGCCCCCTCCGGGAATTTAGGGTCTTGTGTGTAGGGTGTAACTATAGGGTGTAGGGTCCTGGGTGAAGGGTGTATGCCATGGGTTTTAGTTAACGACTCTCATGGTTATGAAACGTTCGGAATCGTACAGCGGAGTCCGCTTTTCTGAGATTTCTGGTGATAATGGAAATGGTTTTGTTTCTTTTATTTACAAAGGGACAGAGGAAGGCCCTGCCATTCGTGTCGGGGATTGACTCCATGGCAGTCGGTGAGCGCGAGATGTAGGGTCCAGTGCTGGTCTGGATGCGACTAACTGACGATCCTCAGGGGGGAACCCCAATGAAAACCAAATGACACTACCTCCCCCCCCCAAAAAAAAATAAAAAAATAAATAAATAAAACAACAACAACAACAAAAACAACAACAAAAACCACACAAATAAAACAAAACAACAAAAACAAAACACACACAAACTGATAGAGGTTTGATATTTTGGTATTTTTGACCCCTCCCTTTTTAAAATGCTGGATCCGCCCTTGTTACAGGTGTGTAAATCTACTGCACTGGGCCCCGATCATGCAGGGATGATTAGCCAAAAGGAGATGTGTGTCGTTTATATTATTCCGTCACTGCTTTAAAGTAACGTTTTACCGACACGACATATTACACGCTCTGCAATGTGTGGACGAAGAACAAGCCCAATGTTACCTACTGTTGTCGACACTCCAGTACTCCAGTGCAAATCCTCTGCTGGCATCGTCCACCTGCACGTGGAACTGGATATAGATGGCCCCGAAAGTCGAGGTGACGTTTCCCTTGAAATGTGTGTCCCCGCACACCACCCTCAGACTGGGGCTCAGGGGGCTAGGACCTGTGGGGGCAGATGGGATCATACCATTGTTTAATGTTAACTTCAGTTTTCTCATTTTGTTTTCTAACAATCAAATTTAAGAATTAACAATACAAACAATAATGTTTCTATACGTTTATCAATGGCAAAAAAATAATAATCAAGAAACAAATAATAAATACTATGTTTGTTATCTTTTGGAATTAATTTCTTTTACATGTTACTATATCCTGGCTGATTACATCGCATTCTGTGGGTCATAGTATCTACAGCTTATTTTTCAGGCTCTCGATTTTTTAAACGACCTTAGGGCTAAGATTAAAGCTATCGAAAGGAAATCGTACACTGTCGTAGCCTGTTTTCAAAACTGTCGTAGACCTCGTAAATATATATTAAGAATGTCATAAATTTTAAGAAAGCTCCATACCTGTCGTAAGTTTTATTTTCTATTTTCATCCCAAAATGGCGGCATGCTTTGCCATAGATATATTTAATGCTGACGATGACAGATTGATATGAAAACCATGAATATTGCGATTCAGAAACCGTCGATACGCTGGTCTGAATATGGACCAATCTCTTTGATTAACTTTGTAATCCCTTCATTCAGATGATCGTTCAAGTCCCCTCCTACCCGAAACTCCAAGTAAACAACCAACGTCAGGTTTATGCAAACAATACTTACGAGCAGATTCCTTGGCAAATCCTATTATTTGATCCTTGATCCTATGCTTTATACACCTATGTTAAAAAACTCGCTTCCTTATTCACATATGCTTCTCCAGCTATCACAACAAGCACTTATTGTCTGTCTCGGGTTAACACAGCATGTTGTAGATCTACGCAATTGGGAATTTCCCTCTTCGCGGAACGTCCTTCTTTCTTGACAACTCTTACGTTTAATGAAGTGCGACCTTCAGTGTGAGGTAAGGTATCCCCAACGCACACTTATACTGCTCCGAGGCATGAACAGAAGCAGGCCGTTACCTGTATGTCAACACAATTACTTTGTGCAAGTGTAATATAAGGTCCACACTGGGCTGGACAACAATAACTTGGATCATTGGTCAAACAAATGGAGATGCTGTAATCATTTAACAGCACTCTTATGCTAGACATTTATTGATCATAATAATCGTTGGCCAGTGTGCTGTTCAGTTTGCAGTTCTACACAAATATCTCCTGACATAATCTGTTGATATATTGCGGGTGGCAAGACGTGGGCTGTGAACATTACCGAGGACGGGGGAATTATATATACGAAAAGGTCGTTCTGCGTTCACGTCTGTCCACAAGCCTTGTGTGGCATTTATATATCTTCAACATGGTCGGGTAGCCTAGTGGTTAAAGCGTTCGCTCGTCACGCCGAAGACCTGGGTTCGATTCCCAACATGGGTACAATGTGTGAAGCTCATTTCTGGTGTCCCCCGTCGTGATATTGCTGGAATATTGCTAAAAGCGGCGTAAATCCATACTCACTCACTCACTCAACATGGGCATAAACATACCAGACAGTTAGTTTTATTCAATACGTACGGAAACTAAACTCTTTGTCTTGACGTTCTAAAGGGGTCTGTATACCGTTCAAGTGAACTCCCTACTCTCCATGCATAGAACACAGTTTGTACCACATTGTAATGCATCGCAGGGACTAAACATTATATGGAAAGGAAAAAACAACATGTTCTTAAAATTGCTAGAATAGGTTTGCTTGTTCGTTTGTCCATTTCCTGTCCAACGCCACAAAGCCCCGTCTCTCATATATAAGCGTATGTGTTGAAGCGCTGACTGAATTTTTTTCTGCCTTAAACACACAGCCCCCCCCCCCCCCCCCACACACACACACATCCACCAAACCCTACACACCGTAAATTATATGGTTGGTGCCTGAGGATTTTATTTGGTGGATGGTTGGACCACTCTAATGTCCTTTCAACACAACCCCAGCAAAAGCTCCTTCCTTATGTAAAACAATGGTCACAAAGCAATATTTTAAATCGTGAAAAACGATGACACAAATAGCTCTCCGTACCATCTTTAACAACCATGTAATCCCTAGTACAACTGTGGGAGGCGGGGCCGAACCAATCAGTGATGTGGAACCGGATGACGTCATTGGCTCTCTGCGAGGATATCACCCAGGAACACCTCTGCGGAGCACTGAAGGATGATTTCAGTTGAAACGCATATATCTAGTACATAATCGATTTACATATGTATACTTCAACTACCCCAAATGTGATTATAGCTATGCTGTTGACAGATGATTTCTTTTGTCAATTATTATGTACACAATACTATTTATAAAACAAGGACGGGTTATATAGTTCTAAACAGGGCCTAATGATGTTCATTCTGCTGGTTGACTCGTGATGTCTAGACTGCAGGTGGCCGGTGATGTCTAGACTGCAGGTGGTCTAGTGATGTCTATATTGCTGATGGCCTAGTGATGTCTAGACTGCAGGTGGCCTAGTGATGTCTAGACTGCTTGTTGCCTAGTGATGTCTAGACTGCTGGTGGCCTAGTGATGTCTAGATTGCTGGTGGCCTAGTGATGTCTAGACTGCAGGTGGCCTAGTGATGTCTAGATTGCAGGTGGCCGGTGATGTCTAGACTGCTGGTGGCCTAGTGATGTCTAGATTGCAGGTGGTAGGTGATGTCTAGACTGCAGGTGGCCTAGTGATGTCTAGATTGCTGTCGGCCTAGTGATGTCTAGACTGCAGGTGGCCGGTGATGTCTAGACTGCTGGTGGCCTAGTGATGTCTAGATTGCAGGTGGTAGGTGATGTCTAGACTGCAGGTGGCCGGTGATGACTAGATTGCAGTTGTCTTAGTGATGTCTAGACTGCAGGTGGCCAAGCAATGTGTAGACTGCAGGTTGACTAGTGATGTCTAGACTGCTGGTGGCCTAGTGATGTCTAGATTGCAGTTGTCTTAGTGATGTCTAGATTGCTGGTGGCCTAGTGATGTCTAGACTGCTGGTGGCCTAGTGATGTCTAGATTGCAGTTGTCTTGGTGATGTCTAGACTGCATGTAGCCTGGTGTTGTCCAGACTACAGTTGGCCTGGTGTTGCCTAGACTGCTGGTTGCCTAGTGATGTCTAGATTGCAGTTGTCTTAGTGATGTCTAGACTGCAGGTGGCCAAGCGATGTGTAGATTGCAGGTTGACTAGTGATGTCTAGACTGCTGGTGGCCTAGTGATGTCTAGATTGCAGTTGTCTTAGTGATGTCTAGATTGCTGGTGGCCTAGTGATGTCTAGACTGCTGGTGGCCTAGTGATGTCTAGATTGCAGTTGTCTTGGTGATGTCTAGACTGCAGGTGGCCTAGTGATGTCTAGACTGCAGGTGGCCAGTGATGTCTAGACTGCTGGTTGCCTAGTGATGTCTAGATTGCAGGTGGCCTAGTGATGTCTAGATTGCAGGTGGCCTAGTGATGTCTAGATTGCTGGTGGCCTAGTGATGTCTAGACTGCAGGTGGCCTAGTGATGTCTAGACTGCAGGTGGCCGGTGATGTCTAGACTGCTGGTGGCCTAGTGATGTCTGGATTGCAGGTGGTAGGTGATGTCTAGACTGCAGGTGGCCGGTGATGTCTAGATTGCAGTTGTCTTAGTGATGTCTAGACTGCAGGTGGCCAAGCAATGTGTAGACTGCAGGTTGACTAGTGATGTCTAGACTGCTGGTGGCCTAGTGATGTCTAGATTGCAGTTGCCTTAGTGATGTCTAGACTGCAAATGGCCAAGCAATGTGTAGACTGCAGGTTGAATAGTGATGTCTAGACTGCTGGTGGCCTAGTGATGTATAGATTGCTGGTGGCCTAGTGATGTCTAGACTGCTGGTGGCCTAGTGATGTCTAGATTGCAGTTGTCTTAGTGATGTCTAGACTGCAGGTGGCCAGGCGATGTGTAGACTGCAGGTGGCCTGAGGATGTCTAGATTGCAGTTGTCTTGGTGATGTCTAGACTGCTGGTGGCCTAGTGATGTCTAGACTGCAGGTGGTAGGTGATGTATAGACTGCAGGTGGCCGGTGATGTCTAGATTGCAGTTGTCTTAGTGATGTCTAGACTGCAGGTGGCCAAGCGATGTGTAGACTGCAGGTTGACTAGTGATGTCTAGACTGCTGGTGGCCTAGTGATGTCTAGATTGCAGTTGTCTTAGTGATGTCTAGATTGCTAGTGGCCTAGTGATGTCTAGACTGCTGGTGGCCTAGTGATGTCTAGATTGCAGTTGTCTTGGTGATGTCTAGACTGCATGTAGCCTGGTGTTGTCCAGACTACAGTTGGCCTGGTGTTGCCTAGACTGCTGGTTGCCTAGTGATGTCTAGATTGCAGTTGTCTTAGTGATGTCTAGACTGCAGGTGGCCAAGCGATGTGTAGACTGCAGGTTGACTAGTGATGTCTAGACTGCTGGTGGCCTAGTGATGTCTAGATTGCAGTTGTCTTAGTGATGTCTAGATTGCTGGTGGCCTAGTGATGTCTAGACTGCTGGTGGCCTAGTGATGTCTAGATTGCAGTTGTCTTGGTGATGTCTAGACTGCATGTAGCCTGGTGTTGTCCAGACTACAGTTGGCCTGGTGTTGCCTAGACTGCTGGTTGCCTAGTGATGTCTAGATCGCAGTTGTCTTAGTGATGTCTAGACTGCAGGTGGCCAAGCGATGTGTAGACTGCAGGTTGACTAGTGATGTCTAGACTGCTGGTGGCCTAGTGTGTCTAGATTGCTGGTGGCTAGTGATGTCTAGACTGCAGGTGGCCTAGTGATGTCTAGACTGCTGGTGGCCTAGTGATGTCTAGATTGCTGGTGGCCTAGTGATGTCTAGACTGCAGGTGGCCTAGTGATGACTAGACTACAGTTGGCCTGGTGTTGCCTAGACTGCTGGTTGCCTAGTGATGTCTAGATTGCAGTTGTCTTAGTGATGTCTAGACTGCATGTAGTCTGGCGTTGTCTAGACTACAGTTGTCTTGGTGATGCCTGCACTGCAGGTGACCCGGTGATGCCTAGACTGCTGGTGCCCTGGTAATATCTAGACTGTAAGTGGTCTAGGAATATCTACACTGCTGATACTAAGTGTTCACTATTTTTTGTTTATCTCGAAATGGTTGTAGCAATTCTGTTTTTTATAATTTTATTATCATGTATTCATCATCTGCGATATATTTTCTTTTAATATTACACATTCACATTTCTTTCAATTGGGGTTTCAGAAACTATGTAGTTCATTGTGTCAGCCAGAGAGTGTTATTACCTACCCGTTTCTTAGGGAATCCATATCGGGGTACACAATGCCTTGTTTGTAGAGCTGAGCTGTGAGACTTTCCGCTTCGTTTAGACAACACTTCACTGAAAGTGAACACATACATTACACAGGATCTAAACGTACTACGGCTTCACGTAGACACGTACATTACATAGGATCTAAACGTACTGAAGCTTCACGTAGCACACGTACATTAAATAGGATCTAAACGTACTGCGGCTTCACGTAGCACACGTACATTACATAGGATCTAAACGTACTAGGCTTCACGTAGGAAACGTACATTACACAGTAATACTATCTAAACTTACTATGGCTTCTTCCAGGACACGCACATTACACAGGATCGGATTTTACTACAGCTTCACGTAGACACGTGCATTACACAGTAACTAAACTTACTAGTATGGCTTCACGTAGCACACGTACATTACATAGGATCTAAACTTACAACGGCTTTACGAAGGTCACGTACATTGCACAGCATCTAAACATACTACGGCTTCACGTAGGGCACGTACATTACACAGTAATACTATCTAAACTAACTATGGCTTCTTCCAGGACACGCACATTACACAGGAACTAAACTTACTACAGCTTCACGTTAGATACATACATTACACAGGATCGGATTTTACTACAGCTTCACGTAGTCACGTGCATTACACAGTAACTAAACTTACTAGTATGGCTTCACGTAGCACACGTACATTACACAGGATCTAAACTTACAACGGCTTTACGAAGGTCACGTACATTGCACAGCATCTAAACATACTACGGCTTCACGTAGGGCACGTACATTACACAGGATCTAAACTTACTTCGGCTTCACGTAGGGCACGTACATTACACGGGATCAAAACTTACTTCGGCTTCACGTAGGGCACGTACATTACACAGCATCTAAACTTACTTCGGCTTCACATGGGACACGTACATTACACGGGATCAAAACTTACTTACTCACACTTGGATGCTCAGATGAAGCAATATCGGCCCTTTTCTCTCATTTAGCAATCCTTATAATACATATTTAATCGTTTCAGAACTCCAAAACTTGTAAGTGCAAGAAAGGAAAAGTGCTAGTTGTCAGCAATTTCAACATGATTGACTCAAATATTTCAACTTTAAAATCTGACATTTCCAATGGACAAAAAAGGCTCTCATACTACCTCATCCTTTCCAGCACCCGCTTGACACTTGCCTTTGTTAATATGGTACGTCAGTGTGGCAAGGGAGACCGTGAGGAAAACCCATAGCTGCAATGTCATCTCTTCATGTTGACCCTGAGGAGACAATCACTGTTGGTAACAGTCGTCTGAGGATTGTGTCTGTGTGCAAACAATGTCGTCAAAGCTGTAGGGGCGTTTCTTCGTGTTTGCAAGCCACTGGAATAAAGTAATAAACCCCATTAGAATATTTCAACGACTGCTCTTAGTCTACCGGCGGCACCCATCGCGCTTTTCATGTCACTGGATGACAGGAATAGTGTAGACTGTGGGGTTAGGCAACAAACGAACACTTACCTTTTGCTGAAAATTGTGTGAGTGACAGGTGCTACTGACACATTGTAGGGGTAGAATAGGTCTTCAGCAACCCATGCTTGCCGTAAAATGTGACTATGCTTGTCGTAAGAGGCGACTAACTGGACCAGATGGTCAGACTCGATGACTTGGTTGATGCGTAGATCGATGCTCATGATGTCAATCACTGGATTGTCTGGCCCAGACTCGATTTTTTACAGACCGCCCCAATATAGCTAGAATATTGCTGAGTGTGGCGTTAAACAACAAACAATCAGACCTTTTAACGCACTGGATTGTTTGAAGTATTTGCTACTGGCATACATAAAAGATCTCCTTTGTAACTCTTACATCTTGTGACATGCATTCATTTGTAAATGAGATATGTGATTTGTATGATAGGTTGTCAACACCGCCAGTGCATTTAACATGTACACATGTTGGTGACTGTCACAAGAAAAGAACATAATTAAAACAATGGAAACGAATAATTATATAAAAGAAACTACTCCGGAAACCCGTTAAGGCAGATACAGCAAGTACAGCCAAGCGGCTCTAAAGAAAGAAAGAAACCTTCTTCCTCTAATTAGTCCTAAATGGTTAATCTATTATGACTTTCCTATGGAGGTAAAATCAATAATTCTGTTATAAAATATTACACAGCATAGGAACAAAATCAGACACAACAGATGATGAAGGACACCATACCCAATTACATCGAACTATCAAATCATTACAATAATGTGTGAATTGAAAACGATATATGATATCCGTGGCTCACCAAACTCGATCTGGTCCTATATGTTTTGATTAACGGCCCAAGTCAAGCGTTTTATCATTAAATCTGAACATATGAAACGGAGCTAACCGTCAGAAATAAAATGGTTCCGCATTCCATGTTAATGATCGAGTATTGATCTGTATCGATCTGTAATCCCCGTTTTGTCCCCGGCCCCGATCTGTCACAGGCATTGATCATAGCTGACCGACGGCAACGCTCTCTGAGTAGCTAAATGTCAGATCAACGATTAAGGACCCCACAATATCATATGACAACGGTAATCTTGGTAATTTATATGAATGTACCCCGTCTGGACCTTAACCAGAAATTGAAATTTCCCCATTTAGTTGAAGAGGATGCCCACACTAAATAATCCAAGAATGTCACCAAAACGACCCGTTCACAACACCTTTGCAATTTGTATTTGTTTTGTTTGTGACAATTTGAAAGAACTAAATTACCTTATGGTGGAGTATTGTTTTCTCGCCATCCAAAGTAGCACCGTGTCATCCAGATGAAGGGAGAGCCTGTTGGAAGTGACAAAAGACACATTATAGGCAATATACTAAAAAGTAAATGCCACTTTTTGACATATCTAGTGCACAAACGACATTTATGCACATGTTTATGGCACAATATAGAAATATATTATTTGTACAATGCTTTACTACCAATCACAGAGACCGAATATATCATCTTGTCTCTCACAAACATTTCAGACCCTCTGACCGCACCCCCCGCACCCCTTATAATATTAAATGTTAGGTCCTTGTCATTATTCTTTCTGGACATTATCTTATCTCTACATTACTCTATCTGTACATTACTCTTTCTGTACATTACTCTATCTGTACATTACTCGTTCTGTACATTACTCGTTCTGTACATTACTCTGTCTGTACATCACTCTTTCTGTACATTATTCTATCTGTACATTACTCTATCTTTACATTACTCTACCTGTACATTACTCTATCTGCATATTACTCTATATGTACATTACTCCTGTACCTTACTCTATCTGTACATTACTCTATCTGTACATTACTCTATCTGCATATTACTCTATATGTACATTACTCCTGTGCATTACTCTATCTGTACATTATTTATCTGTACATTACTCTATCTGTACATTACTCTATCTGTATATTACTCTATCTGTACATTACTCTAAATGTACATTACTCCTGTGCATTACTCTATCTGTACATAATTCCATCTGAAAATCACTCTTTCTGTTCATTACTCTATCTGTACATTACTCTATCTGTACATTACTCCTTCTGCACATTACTCCTTCTGCACATTACTCCTTCTGCACATTATTCCTTCTGTACATTACTCTATCTGTACTTTACTCTTTCTGCACATTATTCCTTCTGTATATTGCCCGTTCTATACATTGCTCCTTCTGTTCATTACTCTATCTGTACATTATTTATCTGTACATTACTCTATCTGTACATTACTCTAAATGTACATTACTCCTGTGGATTATTCTATCTGTACATTATTCTACCTGGAAATCACTCTTTCTGTTCATTACTCTATCTGTACATTACTCGATCTGTAAATAACTCCTTCTGCACATTATTCCTTCTATACATTACTCCTTCTGCACATTATTCCTTCTGTACATTACTCTATCTGTACATTACTCCTTCTGCACATTATCCCTTCTGTACATTGCCCGTTCTATACATTGCTCCTTCTGTTCATTACTCTATCTGTACATTACTCTTTCTGCACATTACCCTTTTTGTACATTACTCTATCTGTGCATTACTCTATATGTACATTACTCTATCTGTACATCACTCTTGTGCATAACTCTATCTGTACATTACTCTATCTGTACATTACTCCTGTAAATTACTCTTTCTGTACATTACCCTATCTGTACATTACTCTATCTGTACATTACTCTATCTGTACATTACTCCTTCTGCACATTATTCCTTCTGTACATTACTCCTTCTGTACATTACTCTATCTGTACATTACTCCTTCTGTACATTACTCTATCTATACATTACTCTATCAGTACACCACTCCTGTGCATTACTCTATCTGTACATTACTTTATCTGTACATTACTCCTTCTGTACATTACTCTTTCTGTATATTACCCTATCTGTACATTACTCTATCTGTACATTGCTCCTTCTGCACATTATTCCTTCTGTACATTAATCCTTCTGCACATTATTCCTTCTGTACATTACTCCTTCTGTACATAACTCTATCTGTACATTACTCATTCTGTACATTACTCTATCTATACATTATTCCTTCTGCACATTATTCCTTCTGTACATTGCCCGTTCTATACATTACTCCTTCTGTACATTAATCTTTCTGTACATTACTCTATCTATACATTACTCCTTCTGCACATTATTCCTTCTGTACATTGCCCTTTCTGTACATTACTCCTTCTGTACATTACTCCTTCTGTACATTACTCTATCTATACATTACTCTATCTATACATGACCCCTTCTGCACATTATTCCTTCTGCACATTACTCCTTCTGTACATTACTCTATCTGTACATTAATCCTTCTGTACATTACTCTATCTATACATTACTCCTTTGCACATTATTCCTTCTGTACATTGCCCGTTCTGTACATTGCCCGTTCTGTACATTACTCCTTTTGTACATTACTCCTTCTGTATATTTCTCTATCTATACATTACTCTATCTATACATTACTCTATCTATACATTACTCTTTCTATACATTACTCTATCTGTACATTACTCTTTCTGTACATTACTCTATCTATACATTACTCTATCTATACATTACTATATCTATACATTACCCCTTCTGCACATTATTCCTTCTGCACATTACTCCTTCTGTACATTACTCTATCTGTACATTACTCTATCTATACATTACTCTATCTATACATTACTCCTTCTGCACATTATTCCTTCTGTACATTGCCCGTTCTGTACATTACTCCTTCTGTACATTACTCTATTTATACATTACTCTATCTATACATTACCCCTTCTGCACATTATTCCTTCTGCACATTACTCTTTCTGTACATTACTCTATCTGTACATTAATCCTTCTGTACATTACTCTATCTATACATTACTCTATCTATACATTACTCCTTCTTCACATTATTCCTTCTGTACATTGCCCGTTCTGTACATTACTCTATCTGTACATTAATCCTTCTGTACATTACTCTATCTATACATTACTCCTTCTGCACATTATTCCTTCTGTACATTGCCCGTTCTGTACATTACTCCTTTTGTACATTACTCCTTCTGTACATTACTCTATCTATACATTACTCTTTCTATACATTACTCTATCTGTACATTACTCTTTCTGTACATTACTCTATCTATACATTACTCTATCTATACATTACTATATCTATACATTACCCCTTCTGCACATTATTCCTTCTGCACTTTACTCCTTCTGTACATTACTCCTTCTGTACATTACTCTATCTATACATTACTCTATCTATACATTACTCCTTCTGCACATTATTCCTTCTGTACATTGCCCGTTCTGTACATTACTCCTTCTGTACATTACTCTATCTATACATTACCCCTTCTGCACATTATTCCTTCTGTACATTGCCCGTTCTTTACATTACTCCTTCGATACATTACTCCTTCTGTATATTACTCTATCTATACATTACTCTATCTATACATTACTCTATCTATACATTACTCTATCTATACATTACTCTATCTGTACATTACTCTATCTATACATTACTCTATCTGTACATTACTCTATCTATACATTACTCTATCTATACATTACTCCTTCTGCACATTATTCCTTCTGTACATTGCCCTTTCTGTACATTACTCCTTCTGTACATTACTCTATCTATACATTACTCTATCTATACATTACTCTATCTATACATTACTCCTTCTGCACATTATTCCTTCTGTACATTGCCCGTTCTGTACATTACTCCTTCTGTACATTACTCCTTCTGTATATTACTCTATCTATACATTTCTCTATCTATACATTACTCTATCTATACATTACTCTATCTATACATTACTCTATCTGTACATTACTTTCTGTACATTACCCAATCTGTACATTACCAAATCTGTACATCTATATATCTATCAATCTATCTGTACATTTCTCTATCTGTACATTTCTTGCTGTACATTGTCCAATCTCTACATTACTATGTCTGCTCTGCGTGTCAACTCTCATGAGTCTGTACCATGTCCTGTAATCCACAAGGCTATTATGGATTAACAGTACATTTGAAAAGATACACCATTACAGTTACCCACATAAAACATCCAGGCAATAGACCCCCAACTTCGCACAAGCTCTATTTCACGCGGAACAATCAAAACATGAATATACAATCTAATTAATCCCACTAATAGCTCCCATATACGTTCTAATGCGTACTTACGCCACAGAATAGCAAGAAAGTTGGCTAAACGATCTGTTTGGTATAATTACTTCTGTCAAAGAACTATTGAGCTATTGATCGCACACGGAGCCGGTGCTGTGTTACTGTTAATGGCTGTTCACTAATAGACATCTGCATGCACATTGGCTGCACCTAGTCGTGCGTGCCTGTCAAGCTCTCTTGTTATTAACTGGTAACACAATGCTATTTTTATTACGCAAAGTGGTGGCAAACTTGCTTTATAGGAACTTAAAGGTTGATCTCGATTCGAATAGTTTGTGTGATTGTATGGGGGGAAAAGGGGAAAATCACCAAATTACAGTTTTGACCGAGTTTGTGGACATGAATCTTGGTGATTAGTCTACCACGAGATGTAATCTCACGGACTGTAATGCCATCTTTAGATATATGATGATTTATATAGCACTAGACACAACAGCATCAAATTAACATTTACAGTTTCATTTCGAAAGAGGACAGGGCCCTCTTTCACAAAGCGATCGTAGCGCTACGACTGTCGTGACTCTCATAGTTGACGATATGACAGACTTAAGGAAGTCGGAGAGCTAAGACTGCTTCCTGAAACGGGTCCCAGACACTTAACTCTGATATTGACTTTCATGGACTGAGTTCGTGACTAATCAAACCCGCTGTTTCCCTTGATAAGCAGATATCGAATCGAATGTCTGAACATTCACAACGGTCATAGGTTTTCCCATTCGTGCCTTATATATGTCATAAACTGACGTATACACCCATGGTTGATGGTGGCTATATGACACAAACAAGAAATGGTTATTCGATTGTGGTGTATTTCACTCGGTGTCATAGTTGTGTTTTGTACCTTAAGCTTGCAGCGTTTCGGCGACTGTTTTCAGCCTTGTTACATTTTGATAACGTTTGTATCCAGTTTGTATGCCAAATCCTTTATTCAAGTGTATACTTTCTTTTGCCCGGCAATTGAGTTGTAATCTAACACAGATGGTTAATGAATAGAATAATAGATATACACGTGTTAGTTGCTATAGTTAAAAAGATACAGCTTGAGATGAAATAGAAAAAAAGCATTTGTTTATAGGAATAGGAGCTCCACACCACGTTGAAGATTTCCATTATAGATTTAGACGTTGTAATTGGACAGTTTGTCTCTGTGTAATGAAGTGTGAACTAGGGCATTAACTGCTGGAAATACATACTTCAAACTTGACAGCAATGGCAATTTGCCCGATCGAAGTCCCCTCTTTAACATCCTCAGATATGTATGGATCTGTACATGTGTGTTTCTTTGTTTGCTTTTATGCCTTTTTGTTTAACATCGCCAGTGATCCAGTGATTGGTTTCATGAACATCGTTGATCCACGCCATTGGGAAACGACGACATTCAATCAGCAATCACCGCGTCTGACCCCCCGATTCAGTAAGCCGCCTAATCAAGACAATTAACAATGCCTATTTGGTCTGTAGTGGAAAATATCGATACAATTCATATTTTGTAATTTGTGTCAACATTTGATTATGCGGCTTAGACGTCCACAGAAATACAAGATTTTACTGCTTCGACACCCCTCACACCCCACACCCCCATTGTATGAACTCTAAATATTTAAGATAAAGATACTGCTGAAACGTTTGTTGTTATCTTGATCGCGTCAATTGTGAGTATAACATTCTTTACAAGAGTTTCAACAGTAAACATCGCGGCAAACTTGTGCGAATATTGCTAGAGAATATAAAACGTCAACGCCAGAGAGAAACCTGTCTCGATTATCACCCGAAACATATTCCATTGGGCACAAAAGAAGAAATAGCGGTTAAAATTAAATAAATTGATCACTGACAATCAGTTATGACACCAGGTGTTGGCGTAAAGGGTTAGCATGTCCTGTCCTACCGGAGACCTGCCACTCACACAATTTGCATGAGAAAGTAACAGTTTTTGTTGCCAGTACTCCTGTCATGCGACGGCGGCTTGTAAACAAGCCAGATAATCAAGTAATCAAGTGACTAGAAATCCAGCGACACAGCGCACTTATACTTTGTTGAAAATAAAAACGATATGTTAATTTTGAATAGCGTCTGCTGTGTACAAGTGCAGAGGTTTTGTTAGTTATAAGTAAAGAAAAACGTTTAGGAAATATATTCGTTTACCAACAAAGCTGGGGGCTGTTTTAAATGTCGCGGCCAAACAGCCCTTTTGAATACTCAGAATACCTTTTGAGTCAAGTCTTCAGTGAAATTATTTTCTGTGAAAGTAGGATCCGGGCCAAGGAAAAATTCTCCAGGAAACAAACGAAGCCCGAATTTATGAACGAATTACTTTTGTTTTACATATGCAACATCCATTCTGCCCTTACACACCCAAAATAAAATGATCGGCTCTAAGGCTGAATCCTATAGCCATCCCGCTCGGGTGTCTGAATGGCATTGCTGTTCCACTTAAACAATCAAATAAAATACAACACAAATCAACTCTACGACAGATGGCATAACCAAAACCACAACAGATGAATCAACATCGCAAGTTACTATAAAGCAATATAACAGCACGTAACTTCAGCTACTATATAACAGTCATTAACAACAGACGGAGCACAAGACGCTTAAAGCCACGAAGCTTAATGACAACATTTATATTACCAACCGAGATGTAGGCTGTCTTATTCCAGTGTATGGTGTGCTATGGATGCAATCCCCAACTGGCTGGTGGGGCTGCACACCCACATGACATAACGTCCCAAACTTACCACTGTCCGGAGCAAAAAGTCAGTCTCATGTTTTCTGTCAATAAAAGCTATTAACGATGGCGTGACCGTGTCAAAGAATCGATTTTCGAGATCCAACATGTGTTATTGGGTCCTTGGCAACAGTTGAGTGAAAGCGTTACTTCTGTAGACTCCTGACAACGGAAGCGAGACTATGCGAGTATTAACGCTAAACAAGGAGGCAGGTTTTACTGTTAATTTCCCATATCGACGTGCACGGGAACCAGTAATAGCAGCCTTTCGTAGCAATGGAATTGTGGCGAGAACAAAATCTGGTTATTGGCATGTTAGTACCCCTCTGGTCCTACAGTTTGTTAGTTTGGTGATGTGATTATATTCATTATATCATATGATTCGGGAGAGATTTTAGTGGCGAAAACTTCGATTCTTATAGGGTGAGTGGGATGTTATACTGTACGTGTGTCTTTTTTACGTCGTCAGTCGGTTACTTATAATTATAAAAAAACTGAAATCATCATCATCGTCGTCGTCTTTATCGTCATCATCAACAATATAATAATTTTATAATATTAAATTTCTAATTATAATTCACGATCCAGTAGTCAAGAATATTTCTCTAAGAATATTGCCATGGATAAGTAAAGAAGTATTACCTTAGTCTCGGCACTATAAGTTGAATATGACACAAAAAATACATCCATCTTGCATATTAACGTTTTTACTGACAAGTGTAATTTGGTCACAAGATTATGCGGCCCATGAAGATTTGTTTCATGCTGATTGGCTAGTTCCACAGTTAGGCCCATAACGTCATGTGGACGAAGATTGCACCATTCATTTTTCTTTATATTAAAAACAATTTAAAATTAGACGTCGTTCCAGCAATCGACTAGCTTCGCTGATGTCTTCTCAACGTGAGATCAGGAAACCACGTTTTATTGAAATAAAAGCGACAAAACCCTTTCCACATTCATAAGAAATCTCTGCAACAAGCAGAGTTGTACGATTCCGACTATATCATGATCATGTGTTTATGAATCACTATCAGTTAGTGATGATACCAGGTGCTCGCCAAAAGGTGAGCGTATCATGTTCCACCTGTAGCACCCGTCATAACCACATGCAGAGACAAGACATGGTACAAGTCAAAATAGGGAATTGCATCTAATATCATTTTTGTAACTGATGCGTCAAATTTGGAAATGTCCTTTACATGTCTACCATAAAACTTTTGAAAGCTTTATTGAGGCCTTGGATGTTGTAACCTTGATCAAACCTTCTGAGCATGAGTTGTATGACGGTCTTTGAAATCTTGAAAGAAAGAGCATGCTCAATTGTACCTCATAAGTTGTGAAATGTAGACACCAAGGGCTTGGGCTTCTGGACTCTTGCTCGACATAAAGAGAAGTTGACTACTGGAAAGTTGAAGTCACCCCTCTTGTCATACAGCCTTGTTGAGAGTGTTTTTGTCACTCGGAATCTTCATGCATCTCAATATGAAAAAGATGAAGCGGTCTCACTGGTCTCCTTTAATTTGTAGGTGGGTAAATCAGTGGAAGGTTTCCACCTCTTGGCCAAATTATTTTCTTTAGATTTTGCCAATCCGAGTAGAAATTCTGATTCATATGCATAAAGAAAAGAAAGACTTTAGGTAATATATAGAATAACCTCTCCGTAATAACGGATTTAGTTGTCCCTCTTGAATAAGGATTAAACATTTACCAACCAAATTCACTCGGGACTGACAATCTGTAATCTGTAAATTTTCTAACCGATTTTCTCTTCATATATATAGAGAGACGAAAAGACTTTCTCAGTGGTCTAGCGGATAGAGCAAAAGATCGGTGGTTCGATCTCCGGTCGAGTCATACCATAAGATGTGAGGTGAGGTGAAATTGGGTTTAACGTCGCGTCCAAGATTATTGCACTTATATAGCGACGTGCATGCACGTGTATGTGTGTGTGTGGCTGCTTGTACTAGTCCGGACTGATGCCGATTTATAGTGCTAGCTCACTGAGATACCATGCCGCAGTTTAACATGAATACCCCACTCAGACACAGTATACTGACTCCGAGCCGACCAGTCCTTGTTTTAGCCCCTTAATGCCGAGCGCCAGACAGGGTAACAACAAGTACAATCTTTTAACGTCTTTTTGTATGACGCGGCCCGGGATCGAACCCTGGACCTTCCGCTCTCCGGGTGGACGCTCTACCACAAGACCACGGAGGCGGTCTTCATACCATAAGACGTTAAAGGAAAGTATGTGTTGTTATCCTGCCTGGCGCTTGGCATTAAGGGGCTACTGTGTCTTAATGGGCTGTACATTTGAAACCTCTATAAGGTGTCTCAGTGGGCTAGCACACTATTAACCGACATTAATCCGTACGTTAACACACACACGGGCACGCACGCACGCACGCACGCACGCACGCACGCACGCACGCACAAACACACGTACGTTTTAACTTCAGCCATACTGTTACTTGGTCTTCAGTACCAAACCACTGGCACTGTTGCATATGCTCAAAGACCTGGACATGACACGGTGACAACACAGAGGCAGGATAGGATCATTTTAAGCTTGTCATAGGTTTTTTAATGACATCATCAGCGTTGCAATCGACGTCAGACATCGTCAGTTCAGTTTTCATTCAACCCCTTCTTCCAAGAAGAAGTTGGTGTGTTTAAAGACAACGCAGTTCACAAGGGCAAGGTGTCACTGTAGATGTTCCGCGCGATATTCTCTGTGCAAAAAACTTTAGAAATCTATGACTGTGGGTTCCAATCCCTGTGTTTCTAGGTGTGACAGCAGCATATCCGTGCTCGTGGCGTTAAACCCAACTCCCTAATGGCGATAATGCCCGTCCATACCGTGGAAATGTGGTCTTTGCCTTTGCCCGGCAACACGACTATACCAAGGATGGAGTGGCCTGCTAGGCCGTCCCACCTGGACATCTATGAACATAGTCTGGGATGACCTTTGGCGCCGTGTTTACAGAAGCAACTTTGTGTCACATAATTTTGGGATTCTCCCACGGGAGTGTACCGCCATACCCCAGGTTATCATTATGAAACTGGTGAGTGCGTGCGTGCGTCCGTGCGTGCGCGCGCGCGTGCGTGCGTGCGTGACTGCGTGAGTGAGTGAGTGAGTGAGTGAGTATGTTTTTTACGCTGCTTTTAGCAATATTCCAGCACAATCACGGCGGGGGACACCAGAAATGGGCTTCACACATTGTACCCCATGTAGGTGAGGATTATGAGGTCAATGTGCACGGGAGGAATAAGAAACAGGAGTGGTTACACAAGACACTGACTCTCCACGACGCTCTGACAACAGTTTGTGTGCACATGGTGTTAAAGGGCATCATCCATTGGGATGCTCCCATCTCTTGCTTCCTATTGACTCTATCACTTCTCCATTGTAAATAACCTGAAACAGAAGCGCAATATATTAATTCCCAGCCATTATGTATTTTTTTATTGTTGATTTTTTTTAATTCACATAATTAATTACAGATATCTGAGTAACGACAGCAACTGGTGTATGTTATCAGTGACATACCGGCGTTGTCAGACGGACGTTGGAACAGCGGCTGTTTGAACAATCAATTCCTGTAATGACCGGCCATATGGCATGGCGTATTAACACCTGTGCGGCGGCGGCAATAACACTCTCTCACACGCCTTGGTATCAAACGTATTCTTCATTGTAAAAAATCATTGTGCCCTTTTTACATCTGTAGTAGACTGCCATTCGCTCCAAACTTAAACTGACGTTTATCATGCAACATAGCTTAAAGATTTATTTAATATTTTGACGCGTGAATGCTTTTGGATGGTAATATCCTGTTTTCAGCGTAAACATTGTATTTTAGCGAGCTAAATACATAGTGGCATTCTTAAATTTCGTCGTGGAAAGAAAGTATTCTCATCTCTCACAAACGGTACCTGAACAGTGCAAGTTTTCCAGGAATGTGCGTATTAATACTACGTCACAGGGCCAGTGATTAGTCAGACAATGACAACGGGCAATGTAGTTACAACTGAAACTTGTTTTGTAGACATTGATTTTCCGCATCTCAGACTGCTATTTCGATAACGACAGCACATGGTAACATGGTAATGACGTAACACTATGCTTTAATGAGCGTTTGAAAAACTTGTTTTGCTGAAATGTCTGCACGTTAGGAGTCTAACTGGTCATTAGTTCGGCGTCGACACAACAACATCAGTCACGTGTTTCCCGGTTCTTGCCTGACGCTGGTATTTGCGCGGCGGTGAAGGTTTCTGCAGAGGAATGATTCACAGTGGCGTATCCCCTTTTACGTGACGTGATGTTTGTTTGTAAACACTGAATGTCACTACCTGACCTTCCTGTCTACATGAATATGCGTCAGCTGGCTGTATCCTGGCGAGGGAGCACGCGCGGCCCAGTCGTCTAAGTCGCCGCAATTCGCTGTTTGGAGTTGCGTCCCTTTGGCACGCCAGAAACCTATGATTGTCGGTTCGAATCCCGGTTCGCTCCGATTATGTTTCTAGGTTTGTCAGAAACATACCAATGCTCATGGGTTTCACTGAAGTGGTAAACTGTTAAGAACTGCAATACTTCGGGCTTTCCTCCCACATTAAGCTGACACGCCGCGATATAACTGGAATACTGTTAAAAGCGGCCTTAAACACAACTCACTCACCCCAATTATCCTGGCAAGAAACCTACTAATTGTAATTACCCGATGTTAAATATAAATATAAATCAAGGTATTGAATTCCATCACTAAATGATGATCAACATGTGTACGAATGCACTTGAGTCAGAACTTGCATTTCCATACGTGTAGACATGTAGAGGACATTTCTGAATTTGACCCATCAGGGACAGACATTATGTCCAATATAATTCTGCGTTTTGATTTGTACAATATAGACCCAACTGATTTGCCTTTTCGTGTGTTTGAAACCTTGCCATCAGTAGGGCAGGAAACGCTCAACATTTCGCAAACACACATGGTGACATCACTAGTGATTGGTAGTGATTCATAAACACATGCTCGTGATATAGTCGGAATTGAATAATGAGCTCTGCTTTTAGCAATAAGAGATTTCTTAAGAATATGGAAATGGTTTTGTCGTTTTTATGTTCACGGAAGTGGTAAACGTCTTCGACCCGAATGGGTCTTTCCTCCCACATCGAACTGACACGCTGCCATGTAACTGAAATACCCTTTAGTGGCGTTGAACCCGATCCACTCACTCGCTAACAACTTGCAGCTCACCTGGATCGATCCAAGCATAAACACTTAACCCAAACATTTTATATTATACAGATTCGGTATTTATTACGTCTTTCAATATTGGATAAAGTTGCGGGACGTATTTATTATGTCAATGACAAGTTCAGAAATAAAAGGTTATCCGCGTTGGGTGAGTGAAATTTGTTTAACGTTTTCAGCAATATTTCAGCAACATCCCATCCAGGCGCACCGGAAACAGGCTTTGATAGCGATTCATAAACACTTCCTTCTGACATTTCACAATCATCGACACTTTTATGTATAATTACCTAAGATAATTGGACACAAACCAATGTGGGCATTCATTTTGTTTCATATCTCGGTCAGGGGCGGTCGGGTAGCCTAGTGGTTAAAGCTTTCGCTCGTCACGCCGAAGACCCGGGTTCGATTCCCGACATGGGTACATTGTGTGAAGCCCATTTCTGGTGTCCCCCGCCGTGATATTGCTTGAATATTGCTAAAAGCGGCGTAAAACCATACTCACTCACTCACTCATATCTCGGTCTGTGTTCAGCAAGTCATGAAAGTGGATATTTCCACACAACAATTTATGACTCAAAAGATTACTTGAATTTTACAATCTTCATTCCATTTGAGGGCAAGTTCCTGTTATGGTCACTTCTATCAATAGCGACCCAAGATCAGCAAATCATTTGATCAAAGTGCCAATATTGTCGGAGTGGTAAAGCTGCTAGAATACTCTGCGCATATGATATGTCTGTGGAAGGAAAGAGGTTAGGTGCTTCTCTACGTCTTTGCAGACTGAGTGCTGTAAGAACGAGGTGGGATGTTAACACCCTCGAATTCTGAACGGGTATTGCTCATCGTTATAATTATCTAACCAATCCATACATTGTATAACAGATAATCTTTCACTTGATATAAGCTGAAAGTACGACACACATGTTAAGAGTTATGTTAGGGACCGATACAATCACCTGACATTTCAGTACATGTTGCACGTTGTTGTGTCACCATCCGATGTTTTCTGATATCGGTAATAGCACTGACAAGTTGCAAATATTTCTAATTACATGTCTAATTAGTGATTATGCCGCGTGTAACCGCTAGCAAAACGTAAATCGACAATGAGTATAGAATGTAATCATATATATTTCTTTTTGTTTTAATACCAGTTATTCCGCTATTAATGCCGTTATGGATCATGTAAACTGTTTCTCAGTAAACCTTGCTGTAAACATAGGATACATAGAGGGTCTTTGTATTTTCTTGTTGAGTAACATGTTTGTATATTCAACTGCCCTGACTTTTTTTAATAGTCCCTCAATTTTATAACAGAAAACAAACCACTTGATAAATATACCAGCATTGATACGGTATAGTTTAATGATATATGGGACGATGGACGATACAGTTCTGTTGTTGTATTAACGTAAAACACTGATAGAAAGATATGTAGACCGAGCTCGAAACAGTTGTACAACTGTGACACTTTATAAGTGCTCGTGTTTCTATGAAATGTATGGTGTTCATGTTTGAAACGTTCGTAAAATGTTTTCTGTTCGTTCACTCTTATAGGAAAGTACACAAAACCTATTTGAGTACATTCAATCTGAGAAGCTATGTGGGTTACATATTGCCCAGTGGTTAAACAATAGCTTGACAACATTGCCACGTAACATATAACTAATATAGGATCTGTGTTGTTTATACGTTTAACCTTAATACGTACACAGTCACCAGTGGTTGAACTTTCGTCCGTCACTCCGAAGTATTGAGTTCGATTCCCACATGTGTACAGTGTGTGAAGCCCGTTCTCGGTGTACCGGACCTTGATGTGAATATTGCTAAATCCTGTGTAAAACCAAACTCACACGGTCAATGAAGTTATTACCCGATGCGCCTTATAATAATACAATCTTAGACTCGTATCGCTCGGAGTCCTTAGTGTTATATTAACAGGTTCTTCTCCTGATGGAGGTGAGGTGAGGTGAAATTGGGTTTAACGTCGCGTCCAAGATTATTGCGTTTATATCGCGACGTGCATGCACGTGTATGTGTGTGTGTGGCTGCTTGTACTAGTCCGGACTGATGCAGATTTATAGTGCTAGCACACTGAGATATCATGCCGCAGTTTAACATGGATACCCCACTCAGACACAGTATACTGACTCCGAGCCGACCAGTCCTTGTTTTAGCCCCTTAATGCCGAGCGCCAGACAGGATAACAACAAGTACCATCTTTTAATGTCTTTTGATATGACGCGGCCGGGGATCGAACCCCGGACCTTCCGCTCTCTGGGCGGACGCTCTACCACAAGACCACGGAGGCGGTCTCTCCTGATGGAAATCGACGGAAGGATGCGTCTGACTCTTGTGGACACCTCGTATTGCCATAGTGTATTCTCATTCCAAGTGTACTTTATATTCCTGTTCTGTTACATTTCCCAGGTGTCGGTCAAAGCTTAACTATCAGGATCATATACATCCAGTGAAAAGATTTCTGTGACAAAGCGTGTTTACATGTCAATAATCCCCTCCAGGAAGAATCTCAGGAGCAGCACTGTGTACCGCGGTAACATGAAATGGCGGTTATACGCTTCTATTATGACTTGGACAATATATTCTGGCCCACATGCACACCGTATCCCATGGTTCTTTCTAAACGTCCACGGCATGCTTAATCAACCATAGCAAGTAAATATGTTGATGATCATTATCAGGTGATTTCATATGACTGTTTTCCTTCAACAGACCTTCAAGGCTACACATCAACATACGAGGTCGTGATCGGCTCACAATTGTACGCGTGATATGACGCGGGTAGAAGATTAAGGGCAGGGAAACGTTAACGTTGGTTCGTGTAGGAGGCATCACGTTTTCAGATAAAACGCTTACCAAGGTTGTCAATAAACGCAGGTGGCAATAACATGGCGATGTGGCCTTAGCATGGCCACTGGGGTTATACGAGTGCCGGTCAAAAAGTTCTTAACCTAACAAACAAAAACAAAAGTCGTGAGAGTGTTTTTAATTTTGTTTTGTAACATATTCTCCCTGCTTTTTAATACACTAATCGTATCAATAGTGAAGTTTTTAAATTCCAGTCACGAAGAAGTTTTCTGCAGCCACCCTGAAAAACCAATTCGGCAGCTTTGACGTCATCGTTGTCGTCATAGAGCTTTCCACGAAGGTGTTCTTTCAGTTAAGGAAACAGGTGGAAATCACCTGGTGCCAGGTCTGGCGAGTATGGAGAATGGAGAAGCTTTTCGAACCCACATTGTCGCACAGCAGCCTTTGCAAGTCGAGAGGTACGAGAAGAGGCATTTTAATGAAGTACATGTAGTAGAACTCCAACAGTCCTCGCCCGCTTTTCCTAGATAGAATCTCTTAGGCGATCAAGCAAATCATTATAGTAGGCACCGGTGATCGTCTTTTGACTTTCTAAGTAATCAACAAGGATCACACCCTTTGCATTCCAGAATACAGTGGCCATAAGATTCTTCACTGAACTTGAAGACTTGGATTTCTTTGGTGCCGGAGAAGTAGAATGACGCCATTCGATGGATTGACGTTTTGACTCTAGGTCATAGTGGTAGATCCATGTTTCATTACCCGTGACAAATCTCTTTTTGAATTGACGAAATTTTCATAAATGTTCTCTGGCAGTATCAGTTCTTTTTTCCTTAAGATCTGAATTTAGAAACTTTGGCACCCAGAAATATCTTCTTCATCTGTAAATGTTCATGAATAATAGTTTCAAAGGATCCATGGCTTAGATTTGTGTCTTCCTCAAGTTCAGCAATGATAATTCTACCTGACAGTATAAGTTTTTCTATCTCCTTAATTGAATCTTTATTGATGGAAGCTGAGGGACGTCCAGACCTAGGGTCAACACAGAGGCTTGTTCTCCTAGCCTTAAACATAGCTGCCCAACGTTTAACAGTGGAATAGCTAGGGTCCCATACACTTGTGACATGCGATTATGAATTTCTTGGGGAGTATTTTTCTCCAAAGTAAAAATCTTGATGACTTCTCGGTTCTCGTTCTTTTCCATTTCTGTGTCCATTTGGAACCCTATCACGTTCAAGTGCCTGTCACTAATGTACAAACGGCCCCAAAAGACCAAACACACTTGAAATGAACTTCTAAAACAATATACTACATTGACTTGTTCACTTTGTTATGGCCCATAGTTAAAAAAACTTTTGACCAGCCCTACGTAATTAATCGTACTGTATCTTGAATTATCTCATTGATTGAATCTGCTGGTCGAATTGTATTTGAAACACGGACATATCTTCAAAAGGTCATGAAGTTTGAATATTTGTCAGTCCACAAACATAATATGATGAAAATTGTATTCGTCAGGCCATGATAATATAATTACAAACAGACATTAAACAGAAACTGGAATCAGTTTAATGTGTTCCGTTGGTAGAAACGTTCACCCGAAGTAAAGGGATGATTATATGAAAAGCATGAAAATAAATCATTTTGATTTTGTAAAGATATAAAGTTCGTCATATCAGATGATTCAAATTGAATATAGCATATTTTTCAAGTGACCTGTTCTTAAATCAACTGGAAAAGACCATTTCAATATACAGGGAGCTATGATCCCTCTCGGTATAAATGATCCTAAATAACCTATACAGGAAGTACATAACTGTGATCTAATAAAGGCTTCCCAATCCATGGCTTGACACTGCCCGCTATACAGGTGATGGTCTAAAGGCTAAAGGTTTGAACCGAAGCAGCCCTGTGACTGGTATTGTTCACAGTGAAGTTATACACACAGTGTTAGTTGTATGAAGGTGTCATAGTGTTTTGAAGAATAGTCCTGTGAAGCTATTGATGTAATGTCATGCATAAAACATTGATTCCAATGTAGATAGCAGCATAATCTGTATTGTACTGTGCCCTTAGACCTGTTCTAGTGAAAGGAATACTGTATATCCAACTCTGTTTTGAAAGTGGATTTTCATTACTTTTATAACAAGACGCACACAGCAGGGAATCATTGAGGTGCCTTTGTGGATATACGCAGTCGTATTGATTATGTCAATGACAAGTTCAGAAATGTAAGCTAATCCGCTGTGAATGATGTATGTTTTACGCCGTTTTCAGCAATGTTCCAGCAACATCCCATAAGGGAACACAAGAAATGGTCTTTTCATCACAGATTTGCAGTGGTCAATTCATTAACTTTCACAGCTATTTTGTCCTTTACGCCAAATGGAATCTGCTTCGCTGGATAATCTAGACTGGTTATTTATTCTCTTGCTTTTAATTTTTTTATAATTGATAGTGATTTATAAACACAAGTTTATCATGCTTTTTAATAGAGATTTCTTATGACTTTGGAAATGTATTTTCTGTCGCTATTATGTACACATTGTAACCATTAGGGGAATCGAACCCAGGCCTTTATCGTGACGAGCGCACGCTTAAACAATCGAGCTATGCCACTGCCCGCTACCATGAGTGAGTGAGTATGGTTTTACGCCGCTTTTAGCAATATTCCAGTAATATCATGGCGGGGACACCACAATTGGGCTTCACACATTGTACCCATGTCGGGAATCGAACCCGGGTCTTCGGTGTGACGAGCGAATGCTTTAACCACTAGGCTACGCGACCGCCCCCTGCCCGCTACCAAATAACCTTGATACTATATTAAGTTATAGTAACTTTTGGACGTTTTTCTGTTGCAATTCACTTGGAAAATAAAACTGAAATGAATGTACTGAAAGAAATTTCATGCTCGACTCATGGCATATGTTGAAAATATGTACCATGTTAGGTTCTCTAAGAAATATGACATTCTGCAATATATCTTCATGCTCCATGCCAATCTGCTAAATTTTAAACAATCACAATCAAAGGCATCAGTGGAAACACGCATATAATCGACCTTCACGCATTCATTCACCTGACATTTCAGTACATGTTGCACGTTGTTGTGTCACCATCTGATGTTTCTTATATCGGTAATAGCACTGACAAGTTGCAAATATTTCTAATTACATGTCTAATTAGTGATTATGCCGCGTGTAACCGCTAGCAAAACGTAAATCGACAATGAGTATAGAATGTAATCATGTAAATTTGTTTCGTTTTAATAGCAGTTATTGCGCTGGTAATGCCGTTATGGATCATGTAAACTGTTTCTCAGTAAACCTTGCTGTAAACATATGATACATAGAGGGTCTTTGTATTTTCTTGTTGAGTAACATGTTTGTATATTCAACTGCCCTGACAAAGTTAAAAATTTCAGGATGGCATTGTCAGGTCACGAAATGAGATAAACATGTTATTTTCGAAAAAAACGAATGTGCTATTCATTATGTATTTTCTTGCTGATTCTTAAGTCTTTCCCTGTAAACCACAGTGAATAAGTTCCGCATTAACTGTTATTTCATTCGAGTGAGATTTCGATCATATATTTTCTGATAAATACAATATTTCACCACGTCATACTAAAACAAGAAATAAAATACTTTGATGATAAGACTATGCGCTGCGTACCATTCTGATGACAGGTTATTGACTGTTATTATAATGTTTTGGTAGGGTTAAAATAATATTATATAAAGTACAATTAAATAAGATGAAACAACAATGTGTAGGCTCACCATGAAGGCAGCATACTAAAATCGGAAAATATATCGTTATAACACTCCACAAGCAAGAATCTAAAACAAATACTTTACAGTTATGTTACTGTTATGTTATGTTAGGTCAGACACAAATTATAGAGAATGGAACATCATAGAAATGCTCTCTAAACAGATCGATATTATATCAATGTTTGTGTTAGGAGATTATGGTGTACACAACATAGCAATGCAAATATCACCATGCAACTGTTTACAAATCAATCACTATGTCAGATCTTTCTTTCAATGAAGCCTGGAGATTTATGAGCTAGTCAATATACGTAAAGACATTCCTCGGCACACGTCCTCGCGACTACAGTGTTGATCTGTGATACACCATAGCTTCGAGTTCTTCTTACCGACAAATGTCCGTTGTGGTGAGAAGTACTTTTAATCTTGGTCTACAACGTTTCTAAACTGCCGGGCACAAGAAAGTATACACCCATATAAACATCCAGATATTTAGATGACCTCTCTTCGTTCAACAATACCAAGTTAAATGGGTATCTTCACCTCATCTACCTACCAGGGTTGGAAATCAAAGGAACACCCGATAAACCCGATTCAGTGTCCAATCTGGATCTGTGTATAGAGATTAAAGTTTCAACCTCTGTACCAAGCTGTACGGCGAGATGGATATTTTAGACTTTCCAGTCGTTAATTTCCCCTAAAACGCGAGCAACATACCATCAGTTCTAGCTTCTGGCGTCTACACTTCTCAACTGCTTAGCTTCTAAATATGATTATGGAATATGTTTTGGCAGATATACCAAACATGTTATTCACTTGATTTTAGACTTTTTGTTGATATAGACAATATCTTTGAGACAGAATGACTTCTTTCATGTCCACCCATGGAGAGCTTGATTAAATAGGATAAAACATATTTCGACATCCAACGATTTTCATGAATAATGATTGATACAGTAATGACAAAAAGTACGACTACTGTCACCACAATGATAGTACGATGAATAACGAAAAGTAATGTTATTCACATCGTCAAGCAAATAGTCTCTGTCAGGAACAAATATATTTTCACCTTCCCAACTATTGTACACGAATCTTTCAATCTAAACATCGTGAATCACGAAGCTAATAGATAATTCAAGTACATGTATAAGAATTTCTGTCCAGACTGACAAATGCCATTGGTGAAAGAAGTCCCTACCCTTCCATTGAGTCAGCGTGGCAAAGGCGATAAAGCCACAGTCAGGAACTGTCGCCAGGCCTACGTCGTTGATATGCATGGACGCACACAGTGACTGGAATACAGCCTTTGGGATAACCTGTGTCGGACTGCAGTACAACTCTTCATGATTTGGTGACTTCAATCATGGATATTCCTCCCCTGGCTCTATGGATAATTATCGTGGTCTTGTCCATTCAAGGCTGTGGTGTGTATTTAACTTGATACGTTGTTCGTTTTCGAGCTTTTAATTATTTTTTTCTATTTAATACAAGCTATTCCTCTGTTCATGCCGTTATGGATCAGTAAACGTTGCTGTGAAAGGCAATATACAGGGCATATTTGTATTTTCTTGTTGATTAATCTGCTTGTCTCTCCAACTGACCTGACAAAGATAATATTTTCATGATAGACATTGTAGGTCACAAAATAAAATGAATGTTTTTAATATGCTTTTTTAGGATGCTCACGGCCTTTTTCTGAAAAGTGTAGTCTGATTCCGGCAGACTGGAAGTAGTTATACACAACATGTTGTCTCACTCGAGGGAGATCGATTTTATATTCCTACATAAAATTTTATAAACAATCTTTAATGACATTTTAATAGAATGCTTTGCAGTACATTGTCTGTCCTAAAAATATTTTCATTACTTATTTTAGTATTAAATACATATTGTACTTATCTGACATTCACATTAATATAATCAAAATGTGTTCTTTGTGACCGGTGGCACGGTCGGGGCAGGATACTCTCAACTGTTCGCGAACATCTAGTTTCATTTGACAGTGATGTATAAACACATGCTCATGATATGTTCGGAATCGTATAATGGACTCTGCTTTCAGTAAAGATGTCTTGTAGCTTTGGAAAAGGTTTTGTCGCTCTGATTTACTATGATTATGGAAATGTTTTGTCTTTTTGTTATTATTATTATTGTTTACTGATATAAATACGTAAATGCAACAAAGAGGGTTGGGGTGATCCTGGCACAGTCAGGCTGGTTTGAGTCATCATCAGCTCCGGACCCTTGGCCCCTCTACACGCTGCCCAGACAGCGAATTGGACTTCTCCCAGGAAGCGCTGCCTAGTCGAAACCATCTACAACTTTTCGGAGAATGTGAAGACTCACCAACACTGCAGCCTTCTGTATTACCCAGATTGTGAGAAGGGCTGTATTCCTGTCAACAAACCCGGGTTCTCCCCCAATGTCAGTCAACAGATTAAGGGGGTACCATACCTAAGGCACCGAGAACAATGGGGAGTCGGACAACTACTTCGGATGCAAGCGTGACATTTCGAAAGCGAGATCTGCATATTTGCCATGCTTTTCCTGAATCTTGTTAATCACATTAGTGTCAAAAGAACAGAAGATTCAATGATATAAATGATTTCATTGCATTTATCAAACAGGACAAGATCAGGTTTGTTGGTCTGAATAGGTCTGAGGCTGTATACGGGCCTATTCAAAAGGATTTTATAACTATATTTTCCATGACGCCCTCTACATATTCCTGGTCGTACTATAGGTGGACCTCTGTGTCAAACCACAAGCATTGCGAAGACAGTAATAAAAGGATCGAGCCACTCCATCATGTCGCTTGAGATACTGTGTTTGTGTTGTCTCATTAAATATATTGCATAATTTATTGTCAGATGCAACTACCACCGTGGTCATTTTCATCCTCGGAACGTATGAGGACACATACACACGCACATGCACAGGTACACGCAAACACGCACGCGCGCACGCACACACACACACACACACACACACACACACACACACACACACACACACACACACACACACACACACACACACACACACACACACACACACACACACACACACACACACACACACACACACACACACACACACACATACATACATACATACATACATACATACATACATACACACACACATACGACCACTGTCTACTAGATTGGGTACACAGAAACCCAGATACATTGGCTCCAGCTGTGATGTTGAGACTCGTAACACTCACAGATATAAGTTTAGAACATTGTCCAATACTCCTTAACACTTTATTTCCTGAACCAATAATAAACATTCCATGGCAACACTAAAAAACAAACAAATGCTGTGTTTTTAAAGGATTTCAGTTTATCACAAGAACAAAATCGGATGGAGCCTTTTCGACTCTGACAAAAGATACCGTGTGTTAATTAGTTTTATTCACACTTTTCAGATAGCCAGTGCAATTTCCCCAGTTCCATCTGGGGCACCTGGATACGAGAAAGGGATGGCAAGTCGTTTACAATTTCGTCCAGTTCGTTTCAAGGGTTCAACTATTACAGCGGCACACAATTTTACAATGATTTCAGATGCCAGGAGATAAATGGAGCCACATATGTTATTGTGTAAGTACTGACAATATCACCTACTTATTCAGACATAGTTTTAATACATGCATCATAGGTACCCATGCAACGTCTCTGTATTGCAAGCATTTCAGTTTATTATTTACTTCATTGAGTCGCCCCAATGTGACTTGGGTAGACTACATATCTCTCTACCTTTGGGAGCTATCTTGTCCCTACAGTTTGGTATGACCACTTAATTTTACCTTGGTATGTCTGTATAGCAGTAACATACTTTCTCAATGATGCATCTCAATGTGGCCTTCATAACGACGTGTGATTTACATCTCCATGTTTCCTTCATAGACACGTGTGATTTACATTTCCTTGTTGCCTTCATAGACACTTGTGATTTACATCTCCATGTTGATCATGACCTCATAGACACGTGTGATTTCCATCTCAATGTTGCCTTCATAGACACGTGCGATTTACATCTCCATATTGCCTTCATAGACACGTGTGATTTACATTTCCTTGTTGCCTTCATAGACACTTGTGATTTACATCTCCATGTTGCCTTCATAGAATTGTGTGATTTACATCTCCATATTGCTTTCATAGACACGTGTGATTTACATCTCCATGTTGCCTTCATAGAATTGTGTGATTTACATCTCCATATTGCTTTCATAGACACGTGTGATTTACATCTCCATGTTGCCTTCATAGACACATGTGATTTCCATTTCCTTGTTGGCTTCATAGACACGTGTGATTTACATCTCCGTGTTGCCTTCATAGACACGTGTAATTTACATCTCCATGTTCCTTCATAGACACGTGTGATATATATCTCCATTTTGCCTTCATAGACAAATGTGATTTATATCTCTATGTTGCCATCAACAGAACCGTGGGCGTACATGTCCATGTTGCCGTCATAGACACGTGTTACGTACATCTCCATGTTGCCTTCACAGACACGTGTGATTTGCACATTTCCATGTTACCTTCATAGACACGTGTGATTTACATCCCCAATTTGCCGTCATAGATACGTGCGATTTACATCTCCATGTTGATCATGACCTCACAGACATGTGTGATTTCCATCTCCATGTTGCCTTCATAGACACGTGAGATTTACATCTCCATATTGCCTTCATAGACACGTGAGATTCACATCTCCATGTTGACCTCATAGACATGTGTGATTTCCATTTCCATGTTGCCCTCACAGACACGTGTGATATCTATATAATACATGCTGTTGTTTTAATGAGATTAAGAAACTGATATGTAACATTAGTGAAACCTATTGGTATGTTTGCTAGTTCCCAACAAACCTCTGTGTATCGCAGTCGTCTTAATTACTACATACTACACGTTGTTCATCTACTATGTTGGTTATTTCTGATGCATGTATGCTCCCTGTCTAGCCAGGATCTCCCGAGAGCCTACACCGTGGATAACCAGTTCGTCTATCTATGCCTCGCTATTGAAGTCTTCGGCGCCAATAGTTTCTTAATGACAGACCTAGCAAGTAAGTATATGCTTTTCCATAGGGAAACAGACAATGTAATCACCTCTTTTGACTATTTTTCAAATAAAATATTGACTGACATTTGCATGTATTCGTGTTTTCCAAGGAAAATGACAGGATCGCCTTTTCGCGAACACCTGGTATCATCAATAGTTCATGGTGATCCATAATGTATTCATGCTCATGGTACAGTGCGAATAGTACTATGGACTCTGCTTTCAGCAGAGATTTCTTACGATTATGGAAATGACTTTGTCGCTTTGTTTAAATAACAAGTGGAGTTTCGTACCTGTGGTTCTTTAGCGCGGAAATTGTGATGATGTTTCACAAACGTGTTATTTTCCTTGGATGTACTTCTCATTTGCACCACACATTAACCTGTTCGTTGACATTAGATATTTCCTTTGCAGATGTCAGCTCAAAGATCTCGGTAAGCGATGTTGATCTGACACTTGTGAAAGGCTTCGTGGATATCAACCCGACGCTTACATCACTTGACGTGTGTGCCTTTCAACCGTCGGAGATCAGATCGAATATCATGTACAGAAGCGGTGGGTAGACACAAGCAAGATCGCTGGTTAACTGGTTTTGTTCTGTATAGACGTTATGCTGTGTCAGTATCACCTTTACTCCCTTTGAAGGACAACATCCCATCATGGCATCATGACCTGTAACACATTCACCCATACAGGCATATTGACTTACACTGTAAACATATGATGATATACTTCAAGAGATTGCCCTGTATATGTTAAGGCTGATGTCAGGTCATGTAAACCGCCGGACAAAAGAAAGTGTACACTTGAAAATTGAATTTGACCAAAATTACAATCATTATTAAAACGTCACTTGGCTGAAAAGAGTAACCGAAAAAATGCAAACGTAAGATCCAAAACACAACTGTGATACCTGCATCAAACACATCACCATCGAATAACCAATATTTTTTTTCAATTTTGTCATTTTAACCACCATGCAATATGAGTGTATACTTTCTTGTGCCTGGCAGTTTATAATGAAGAAGTCGCTGACCATTTGGTATTCTGAAGAAAAATATATTTTTTCCCCAATATAAACTGAGGAGCGAAAGAAACGCTACCTCTATGGTGATTGTATCTTAAATTGTTTGATTTAATATTATTTGAAACTATCTTTAATTAGAGATATTAAATCTACAAAAATGAACTGTGCGGCGCTTAGTCAGCACACAAGGAATACGACGTTTTTAAAGAATATAATTTGACTTAAAACATTTAAACATTTAAAAGATTCATCACACAATTGGTGATGAGTATCTTACTAAACATCTTACCTTTGACAAAGAAAAATTGCCTTTTTCGGCACACATTTACAACATCATAAAGAGGCTGGAAGTGAAAACAAAATAGTGATCAAAATAATATCAATGGATCACAGAAAATCAATTATGACACCAGGTGTAGGTGGCGAAGTAAAACGATATCTGGGCATGCTGGAAGTTCTGAAAAAAATATGACACGTGAGCCCAAAACATGTTTAACTCATCATTTCAGAGAAAAGAAAACTATCGTCAGCTTCGCTGTCTACAATCAGTGGAATGACTTATACCTCTGCACTTGATTACATTATCAAGCATCATGATTATATATTTAAACTCAACATACCATTATCAAAGTTTTTATCTGACATCCTTGGACAGGCAAAGGCGACACCGCGGGGGAGATGGCCGTGGCGTGCCCCAGTATCATCCACGGCAACTACAACTACACCTTCGATGGGACGAAGTGTACGGGCAACTCTAGTTTCGCTGTCTGTCCGGGGAGAACTAACATCGCCATTGACTACGTCCAATGTGCGGATCAGGTGGCATACTCGAGTAAGTGTGACAGATGGACAAACTAAATGTCAAGTAGGTCTGACAGATGGACAAACTAAATGTTAGGTAAGTCTGACAGATTGGTCAACAATGTGTCAAGTAAGTCTGAGAGATGGACAAACTTAATGTTAGGTAAATCTGACAGATGGACAAACTAACTGTTAGGTAAGTCTGACAGATGGGTCAACAATGTGTCAAGTAAGTGTAATAGAAGGACAAACTAAGTGTTAGGTAAGTCTGATAGATGGCTTTACTAAGTGTCAAGAAAGTGTTTCAGATGGGTCAACAATGTGTCAAATAAGTGTGATAGAAGGAAAAACTAAATGTTAGGTACGTCTAACAGATGGACAAACTAATTGTTAGGTAAGTCTGACAGATGGGCGAACAAAATGTCAAGTAAGTGTATGAGATGGACAAACGAAGTGCCAAGAAAGTATGACGGATGGACAAACAATGTGTCAAGTAAGTCTGACCCATGGACAATCGAAATATCAAGCAAGTCTGACATATGAATAACGCAAACCATGTTGTGCAAACTACATGCAGAGTTTAACCTATGTGGAATTACACATTAAATATTCGTCGATACATGAACGAAAGCGTATACGTACGTGTCCAAGACCCTGGTCCATATTATGTGAGGCAGCTAAATGTCCCTTCTGTAACCGCATGCAACATGCCGAGGCGGAACGTTCCCCTTAGGATTTCATGTTTGGATGATACGAGCATTTAGAATAGTGCTTTTCAGTTTGACGAGTGACATATCCGCACAGTGCTAGCTAACAATGTAATATTTCGGATTTGGACTCAAAGAAATAGTGTGAAACCCTGGACCCCCCATAACACAAACTGAAGCATGCTACATTGTACTACTTCAGCTAGCGGAAACCTGGAGTGTATGGGCGCTGTGACACGAGGAGCTAATACCTACCTGTGGACCTGGATCGGAACAGGAACCTTCTCCTCCACCACCATCAGGACAGTGTGTTTTGTATGTAGAACCTCGTGTGACACACCCATTCTTCCACAGTAATTGTTGTATTTGTGGGATCTGACATAAACTGAGGGTCAAAAGAAAGAATTTTGTGTAATTGAAAATTGAAAGAACTAAAGTTAGATTCGATTGTGCCTATTTATCCAACACTCATTCCTGCAACCGATTGTAAAAACTAATTTGTGGCTGGGTTCAATGAAGACTGGGGTAAGAAATGAATTTGCAACCACATGACCCCCTTACCATACTTGAAAACTAATGTTGTAAATTTTTGCCGAATTTAAAGAAAATATATTTTCAAAGATAAGATGACCAAGATAATTACAACTGGTGTTGTGTATGGGATGAAACACACCATATTGTTAACACAAATGTTATACCTCATGAAATGTATGTGATCGTTGTGTGAAAGACAACTCATTGAAGGTCTTCTGGTGTGATCTGTTGTGCGAGTTGGTCGTTGTAGCTGGTGAGTTAATTGTGATGCCATTTCAACAGTATTTCCATCATATGTCGGCTTGGCAGCCTGATGGGGGAGGAAGTCCACAGTTAAACAGGTCGTTAACGTTTACCAATTAAGTGAAATCCATAAACTGGATATGTTGCCGACAGACCAAGACTCACCATATGAAGAAGCAATAACTATTTTCTGTATGTAGGCACTTGAAGACAACGGGGGTACGGTGTCAGCCTCGTACACTCCTCAGGACTGTTTCGCTAATCAAGTCGCATCAAGTGTCTCTCCAGGCGGTTTGCTTTCAATGGTACCTTTAGGTATGTTATACGTTTCTTAAGTTTGATTTATAATGAATATTTAACATTAAAATACCAGCTTCTGATTGGGTAAGGAACGGGCATATGTCTATGCAAATCAAGACATTGTATTCATACCAGTTCACACAATAATTGTCGTGTACATTGTTTATATTTACAATGTATCTGTGGGGATGCCGAATAAAGATCCCCAGCAACCTTTGCTTGCCGTGGGAGACGGCGACGTAGATCGGGTGATCAGTCTTGGTGACTTGCGTGTCATCGTACATAGACGACGTGGGTAATGCTCATAATACAAATCATCTTTGTGACTGGTCAAGACTCTCATATTCACAGTTCGTTCGATAGTGATGGAATTACTCTTGTGATTACACTATATGGTTCGAAGGCCGCCGTGACATAGCTGGAATATTGCTGACTCCGGTGTTAAACAACAAACGACATTGTCATCGCGATCGTATCCCGCTTGTGTGGATCTTTTCTCATGTTGTCAATGACATTATTTGCAGACCGTCGTCATATAGATGAGTGCGGATGATAAATTGTAATATTAATTACATGTTGATAACAATTAACAGATTAAAGAATATTGTCATGTATGTGCCCCCCACGCTCACCTATCCCTGAGTGTGACTTGAGTATAAGGTGATACTAGAACACAACATAACACATATTATCGTGCAGATATCATTTATCCACAGTGAAAGTATCCATGCATCTGCATTTTTTTACAACGCTTTGTGATTGTAAATAGAAAACATTCTGTTGTGTATAAACATGTTTCAGAAATCGATCGTGGAATCCATATTAACAAATATTTCCTTATCTATTTCAGAACTGTGTCGTAAGTACTACTTAATACATCTAAGTTAACTCAGGCATGCATGGACATAAAACAGCATGTAACCTAAACTGCGTTGGTTATCATAACATTAACATTTATTGCTTTGTACTAATATTGTTGAATTATATATTATATAAACTTTAATATGTACGACATTTGTTGTTAAGATCACTTTCAAAGATGATGTCATTCTATTCCTTGTCAGCTTGTTTACTTATGTCTTCTTCACAATCGATTGTTGCCAGCGATAACTTCAGATGAAGAGGAGGATGGCATCGGGGCCATCGCAGGTGGAGCCGCTGTTGGTATCCTCATCCTGATAGCCATTGCTGTTATTGTCATTGTCTTTTTAATGAAGAAGCGCAACAAGAAATTGAATACAGTTCAAGACGGTATGTCATTTCAAATTCTAAACTGCATGCTGGCCGTTATGTTCTCTGCTTGATAAATATCGTATTGATAGTGTAATATACATATAGTTAAAAAACAATTGGTTTGAGTGATAAGTGCGTAAATTTGGTTTAACGCCATTTATGATAGTACTTCAGATACATCACGGCGTAAACGTCTCAGACCTGCATCACTTTGGGCTCTTCCCACATTAATCTGACACGCCGTAATATAACTGGAATACTGTTAAAAGCGGCGTTAAACCCGACTCACTCACTCCATCACGACGTGTCAGCCGAAATGATGCAGAATTTATAAGTTTTGTATCTTTGGTGAAACCCTCGAGCACGGATACGATACTGACAAACCTAGAAACACTCATCATGGTGAATCTGGGATTTGAACCCACTGTTATAGGGTTCTTCCACGCGCAATAGACTCTGCACAGCGAATAACTAGGCCTTAGACAACCGCGCAACCCATGTCCCTTCCAGTTGCATTCGATCGGGGGCATTGGACTAATACTCTATCATATTCACCTTCACCTCTCAGGTGCGCTGATTTCGTGGCTCCCTGTGAGTGAGTGAGTGAGTGAGTCAGTCAGTGAATGAGTCAGTGAGTGTCAGCATGGGGATTTACGCCCTTCTGAACAGTATCATTTTTTTCATATCAGGTGAAACCCAATGCGTCTAGGTTCAGGGAACGTGTAAGAGAGTTAAAGAAGGTAGCTTTGTATGCAGCTGCCATTGTTTTGAATAGATATCAATATGTATCTTAATAAGAATTGCATACAACGTTGGTTATAAGTAATTTGAGGATTTAATTTGATAAATATAACGAAACCGTGATCGTCGACGACGGTCCCCATGATTTATCTGCTTCACGTAATAGGACCATGGACAGTCTCACTGCGTCGTTGTTTAAATTTGAGCTTTCGTTACACCCCTACTGTCAGTTTTAGGAGCGAGACGTGTGTAACGCTTGCATATTTTAAGTTCTAAATGAAATTTACATAACTTGTGTACAGATACAATCAAAAGTTTACATTTATTTTTCAGATGGGAAGAAATCCACACATCCTTCCAAAACCTCAACTGCCAACGGTAAAACACCGACCAATGGCCATGTTAAACATGTCACGATTGTAGCACCAGCAGTGGTTACAACTGTCAACGAAACATCCACGGCGGCAAAGAAGGGAGAGAAAAGTTCAGACAAGTCACCAGAAAAGCCAAAGGAGTCACCCAGTAAAGTCCAGGATAACCCTAAACCTGAGAGTAAACCAAGTGAACCCACATCACGCCCACCGCCTGATGCAATCCCAGCAGCCGCAGCTGCAACTGCCACTGCCACAGCTGCAGCAACAGCGAAACCTGCTTCTACGACACCAGTTACTGCCTCAAGCACCCCGATAGCTGCTTCTTCAAGTACACCATCGGCTTCCGCTACTACTACAACTGCTGCAACTGCTCCTCCTACCGCTCCCTCGGCTGCTGCTACTACTCCTGCTCCTAATACAGCTGCGTCTACACCTGCTACTACTGCTACCACTACACCTGCATCTACAGCTGCTACCCCTACACCTGCGCCCACAGCTGCTACTACTACTGCTCCCCCTACACCTGCACCAACAGCTGCTACCACCGCCGCTCCTAAAGCTGAACCTACAGCTGTAACTACTGCTGCTGTTACTACGCCTGCTGGGGCATCATCAGGAAGTCTCGTTAAAGCTGAACAGGCTGGCGCAGTGAAACAAGGAACCACGGACAGCTCAGTCAAATCAAGCCCGGAAGACACTTCTAAAGCACCACAAGAGGAAAACGTAGAGAAGTCGAAGAAGAAGAAAAAGAAGAAGAAGAAAGACAAGAAGAAGTCAGAGTAGAAGGGCATTGTGCTTGACATTGGACAGGACGAAATTAGTGGACTAACAATGTGTTACTTCATCAGATTCAGGTCACCATGTATTGTGTCACCATGTATTAGAGCATATCAACATGTGTGGGATAGTTGTGGGATTACTCATATGAAATGGATTGTTATGGGGATAACACTTCTTCAAATTGTATTTGATGGCTTAGATACAATCTTGTTTATTATTGAACGTTATGATATTATGTAAATATATATTAAACAATAATGGTTGTAAAGATCACACAAATAGCATATTAATTCCTTCAAAATATATTTGATGGCGTAGATACAACGTTGTTTATTATTAAATGTGATGAATTAATGTACAAATTCATATGTATCAAATAACGATCGTTTATGATCCGTAATTATACCTTGTGTGTGTTTATGTGGAAAGAGTAGACTTTCGTTAGCTGTTTATTGACTGCGATATGCAATACGCTACCACTGATGTATTTGATTATTTATATGTGTGTGTGTTTGTTTTGAAAAATAAAAATAAGTGTCTGAAGTTAATTTTGATTTGTCTGGAAAACTGAAACGTCA
The DNA here is from genome assembly GCF_023055435.1 of Haliotis rufescens. Taxonomy (NCBI): domain Eukaryota; kingdom Metazoa; phylum Mollusca; class Gastropoda; order Lepetellida; family Haliotidae; genus Haliotis; species Haliotis rufescens. The sequence continues at coordinate 31,099,001 of NW_025964361.1, read as the reverse complement.
AAATCAGTTTTTAGTTCAAATGAGCAATGGTACCCAATGGAAAAAAACGTCAATATTCATATTTCAGTCAAATAAAGAACAGTCAAGCTGGGAGCAAAATTAAATATAATTTCAATGGTGGCATCAGATGTTTCAGGAACGGGCGAGCATGTTGTACCCTAACGATAGCACCCACTGGGAGCGGAGGTCAAGGTCATAATACAGATGGCCCAGACGTACGACGTCCAAGAAAAGCCATAGTTCTCTGTCAAGTAATACAACGATGCCGACATTGTTAGATCACATATGATCATTATAATGGTTAATCTATACGTGTACATGAGGTGATAAAAAGTAAGAACCAAACAGGTTCCCATTCTGGTGGATAAATTTTGGAAATACAACGCGAACACGTGATGTCATCACCGAGATTCAGTGATCCATTCGTGTAACGTTCATCACTGTTTTGCCTTTTATGCCCATCGGAGTCTATTTTGGCGGATAATCGAAAGTGATAATTCTCTCGCGGTGACATTTTGAATTTAACAATCAGTGGATTAATCAAATCATATGACAGTCATGCATTCAAATGAATGGGAATACAATAACAAGCTGAGTGAAGCGTATGGTGGTTCACACTGTCAAATACCGAATCTGGTTACCCCTAGTCCCCTAATAACTAAAATATTGAATATTTGCAATGTAAACTGCCTGGCAAAAGAACGTACACATCCAGGTTTGATTATGGTTTAAATTGAAAAACGAAAGAAATGGTTATTCGATGGTGATGTATTTGATTCAGGTGTCATAACTGTGTTATGTATCTAAAGTTGTTTCGGCGACTGTTTTCAGACGGGTAACGGTTTAAGTAAGGACAATATATATCATAGAACAACTTCTTTATTACAATTAGGAACGACGTTTCTGTGTTGATTCTAACACTGTAATCAAACAAGTGGTGCCTTGATCATCCATATATCTTATCCTCACATAGTACTCCCAACTTCTAAATGCCCCTCAGAGTAGTTCGTAACGGTTTGATAACGTTTGTATTTTTAAGTGTATACTTTGTATTGCCAGCAGTCTACATTTTAGCGAAAATATCTCCCAATATCATGGAAAAGCATTGCAGAAACTTTTCAAGTGAATTTTTCATTATTTATTTCTCATTTTAAACGATAAACTAAACGGATTCGCCTCCAGCACCTTCCATCTGACAAAGAAACCGAACAGCCTCATTCATTTATCGCTTTGTTGTGGTATATTGATCTCACGATTCATCGACTATGCAGAATATTATATCTCCATTCTATTTACATACCACCTTGGGCCCATACGCTACTATAACTTTCTATTGACCCTAAACTAGCCGTCTCATCCAACAACACTAACGTGCGGGACACATCCTGTAAGAAGTCACTGTTAAGAGAGAAGGAGAATGTCATTACCCAAACCAAACAATGGTAACCGATGGGTCGAAGGTATAATTGTTCGTGAGGTGTACACATGTTGAAACACGATGACAGCATCAGGAAGTATACATCTAACACAGATAATTCATACTACACCTAAAATACTTTACTCAGGAGAACCTAGAAGAGAATATAAATGGTTCACACTCACACACTGACCTCTTCAAACGAGACTTTCATTATCAATCAATACTCATCCCTCCCCACAGCAAGAGAAATGGGTGAGTGAGTATGGATTAATGATGCTCTAAGAATAATCAAGCAATGTCATAGCACCGGACGTCAGAACTGGATCAATTCATCCATTTAAGGAATCGAACGTGTCTTCGGCGTAACGAGATAACGCTTTAACCACTCGGCTACACTGTCGCTACTGAAGATGTATGATGGCGTTGATGAAATACGAAACACTGTAAAGTTTCAAGACAATGTATAATACTCAAATGAAGTTAAAGAACACCCGATTTGTTCATTTTACTATAGTTAATCTGTCATTCCGTGTCATATTAACACTAATAAAGTGAAAGAATCGTTAACTTCTTTTGATTAGTATTTCTTTGTCCTCCTTTATCCCACTAACGCTTTTTGATAGGGTAGATAGAATGACGGGCGGACAGAACGTTATTATATTTCCCTAACACTGCGACCGCCTCCGTGGTCTAGTGGTAGAGCGTCCGCCCGGAGAGCGGAAGGTCCGGGGCCACACAAACACACACGTACATGCACGTCGCTATATAAGTGCAATAATCTTGGACGCGACGTTAAACCCAACTTCACCTCACCTAACACTGCGGGGCAGGGACTAATTAACATTCAACAACATGTTAACACAAGAATGTAACCCGCAGCCGAGGATAGTTTCTATGTTAATCATTCAATCCTCCTTTCAGTGGTGCACGTTGCGCACATCTATGGCGTCAAAGAATGACAATGATACTGTAGGTACTCCACGTCAACACGGTGATCCACAGCGTCTCCAACTATAATCCCTATAAAAAAATATAGTTATGTCGTCACGTTTATCACGAAGGCGAGTATAATGGAATGTTCACTACATGTTATCCTGGTGAACGATGTCAAAGGACGAAGTGATGCGGTCGACCTGCCGTCGAGCGATGTATATAGTGTAGATTTCGCAGTTCCTTCTCACAATGTACAAGTGAATCATCGTTTTTGTTTTATATAGAATCGCACATTCACAGTTTGTTTTCATGCTTCATGTGCATGCATTGTATTAACTGCCCAGCAAAAGACATATATACCCATGTTTGATGGTGGCTAAAGTTGAAACAAATAAGAAATGTTTATTCTATGGGGATGTATTTGATAGTTGTGTTTGGGACCGTTTGCAGTGTTTCGGCGACTGTTTTCATAACGTTTGCAATGTTCTGGTCAAATCCAGTTTTCAAGTGTATACTTTATTGTATCTGACGGTTTATATTTTACAATTTACAAACGCCACCATCATGCTACAACCACCATGTATTCGTTTGTAATGGTTACAGTTGTTAGGACCGACCAGGGGTTTATTATGTTTTCTGTCAGCGCTACCAAACATACATTTCTGTGAGGAGCCCACAATGCAAACCCACACACCTGATTCAAAACAGCCAGCATGTCCAGTGATCTATTTATATATCCGCTACAGAAACGGGAGGACATATTATTTATCCGTCGTTTTCGGAAACAGAGTATTATTTTCAGAAAGAAATCCCAGCTTCATGTTTAGTAATATGTCCTAATATACTTCTTTGTTATATCTGGACTGCTTGCCTGCTTCGTTGCTTGCTTGCGTGCTTGATTGGTCGATTGCAGCATAGTGATCTTAAAGGCGGAGTTTGCTCGGGCATTTGATTGTCCTTGCAAGTTTGATTCAGTTTTCTTATGCCATTATTTGTATCCGCTAAGTCACGTTTTGTTATCCTAACCAATATAACAATTACTTACTTCCCTGGTTACACATACACAATGTCCGAGTTCACACTATATAGGGCGATTCACATCTGGACTGGAAATGTGATCAGACAGTGGAGCGTACTTCTTAAAGGTAACAAATGAACGCTCCAAGCAACATCCCAGAACGAGGCCTCTCGTGCTATTGTTAAGTCTCGCGAACTTTTCCATACAAAAGTGCTAACTGGTTGTTACAACACTGGTGTCGTGTGAAGAAAAAGGATTCCGTTGTGACGTTTATAGGTCACATGTTAGTTTTGGTCCTCCAGCCTTTGGGTATCGCTCGACAACGTCCTTCAATGTTACGATTAATCTGACAGTTGTGAAAGAATGGGAGTTATTATTATGACAGTCGTTGCTCTACGATCAACTTATTGAGCGCCACCATGTGTCGCACATTGTAACATCACGCGCGGAGGCACGGGTGGCCCAGTCGTCTAAGGCGCCGCGATTCGCTGTGCAGAGTTGCGTCCCTTGGGCACGCCAGAAACCTATGATTGTGGGTTCGAATCCCGGTTCACCCCGATTATGTTTCTAGGTTTGTCAGCACCATACCCGTGCTCGTGGGTTTCACCGAAGTGGTGAACGTCTGATACCTGCATCACTTCGGGCTTTCCTCCCACATTAAACTGACACGCCGTGATATAATTGGAATAATGTTAAAAGCGGCGTTAAACCCGACTCACTCACTCATTCACTGTTACATCACGCCCCGAACTCCGGGGATCGCGTTCTTACCTCTAGGTTCGTGTGCTTACCCTTGGGATAGAGTGCCTATCCCGGGGATCGACGTTTTACCCCGGGGATCGAGTTCTAATCCGGTCTGTTATACTCAGAGTAGGTACAATGGCTACAGACGTCCACAATAACTACTAGGCTTCAACACATGATACAATAATCTTTAAACACTTAGAAACAAACCTTAACTTGTATTTGGTTATCAAAGCTACATCTACATTTGTGATTCAATTACATATAATAATAAGTTGGGTTCAATAATAACTGTCACACTTTCATAAACCAATACTGGAGGGGTTTAGATCGTCCATTCTTGACGACACAAGTGTTACTAATTTATTTCAAAGACAAAATGAACAACCGAGAAAAGATGCAGGAATATATGTTTGTATATGTCTCTATCCAATATGGAGGTTAATCACAGTACATACGTATAGTACCTTTGTACATATATACAGTCATATATATTTTCACACAGTCTTGCGAACACTCATGCAGCATGCTGATCCACCAACACTTAATCAATGATTCACAACTGTCACGGGTACATCCAAGTGGGAGTTTCAATATCAGCATACTGTTTTATGCCTTGCAATTGTAGGTCTTTGTGTCTCCGTTTCGTCCTTAATGAAAGCCGATTTGGATCGTTCGAGTTTAAACCCAAGAGAAGTGACGGACGGGCGAGGAGGGAGTGGACCTTTTTCCTCCCAGAACAGCGCCATCTGCAGCAGGTAGTCCCGCCCTTGTGCGGCCAGATGCTTCACTTTCTCTTCATCGTTAGATTCTGAAAATGAATGTTGATATATTTCATTTTAGATCAACAGCAATGTTGTTTCATGCCGAAGTGAGCAATATTCCAATTATATCGCGGCGGCCTGTAAATGTTGGATTCAGACTTAATTGGAACGGACCGCCTCCGTGGTCTTGTGGTAGAGCGTCCGCCCGGAGAGCGGAAGGTCCGGGGTTCGATCCCCGGCCGCGTCAAGCCAAAAGACGTTAAAAGATGGTACTTGTTGTTACCCTGTCTGGCGCTCGGCATTAAGGGGCTAAAACAAGGACTGGTCGGCTCGGAGTCAGTATACTGTGTCTGAGTGGGATATTCATGTTAAACTGCGGCATGGTATCTCAGTGAGCTAGCACTATAAATCTGCATCAGTCCGGACTAGTACAAGCAGCGACACAAACACACACACGTACATGCACGTCGCTATAGAAGTGCAATAATCTTGGACGCGACGTTAAACCCCATTTCACCTCACCTCACCTTAATTGGAACGAGCGTATATACTGCCAAATGTGGCTTCACAAAGGCAGTTTCATCAATCTCACAGTCGGATTTAAATCTTAGTTTTGGCCAGTCCAATCAATGGTGCATATTTGACAATCATGCGACACCGTCTGTGTTCGAGGACAGAAATCAACCAAGTCACCAAGTATGACATCCCGAGTCAATTTAGTTGGACCTTACGATAAGCAGAAAAATACCTTTTCTAACCTGGCTCCCATAGGGCGACACGCTTGGAATAGTTCCCGGAATGCTATAGACTGACAATGTTATTTACAATGACAATTACCCGGTGAAGATCCGGGTCTACAGCAACCTATGCTTGTCGTAAGAGGCGACCAACGGGATTGGGTGGTCAGGTTCACTGCGTGTCATCGTATCCCATTTGTGTAGATCGATGCTCATACTGTCAATCAGTGGATTGATTTATTGCTGGGGTGGCGTCAAACAACACACGGCGTTAAACAACACACAAGCAAACGAACTCAAGGGCAATGCGTGAAAACTCGACTGGATAAGGAACCTAAAGGTGTTACCTTCTGCATCTATGATGGTGTCCATGTACTTCTTGTCCCTGTACAGCTCCTCCAGCAGGCGGCGTAGTCTGGCGTCGTCCATTGTCATCCCCTTGGGCGCCCGTATGCCCCTACAGTAGCTGGCGTCTCTGTCGGTCAGGTGCCCTGGTCGGTCCGCGGAGCCGTGTCCACGAAGGAAGTTTAGGTAAGAGTGAAACTTTGGTGCGGACACTGTGTACGGTACCGTTGGTTTGCCGTTATTATCAGCCGTCGTACTCTGTAATGAGGGCGAGGAATACTGACTGCAGCATGGTATACAGCAAATATTACCGTTACAGTTGCGTTACGAAAATCGTCGGTTTTTCTGTGCATCATGTCTTTTTAGTATCAATTATGTGGTGACCCAGTGAAAAAACATAAGTGAAGGTATCAGAAGGACCCTTTTTGGCCTACTAGATCTGCATATTTAAGAAATATGGAAATTTAAACCTTAGGAAGTGTTATGAACGTTATCAGTTGTATTCATATATGAATGAGATTTAGGCTTCAAACACGTGCATGTTTTGGGAGAATATCAGTTAAGACTAATTATAACATGTGCCCAACAATCATATTCAAGAGTTTTTCAGGAATATTTCTTCTGGTACTTGAACTTGAGGAGCAAGTATTATTTTAAAAAATATTTTCGAAAAATGTTCACCCATTTTAATTGTATTTATGTAACGTTTTATTCCATAAGTCCAAAACTTGCACGTGTAAGAAAGAAAAAGAAATACCAGCCGTCAGCCTTTCGAACATGTCTGATACGTTTCGTACCAATAGGTTTCCCGCAGATTCAAAATTAAACATTTTCAGAGGGCCAAAAAAGGACACAAATTGTCATTTAACTGATAAATAGGCAGTCGAAGAAGACATAATCATTGTTGTTTCTGAGCGTGTATATCTCTATCCATGGTGCTTTGTTTATCATACAATATGAACGTAAACGACATACCGAGCCACCATGACCCCAGGCTTCGCGGGCGTGGCCTGTGGAAATAAACACGAACATTTGCAAGCACAACATATCTAAAGTATTTCTAAAGCCTTGATACTCAATTATAAGTGTAATTTATTTTCAAAACCAAGCAATGGCATGACAATCATTGCTTTGTTAATTGTACGTTTGGTACTGTTATCCACGTAACTAAATAACGCTCTTATAAGCAGAGACAATGCTTTTCTAGTTACACAACACTTGCATATCTTATCATACATGGTGAAAATTAAAAACATCCTACATCGTATTTCGCCAAACATTTTCAACACCTCTGTATGCGGCTCTGTTAAGTTGATAAATACCCTGGACTCTTGGAAAATGACCAATCTGTTGACCACGGCCTTTCCTACGATTCAGTGGTGATAATCGGGAATGACCTTCGTCAAGGTCACTATCTCCATCCTAGGCGAATTGGAAAATGTAGAATAAAATGTCAGAGCCTCTTTTGGTCAATAATTCTGTTGCTGTCTGCATTTAATACTGCTGTTTCCAAACGTGTGTAATATTGATGATTGTTCATTGGCGCAGATTGCTGTTGAACACCGACCCGATGTGTCCATCATCTGACTTTTAACAAATGGGAACCGAGAAAGATCGCATTTTTTAAGTTTATCATGTCATACCAGAAATAAAGTTCGGTCAAATCGATGTATAATATGATATAAAACAATCAATACTCAGGTCACTTATGAACAAAAACTCGCTGATGAAGTCGAGCCCCTAACTTTTCATTATTGCTCAATATGTCTGGTTATAAAGGGATTCGCGTTGTTGACAGTACCAGCCTATATACAAGGGAAGACATTTGTCGAGGCAATATAGGTGATAAACATTATGATATTACTTCATGATAAAAATACCAGCACACATCAACAATATTCTCACAAATTATGGGAAAAGAAATAGACCCACAAAAGTTAAAATGCTCAAATTTAAATAAAAAAACTACATAATTATTAGTAATTTTGTTTTCATGAAATCTGGAAAATGTTTCTGACCTACCTCATTGTCACTCTCTAGTTCCCTTGAATCTTCAGCTGCAATGTAGAAGAAGAAAGGTTTTTTGGTTGAAATAAGCAAGACAACATGCGATTACTATTTTTCTGCAGTTTCCCAAATGACCTGAGCTAAACGAATAAGCCCCCACTCCAGGCTGTCAGCAGTGTTTCAGCCATGGAGACACTGTAGCAGCTTCACCATGACACCGATGGGGGAAATCTAACCCAGATTGTCGTTGTATTGAGGGTACGTTTTTAACACTGGTCTACACCATCCATCTTTTAAATGTAACTAAGGAATTTCACATAACGTCAGGGAACGCTGACAAATCAAAGCACCATACCTGTCAATGCATCCACAATGTGTTTATCCTTAGCTAGTCCTTCTCTGTAAATCGCTGCTTGCTCGGGGTCCATTGTGATTGGTCGTCTCTGACCCGGAAGTGACCCTTTACCTACAACCTTCTTGATTGGTGCTAATGCTCCCGGTCTGTTTGGTTGAGTTCCCGGGGCTTGCCTTTGTTTCATTTCCTCAACAAAAATGACCCGACCCTTCTGCAAGAAATCACGACAAAGAAACCACTCAGTTCCAGCACTCTCCAGACGACAGATGTAAACTGCGTTGATTCAACCTCCGATATACAACATACGGACATAATTTAAATGTACATGGTTCCAATGTAATCCTTGTGCCGTGAAACTTCCAAAAAACAATTTACTGAATCAATAGAATTTTGCTTAAGCATTTTACCCGTGGTCAATCATATGATAACGTAAGCCTCGTCAGCATACCTAACATTATATGACCATTGATTTACCTACTTATTCTTATAACACACTAATAACAGGCATATACAACACATGCATTTGCACATGTTCACCATCCCCTCATGCCGTAAAGGTCACTCGTCACAAACACATGCAAAGGCAAGTCAATTGTTCACCTAAAAGACGGGTAACATGTGGTGCAAGTCACAATAATGAAATCAATGATTCCCATTTGAATGTTGTAGCCCGGATCAAACAACTTTTGAGCAAGAGTCGTATGACGCTCTCTGTAAAGTGTTTGTAGAATGTGGGTATTACCTTTCTAGACTCGCTCAGTTTCAGGGCTGATTTCTTGTCTTGTGTATGATCCTCCCCGAGCAGCCTCTGAGTGAGGAGTTGACTCACCCGGGCTGTAACCTGCTTCCTGGTCTGGATAAAACGGGAAAAAAGGATATACAGGTAGGAACAGATATGCAAGGGTGAATACTAGAAACGCAAAAAACAACTGGAAACAGTTTCTCACAAGAGGGCAAAAGCATAACTATTGAAATGGAAGCATATTTCATATGAGAAAATGTGTGAAAATTATATGAGTGGATCACAATATATAACAGCATCGAGTAGAGGTGAGGTGAAATGGGGTTTAACGTCGCGTCCAAGATTATGGCACTTAAATAGCGACGTGCATGCACGTGTGTGCGTGAGCGGCTGCTTGTACTAGTCCGGACTGATGCAGAGTTATAGAGCCAGCACACTGAGTTACCATGCAGAAGTTTAACATGAATACCCCACCCAGACACAGTATACTGACTCCGAGCCGACCAGTCCTTGTTTTAGTCCCTTACAGGGTAACAACAAGTACCATCTTTAACGTCTCTTGGTATGACTCGGCCGGGGATCGAACGCCGGACCTTCCGCTCTGAGGGCGGACGCTCTACCACCTGACCAAGGAGGCCGTCCATGATTATTTGAGGACTTAGTACATTTGTACATGTACATTACCTTGTCATCATCGTGCTGGTCGTCGTACTCTGACTTAGATATCCCGTCGTCCTTAAACTTCACCGATGCTTCATCCTTGCCCTAATGATAAACAAAGACACAGTGTATGAATAATCCTTAATAGACATGACTATTCCAGGTCATTTTATAGTACTGTAACCTCCCTGTACAATGGTATTACTTTTATGAGCTACATATCACATTCATAACATGTACCTTCTGCCGGACCTTGTCTTTGAGCCGGTTGATGGAATTCTTTTTCTCTGTTTCATCTTCAACAGTCACTTCCTGGGTTGATGTTTCCATAGCTGACGACTGCTGTAACAAGTGGATAGTGTTGACACACAGAACATGTTAACGGTGTTATCGATGTGTGAAACTATCGCAAGAATACATGTTAAACATTCCCCTGTTTTAGGCATATGCGCTAAATGCTTAGTTGTAAACTGCATGTTTACCCTTTTGTGAGAATGCTTGGGCCATCACTGAACATCAGTGTTCCATTCATACAATTTTCACCACAGGATGAAGATTTTATCGATTAATTTACAAAACGTACATGCGTTTGTGTGTACATGTCGACATACCTGTTCATCGCCGGGAGTCTCACTAACAAACTCAATGTCCGGGTATGCTGTTTTGCCTTCTATTTCGGCATCAAGTCGTTCGAATTCCTTTAAAGAGACACGGAGAGGTCATCATTCAAACATTGTAATTTGGGAATGTATATATTATATATGAATACAATCAACTGTCTGTAGACATCAAGTAATCACAATAAGCATATAAATGTATATCTCTTGATCACTTAGAATTCTTCTCCCGTGTGGATTACGATTTATAATAGCTCTTCAGCAAACTATGGTCTCAGAGGAGACTTATAAAATGGACAGGGGGTGAGGCTCGGCGACCTGGCGTGTCATCGTACCCCAGTGGCATGAATCATAGCTCATAACATGATTCCCTTGCTTGCTTGAACCATATACGATCATGTATTGGCTATAGTACTGAATTACAATATTATACTGGATATACTGAAATATTGCTATGCACGGCGTTCATAAAGGCACAAAAAATATTGTTACAAGACACACAACATTATACTAACAACAACAAACTTACAAATATTTCTCTGGCTGTCTGTTTCGCCCTCTCCTCGTCCCAGAATCCCTCGTCCTCTAGCACGCCATCTAGCCGCTTCTTCTTCATGTACTGCGCCATGTACTGATCCCTCTCCGGGCCGTCCACATCGTTACCCTCCTCCTCCTCCTCCTCCTCTTCCCTAGGCTCCTGCACCTTCTTCTGCTTGCGTCGGGCCAGTCTCTTGAAGTTGCCAGGTTTCTTGCTGCCCCGATGTTCATCTCTCCCCGTCTTCTTTTCATACATGAGTCTGGTGACCATAGGGCCTTGGCGGGGTTGTGCCAGTTCAAGCTGCAGCGACAGTCAGCAGAGCGATACATATAGTTGAACAGCGACTTTTGGTCAAAGGATAAAAACTTATTGCGGGTCTCAGTCGTCTAAGGAGCTGTAATTAGCAATTCCTGGCGTCTCAGAAACCTTTCGTCGGGGGTTTGAATTCCAGATTCGCCCTGATTATATGTCCAGGTTAGTCAGCAACATAGCTGCGTTCGTGGTTTCAAAGTGGTAAACGTTCAAGACCTAAATCACCTCGGTCTTTCCTACAACTTAAACGGATCTGTAACCACTCACGAAAACATAATTGTACTATGGGCCCGAGGCCTTTCAGTATGGAATAAACTATGGGCCTGGGGCCTTCAAGTATGGAATAAAACTTATCCTTATTCACTCTCCGAGAACGATAGTTATACCGACCATCATGTCATCCCTCTCCTTCTTCCGACGAAGCCTCGCGAGATGAATCTCTGCTCTGACCGGATCGACCTCCCATGATTCAATGCTCTCCTCAGAGCATGTGGACCAATAGTCACTCTCAACCAACTCCTTCACCTGGCCATAGAGAGGCATACAAATAGAATTAACATGAAAATAATATTATAATTACACATATATAATAAACATGCAAATATAACCACTTATAGGTCTGCAAAGCTTTATAAAAGTATAACTTTTATTAATATTTTCATCCCCTATTGTAGTGGTGGTGTACCTTCTTTCCATTTGGAAGTTTCCTCTCCTTGATGTACTTCCTCGTCTTCTTCGCTCGTCTCTTCTTCACCTGTCGGCCGTCCTCAGTTACTGTGTAAATCTGGAAAAGGCATGTATATAGAACGTCAACTGTGGACGAGAAAACTTTCTTTCTATTTAAAGGTGTAGCAAATATAACTGTTCATCTCATTTTGTCAAACAGAGACAAAATTCAACACGACCGGTGAAGATCCGAGTTACAAGTGGTTTTCAGCAAGCCATGCTTGTCATAAGAGGCGACAACCTTGTCCGGTTGGTCAGGCTTGCTGATATGGTTTATGCATGTCATCGTATCTCATTTACATAGATGGCCGCTCATGATGTCAATCACTAACCTATCTGGTCCGGACTCGATTATTTACTGACCGCCGTCATATAGCTGGAATATGGCTGAGTGCGGCGTCAACACACAACCGCATCTCATTAAACACCCAAAACAAATACCTGGGTTTTCTTACCGTTTCGTCACCAGAATCATCTGAGTCCGGAGGTATCTCTTCCTGAAAGATGCAATGAAAGCACACCTTACCACAATGTCCTGCGTCCACATGTGTACAGCTGTAAACGATGACGTTTCACTTCAAAGGAACTGATCATGTAACCGATCATAAGGAACCGTACAATAGGTTATTCACACATTTCTTTCAGGGGGCGGTCGGGTAGCCTAGTGTTTAAAGCGTTCGCTCGTCACACCGAAGACCCGGGTTCGATTCCCGACATGGGTACAATGTGTGAAGCCTATTTCTGGTGTCCCCCGCCGTGATATTGCTAGAATATTGCTAAAAGCGGCGTAAAACCATACTCACTCACGCACTCATTTCTTTAAGGAGAACCAGCATTGTCAACAACTATCTTTTGGGATTAAACCTGAGGTAAATTGTTTACAAGTCTCTCGCACTTAGAATATCAAATGATCGACCCCTAAGCCCGACGACCCAATGTTTCTCCCTGTCAGTGTGAGCAGATCAGGTCCCACATGGTTGCGTCTAAAGTGAACAGAAATGGCGATCCTGTCAAGTGGTGCTGCCTAATTGCATGTCATCGCACCATGATGTTGTTCATGCCACGAAGGATCGCCTCCGTGATCTAGTGGTAGAGCGTCCGCCGGGAGAGCGGAAGGTCCGGGGTTCGATCCCCGACCGCGTCATACCAAAAGACGTTAAAAGATGTTACTTGTTGTTACCCTGTCTGGCGCTCGGCATTAAGGGGCTAAAACAAGGACTGGTCGGCTCGGAGTCAGTATACTGTGTCTGAGTGAGGTATTCATGTTAAACTGCGGCATGGTATCTCAGTGAGCTAGCACTATAAATCGGCATCAGTCCGGACTAGGACAAGCAGACCCCCCCCCCCCCCCCCCACACACACACCTGCATGCACGTCGCTATATAAGTGCAATAATCTTGGACGCGACGCCGAGTTGTGACACTACCCCCCTCCCTTCTTCGTCTGCGCTTAAATTAAACTCAACATGTGGGCAGTGTTAAATTGGGATGTACCTCTCGAATAAGGTTGCCCTTTTCGTCGTAGATCTTCCTGAATTTCTTTCCTAATTTCTTGGGTGTGGAGGGTCTTTTCTTCCTCTTGAAGATGGGCTTGTCATCTGTTTCCTCCAAGGTGGTGTTGGACTGTGTGCTGTAGCAGGAGTCCGAGTCGCTGTCCAGGTCGCTGACAGGGAGGCCTCCTGTAACACCACATGTGTCTCGGGCAATACAATCAGTGAAGGCTTGTCGTCACTCAACGAAGAAGTTTCATACATTATCAGACCATAAACTCATAAGCCTATAACAAATGTACATTTTACAATATATTTACAAGTCAATACTTTGAAACAGAACAAAATACTGTTATCTCTTTAGATTATTATAAAAAAATTATGAATCTGGACAGAGTAGACAGATAATTGTTGTGAATATGTGAGAATCTAGAGTAGGGAATATTTGTAGTCCTTAGGTGAGAATATTGACACAGTATGCACATAAAGTACTTGTGCTGGTTAGATGATTTGTTTATTTGTTTGTTTGTTTGTTTAACGCCGCACTCAGCAATATTCTGTCTATATGACGTCGGTATGTAAATGATCCGATCACAATAAAGTGATTGACATCATAAGCATCTATCTACGCAATTTGGATACGATGACATTTATCAACCAAGTCAGCGAGCCTGACCACCCGATCCCCTTAGTCGCCTTTTACGACAAGCATAGTCGCCTTTTACGGTAAGCATGGGTTGCTGAAGATCAATTCTAACACGGAATTTCATAGGAGATCAGAATCTAGAGTGTGACGACATATACGTTTTTGGTCATGTGGGAACATAGACACAATAGACCTTGTATTGGGACTCTAGACAGAGTAAACATCTCATTGTGTTGGTTCGGTGAGAACCTACACCGTGTACCAGACACATACTTCGTATTCTATCCTGTCTCTCAAGTCTCCGTCTTCTTCTCTCTTCTCTCCTCATAGCTCGTCTCTCCAATCTTTTTTTCTCTTCTTCCCTCTTCTTTCTCCTCTTGCAGATGATGAATATGACGATGGCAGTGATGATGATAATGATGATAATAATGGCCACAACAGCCCCGATGATGGATAAAGCGGTGGCACTAAGTGTGCCATCACTAGGCTCTGGAGCTGCAACATAACACAATATGCTATAACAGTGCTACATTATTACTGAAGAAAAAAGTGAGTGCGTGAGTGAGTTGCGTTTAACGCCGCTTTTAACATTATTCCAGTTATATCACGGCGTGTCAGCTTAATGTGGGAGGAAAGCCCGAAGTGATGCAGGTCTCAGACGTTTACCACTTCGGTGAAACCCACGAAACATAATCGGGGCGAACCGGGATTCGAACCCACAATCATAGGTTTCTGGCGTGCCCAAGGGACGCAACTCTGCACAGCGAATCGCGGCGCCTTAGACGACTGGGCCACCCGTGCCCCCCTGAAGAAAATAGCCAACACATATCACATATGTACGTTTAACATTAACACTTATACTCTTAATATATTGAGTTGAGACAAATGGATTTAGAACACATGGAGATATCACTCACCTGAGACATATGGTGCTTAATGAATGAAAACGTCTCTACCAATCCTCCCCTTAAAATATACGTTAAATCTACGTCTAAAAAAGCCACAGAGATAACACCTGATCTATGGTGCGCAGTGATACCATCAAGACTGCAAGCCTGGTCGTCATGATCGACGTGAGTCTACTTACGACAGGTTTCTGAAAAGGAAACAATACGGTGATAATATAACATTTATATGTAAAATGAAATTATATATAAAAATAGACTTGACTGGGTACTCGTATCTATTACATGTCATAGTCCGTAACACTGTCGAAGTGCAGATGTTAATACCACCAAGCCCCATGTATATAAAGTGGTGAAATCAAAAATATATAATGTTTAAAAAATACCATGTTGTTATATATCCTTTGTGAAACTAGTTATTCAAGGTCATGACACAAATACTTCACCTTTTCCAAATGTGAAAGCTTCACCCCCTGTTGCAGTGGTGGAGGATTGACTCTCGTCGCATTGCAGAGGTCGTTGTGAGAAGCTGACGGTCGACACAGATGTAGATTCCTTCACAACCTGAAGTATGCATGTCGATATTACATGTGTCCAACCCATATACCATTTCCATTAATGGGTTGAAGTTGTATTTGTTGTCAACAAATACAAGTTTAATCCTTATATTAACGGATATATAAAACATAACAACACAATCCACTTAAACACCAAACTTTAATGTTTTACATCGAACTATAGTAGTTGCTTTTGTCGTCATCCGCCCCAAACAGTCCATGGGAGTTACGTCCCTTGGTTTTTAAAAAAGCCATAAAATGGCTGCTACGTCAATGTCATTCATTTGAAATAGAAGTTGCACCCAGAAAAGCTAGAATTGGAAAGAATTCCAGACCGGATTGATTCTGAAAATGTATTAATAAAACGTTTTGTATACTTTGGGTGCGTGTTTGAGTCATACTAAGGCTAGATGAGCTGCTGAAGACGGGGAGTACAGCTTGAGGCGGTGCGGTTTGGATTCCCGATGCATGTTGGCCTACAAGACGGTGTGGAGCTAAGGGATTTCTTTTGGCAGGTAGAGCAGTATCATGATCAGTTGTGGCTGAAGTCGGTGATCAGACATATCATTCATAGCCTGAATCGTATGGTGATACCGTCCCTATTTGACGTTATTTGTCGACACTGAGGAATTCCTCTAAAGAAGTTCTGTATATCTCGCTCGATCGTCAACGTAAAAACATCACGCGACATACTGACGTTCATCGGGAAGACAGCTTGGTTGTGGTCATCTTGGCGAGGTCACCCGCTACTGTCAATATTTAGTCTTCAGTTCTATCTATCGTTAGCACAACCTCATTTATACACTTGAGTAAAATAGCAGACACACGCGATCTACTATACACGTCCTCACAAAGAAATAGAAATAAAATACGAATCGGATGTATTAATTCTCAAATTCGTCCTCATTCAACATTATATTGTCACTACCGCGGAGGGAGTGAGTGAGTGAGTTTTGTTTAAAGCCGTTTCAAGCCGGTGAGCTTGATGTTGGAAAACGCCCGAGATGACGCTAATCTGAGATGTTAAAATAATCATAAATAGGGAAAACCGGGATTCGAACCCTCGGTCACAGGTTTCTGTCTGTCATAAGAGATGCAACCCAGCAGTGGCACCCTAGACGAATGTTCCACCGTTTCCCCTTCAGCGGGGTCTTAGATTTGAATTTATTACATCAGCGAATCGTCATTCATTCTCAAGTATGGTTTAGTGATTACGTAATGTGCAATGTGAATGAAGCGGTTTGCTATATCTATTTCAATTTTAAGTGATGTGCACAAAGGTTTGGTATAACGTGGCACTTACAATACAAATAAAGCGCTGTGTTAATTCCGGGTTGATGAGCGTGACGTAGGATCTGCTGTTGGTTGTGTCTGTTCTGTTCATCAAACATCTCACCGGGTTTGTTGCTGGGACAAAAATGAAACGTTAATCTAATTCGCATGAAGCAATCCTCTAATGTATTGATTTAACAAACAAACTGCCAGCTAAATCACTTTAACACTGTTAACTTCACGTGGACAAATAACGCGCACCAAAATGGCGGAAAGTGTCTCGAAAAGTAGAACCAATCAAGTACACCTAATTAAGTCCAGTAGATATATGCAATATACATGTAGCTTAAGATTATGCCTTGGCACAATGATAGTTTATTATGTGAGCAATGTTTTCAGTGGTGGAGCCACTTTATTTTCTATTTCCGTTTGGCCATGGCGTCCACTTTCCAATATTTCTGTCCTTTACAGTCAAAGGTTTTTATGATATACTAGTATCTCAACAACAATATATCTATACCTACCATAGTATAACGGTGCGGAGCAACCGGTGCAGCTGCATGTGGTGCTGTCGCCCTTCTGCAAAGACGTGGAGCTACTGCAGCCGGTCAGTGACGCTGGACATGCAGTGGGCGGGCTTGTGACCGTCAGGAGACCCTGTAGCTCCCCCGGGCAGGCCACGCCCACGCTGCCGAGAACAGCTGTAGATGGGAATCAAGTTAACGAGCGCAGCGTGTTTGTGTTCCATCGTTAAATGAAAACTATATAGTACCTGACCTTGTACAGATACTGAAAATGTGAGGCACTCTACTGTTAAACCTTACATTGTACCAACACTGAAATATTAAGGTGTTATTTTGTTTTTCTTACAACGTTTCTATTGGAGGAAATGCGAAAAGGATCAATCCACGTACCGTTGAGTTTCGATTCACATACAGTAAACTTATGCTTATACAGTATGCTTATAACGAACTGACGGATATAACGAACTGTATATTCTGGTCCCGCCCATTTGTTGTATATACGCTTATAACGAACTACGGTTATTACGAACTAAGATAAGGGGTCCCTTTGAGTTCGTTATAACCGTAGTTTACTGTAATTGTAACCGCTATTTTTCCTTTCAATACCAATGGAATCTGTTTCTTTGGCTAATTGAGACTTATTATTCTCTGGCGTTGGCGTTTTTTGTATTGCTAATTAAAATCACTTTTAGAAATTGAGAAATATTTTCAAGTATCTAAAGTACAAATTTTATGTATAGCTTCGATGAAGTCCAATACTTCTTTCCATACAGAGTTTATCCTTCTGAATACTTGTCTGTCTAACGGGTTATCTGTTAAAAGGAAGGAGGTTCCGGCAAATTTGTAGTCCTCGGAAATGTGAATCAAGTCCTAAAACATGACCGTGTGTGCCTGCTGGTTTAACACCTATGAAGGGTATCAGTTTAACGATGAATAGTAACCGAAATTAGACCGACACAATGTCTTGATTCCATCCAGGTATTAATTACAAACTCTAGAACAAGGCAAAAATGGACACCAGACCTCAGAGCAAAATCCTCCTTGAAGTACCCATGCTTCAGATTCATCATGTAAATATCCATGACACGTTTTAAACAATGGGAATGATCGACAGCTACCTTCTCTGACGAAGACGTGGTATCTGTGTTCAGGGTAGGGCGTGGCGAGGTCACACACGTTGGTGAGGTAATCAGCACTTAAAGCGGCCGCAGTGATGTACTTCACAAGGAATGGAGCTGTCGCCGGGCCTTGAAGAAATCATTGAATAGTTCATATTTGTTTGTTGTTTATCATCCAAAACGTCGATATCGCTTGGGTGAGATCAAGCGATATCTACAGTGTATTGATTATAGTGCTCATGGTTAATAGATACGTATTTCATTTCAGATTACCTGTGCATGCAAACATGTCAGACTTTGAACAGATGTCATGAGTATTACCTGTGATTGTGGCTTGAACGAATGTGGCGATATTTCCAGTTGTTTCCCCGGAAATGAAGTGAAGGCAGGTGAAGGCGTGTTGAAGGCCGCCAGCCTCTGCCACGCCTTGGCTGCTCCTGTCAGAGATACCAACCGCTCATACTGACTGGATTTCATTACTTTAAACATGGTAAGACATACGTGATGGTGCTTGCTTGGATGGCCATTATCTTTTACCAATTGTTTGCTGATGTGATGACGAAGAAGTAGCATATGCGCGAAGTGAGTTAGGAAATCAGGTTTTATACCACTGCCAGCAGTGTCATAGCTTTGTCACACCTTACGTTAAGTCCTGTCTAGTGGTTGGTGACAAGAGTAAGTGAGTGAAGGAGTTTGGTTTAACGCATCTTAGAACAGTATTCCAGGCATATCATGGCGAGTCAGCTTAATGTGGGAGGAATGCCCGCAGTGATGCAGGTCTCAAAAACCCAAACACGTGTATCGTGCTGACAAATCTAGAAACATAATAGCCGCGAACTGGAATTCAAACCAATAATCATAGGCTTCTGATTTCAGGCTTCCCAAGGGACGCAACTCTTCAAAGCGAATTGCGGCGCCTTAAACGTTGATAACAATCAATGCGATATAATAGCAAGCATTTTTTTATTCCACAAGATCCCTAGACTGGGGATGTGACTGTAGTGTAGCAGCCAACGTCGCCATCTGCATAGGAGTAAATTAGATATCAACAACAGACCCGTGAATATCCGGGATAGAATTGGTCTTCAGCAACCCATGCTTGCCGTAAAAGGCGACTATGCTTGTCGTAAGCGGCGACTAACGGGGTCGTGTGGTCAGGATCGCTGACATGGTTGATACATGTCATCGTATCCCAATTGCGTGGATCGATGCTCATGATGTCAATCACTGGATTGTCTGGCCCAGACTCGATTATTTACAGACCGCCGTCATATAGCTGGAATATTGCTGTGTGCAGCGTTAAACAACAAACAAACAAAACATAGATATCAACAACAGGATGCAGCAAGAAAGTAGTGCTTACTGTATAACATATCTGCTGCCGTCGGTAGCAATGCAGTTGTAAGTTGTTGTCAGGTCGATCTGAAGTAGAGGACCTCCTTCAAAAGTAAAACCTAGGACACTTGAGCCTTGAAAACTCAGCTTCTCGTTACTTCTGGACATGTACCAGTTACCTTGTATAGGGAAGTCACACTGACAATCTGTAAAAAGAGGCATCACCTATGTCAATTTCCAGGAATGTGCAAGTTACATGGCTGCTTCGAAATACTAGTAAAAATGAATTAGTGAGTGAGTTTGGCTCAACAATTTTGAGCAGTATTTAACTCATGTCACGGTGTGTTAATGAGGAAGGAAAACCCAAACTGTAGACGTCTACCAGTTGTTGAAGCCAACGAGCACCGTTATGATGCTGACAAGCCAGGAATCCTATCAGGGCGATATTGTCAATCTGTCCAGAGAGTTCAGATATGAAAAATTTAAAAAAAATTATTTTGGACATTAATAGGTCTTGATATTGTCCGGAATGCAGATGTCTTGATGAAAACATTCGTGAATTGAAACATCACATCCTAGGACAGTCTCTTCAAAATCTATTTGCGGTTGCAATATGATGTTTCCTAGGATGGATATATTTGCATCTTTGTTTATCAAGAAATTGAGTGTAGATAGTGTGATATATATTTCAATATGCTCGTCTAAAAGGGTTAAAGATTGGAGTTATATTTTTGTCCAGAAAATGATAATATAACGCTTTAAATGTCTTTGTGACAGTTTATAAACCAGAGAAAACAATTCTTCTCGGTTTTTGTTGAGAATATAAACTCTCAGGCTCCCTCTCCTGAGAAAATCACACCGAAAAATACACATGAAAAACAAATACCAGACATGCTGTGCCAAGAGAAGTGTTGACATCACCTACCTGATTCCCGAACAAAGAGGAGAATGCTCCACAAGACTACAAGACACGTTTGCATCTTCATCTTCAGCATCCTGTCATGTTCAGAAGAACATGTTAATGGCCCTCCAGGATCAGCAACAATTAAGAGGCTACACACCTACGACAAACTTCCCTACTGGGTTAAAAGTCACAACACCCCTCTGTCACATAATGTATCTCCGACAACGACCTATAACATTGTGCTAACCCCACGTTTAACGTTGTGTATGACTGTGAACTGTGTATCACCAATAGAGAGACATATGCAAGCGAGGTGTTTGTGAAGAAGACCTTGTGTGTCAAAAGAGCGCCTCACGGGCAGATATGTAAGGTGGCTTTACTGCTATTGACGACCCTATTTCAAATTAATGTTGGTGGTTTATTGTGTGAATGAAAGCATTAGTATTAAGGGTCCGGCATGCTTGTATTGCATAGTGGAAGCAACTCTTGAACCGACATAGAAGGTCATATTGCATTGAGATCTTTTGGTCTTGTTGAAAAGATGGTAATATAATCTTTCAACTGGAAAGTACAAACTGTTCCACACACGTGTTTAAAGATATGGACTGCAATACGTTTGGTAATATTTCACACTTTTGTTTTGTGAAAAGGTTATATGTTATTAAGAAACCGCGCCTCGCGATTTTGGTATATATTAGGGAGAGGGAGCCTTTACAGCCTGAGGATCTACATTCTCAACCCAAAGGGAATAATTATTTTCTCTGGCTTATAAACCGTCACAAAGAAAGTTTAGCTCTGACTGGCAAACTCAAAACAAGACAATTTGGCCGCGACTTTTAACTTAAGCTTCAGGTATACGGGTGATCTGGTGTAATTTAATAATGGTCAAATAGCCAGTAAATAAAGGAGACCAGAAAAACCGCCATATCTGTGTCATATTTAGATCTACCCGTGATCTATCCGGGTTAGAGTTGGCCTTCAGCAAGCCATGTTTGTTGTAAGAGGCGGCAAACGGGATCGGGTGGTCAGGCTCGCTGACTTGGTTGATGCATGTCATCCTATCCCAATTGCGTAGATCGATGTTTATGATGTCAATAACTGGATTGTCTGGTCCAGACTCGATTATTTACAGTCCACCGTCATATAGTGTGTTTTTATGGTTTTAATGTTTCTAGGTTTGTCAGCATCATGCCCGTGCTCGTGGGTTTCACCAAACTGGTAGGCGTCTGAGTCCTGCATCACTCCGGGCTTTCCTCCCTCATGAAGCTGACACGCCATGAGAACCCAAACTCACTCACTCACTCTCACTCTGACAGTAGGAGGAGTACAATACTTTTTATACCCCAAAATAATTACTTGTAGAATATCCAGCATGTTCAGCGAACGATTATATTTATTAATATCTGAGGATATGTTTGTCCCCCGTTTGTTTTGTTAATTCCAGTCCATAACCTCCCTCATCTACCGACCCGTGAATATTTCTTCAGCAACCCATGCTTGCCGTAAAAGGTGACTATGCTTTTCGTAAAAGGCGACTAACGGGATCGGATGGCCAGGCTCGCTGACTTGGTTGATGCATGTCATCGATCCCAATTGGTGGATCGATGCTCATGATACGTCGGCCCATCGACATCATTGTGAAAAGCCGTAGACAGTGACGACGTGCCCATTGAAGCAACAAACAAGCAGCAGTCTGTAATGCAGATGACTTTCTACTGAACGTATATGTTACAATACTTCGACTGAGTGAGAATGGTTTTAAGCTGCTTTTAGCAATATACCAGCAATGTCACGGCAGAAATTGCCTTCACACATTGTACCCATGTTGGGAATCGAACCTTGGTCTTCGGCGTAATGAACGTTTTAACCACTAGGCTACCCTACCGCCCTACTATGCTTCAAAAAAGGGGAAGGATGTGCGCTTTGTGTCTGGAATATAATCCGAAATGTTTTCTTTAAACAAGCACACATACACATGAATTAAGTAATCATAAGTGAATGCATGAAAGAATGAGGCAATAGACTTTTTAAATACGTGTTCTCGAATATACATGCCTCTAGAATACATTATTTATGCACTGTACGCGTAGTTTACCTGAGTAAACAGTGCGACCAACATGTTTCTGACATATGTAGGGGGCAGGAGTGAGTCAGTTGTCTCAGGCGCCACAGTTTGCTTTGCAGAGTTACATCCCTTGTATATCGACTGTCAGGATCGGCCAGTCTCACAATTGTGATCTTTGATCAGTCAGCAACGTACATGTTCTGTTGGGTCTACAACCTGCTTCAAGATGGACATGGCTGTTTTGCAGCGGAATATATATATGGCACAATTTGACAACGAAAACACACATGCGGTATGTCGCCAAAATGTCCCTTAAGTAACATTAAAACAATTACTTATTGTAAAAACGTATTATAGTAGGTATACCAGAGTTATACACGTTGCAGATTAAACGTGGCATCGAACAAAGAAATCAGGTATGATGAAGTGAGTGAGTGACTTTGGTTTAACGCCGCTATGAATAGTACATTAGTTAATCAGTCCTTGTCAGTTTGATGTGGAAGGAAAGCTCAAATAGGTAGAGATCCTTTATCACTTTGGTGAACGAGCTTTGGTTTGGTGGTAATCTGAGATTCGGCGCACGTCCATAGGTTCCTGGTACGCGTAAGGGAAGAACCTCTGCACAATTAATTGCGACGTCCTAGACGTCTGGGCCTCCAGTGCCGTCAGTTATAGTTACGAGATAACGGTGATACCAGTTATTTAATGCATCATCAGGTAGTGCCTAGCATACTATATAAATACCGAATATATACCGGATTCTTAACAACAGGACTTCAAACAATTTGAACAATTATAATTAGCAGCATGAAACCATGCAATGTGAAAAAGCGACAAAACCCTTTCCGTATTCATAGTAAACCTCTGCTAAAAGCAGAGTCGATCATCCGATTTCGACTATATCATGAACGTGTGTCAATCGTTCATCTGTAATAAAACCACGGTACAAGTCCAAATAGGGAATTGCATCGGACATTTTTGTGTGTCCACTTTTGGAAATGTCCTCCACATGTTTACCAAAAAACTTTTTGAAAGCCTTACTGACACCTTGCATGTTGTAACCTTGATCAAACACCTTCTGAGCAAGAGTCGTATGAATCTGTTTGAAATCTTGGAAGAAAGGGCATGCTCGATTGTACCTCAAAAGTTGTGACATGCAGATACCAAAGACTGAAGCTGCAGGAAAATTACTCGACACAAAAGGAAAGTATACTATTTGAAAGTCTTGTGGAGAGTGTTTTGTCACTCTGAATCTTTAATCATAGATCTAAATATGAAACAGATGAGGCGGTCTATCTGGTCTCCTTTATTTCTAGTTCAGGTGGGTAAATCAGTTGACGGGAATTGGCTATTTGATGGTTAGTGAACGAAATCAGATCATCGATATCCCTCAAGCTGAAGTTTAACTTCTTGGCCAAAATACCTTGTTTTGAGCAGAAATTCCAATGTGCATAAAAAAAAGGAACAACAAGAAGGGGGGCACAATTGGTGCCCATGGGGATGCCTTCTTGCCTAAATGTCCTACCCCACAATTTTACATGGATGTTATCAATGAGGAGGTCCAGCATTTCACATACAGTTTTCTCAGTAAACTTCAGATAACATTTGCTTTCACTTTTAACAAATTGACCAGAGCCTCTGAAGAAGGATGTGTAACTATATCTGTGGTCACCACGTTTTGTAAGAAAATCCCCAAGGAATGAAGTTTTCCCCAAAGTTTGTCATGTCAGATAGTGGTGTGCAAAGTTGGAAAAGTAAATGTTTTCATAGAATTGAACGTGGTTCTTTTCTGAGATTGTAAAAAGTCGAGCAAATCCTCTGAAATTTTGAGAATCCATATGGTATTAATTCCAGTTGTCTCAAAATCTTTGTGAATATAACGAAACTCCTTCTTTGATTGTATAAGGGAATGGTTAATCGTTGAGACAGGGATTTGAAGGTGCATGTGGTGCACAGCAATATATCTCTCATTGTACGGTTTGTTTGATTGAACTGATGCAGGTTGTGGCAGATTTCTTTCTTACTTATAATTATCGCATTATTTTATATGTCACTTATACCAAGTTCTTTGATAAAATAATTAATGAAGCAATGCATACATATCATGGTTATGTTTTTTAGGCCTTGTTAGTGGGAACAACTAGAGACTTTTCGTGTAGGATAGCCAGACTTTGGATGACAGCTGGGTGGGACAGAATGGGTTTGTTCCATTTCTGTTTCCTCTTCTTCAGTTTGTGCATTCTTCCAATGACAACATCCCGCACAGATTTAACCTACCCTGAAAGACATTCAACATGTTGCTTTTCACTATTGTTCCGTTTATTTATTCGATAGCACCCATAATGATTTTAAAGTTGTCGAAGGTTGGTATTGTCAACAATAGAGAAGTCACCTGTGACAATATGATCTGGTAGCAGCCCCCTACTGCTGATGGCAGCCATAAGTAGTGGATTTTACATCATGATATACCATGATAAACACTTTCCTGTGAATGTTACTGTAACTGTTCAGAATGTTACTGTCTAGGATGTCGGAGAATATTAAATGTAAGGCATCAATTCCAATACGTCCTTGGGATGATTTATATGTATTAGTTATTATCGTTTTAATACATATCGATAATCCATGATTATCTAGAATAAGAAGTCTAGCACTTGATGGTTTCATGTCTAAATATATACAATTATACGATAGTCAATAGATAGACAATTAAAAGCAGAAAGAAAATAATATGCGCATCATTATTGGATCGATAGTTACTGTTCTTACAAAGGTATTTTTAAGTGTATGTGAGTTCACTTTGTATTCGAATTTTATTGGCTCAAAGCACATTATAGTATCATTAGTATCATAGCAGTCTGTTCCTAATTCATGAAGTCACAAAAGAACAAAATATACACTCTTGGAGGTATATACAATGCCGGGCAAAAGAATGCTTACACTTGAAAATTGGTTTTGACCAAACATTACAGACGTTACATAAGCGTTATAAGGCTGACCTGTTGTGAGATACGCATTGATGTGATGCATGTAATATCGCCGAGGATACCCATATAAAATACATCACCATCGAATAACCATTTCTCATTTGTTTCATTTTTTAGCCACCACCAAACATTGGTGTATATTTTCAGCAGTGATATAAATACATCATAAAAGTTACCACGAGCAAACACATGCTTTTGCCACTTTAATTATTACAGTTTTTGTGACAGTGAATATCAACAGTGTAAATGTAATTAACAGATACAGATAACGCCGATGGTGAAAACCTTTTGTCACACTGATGTCAGAGGATACTCACATGAAGGAAACCCTTTTTACGTGTTTCTTGTTCCTTATTTATGGATATGAATAAACATTATACCTCACATGTTTACATATACCTCGGTTATTGACGTTTGGTGTTGTATTGTACTGATATGTACACGACTACATATGATACATGTGTTGCCGTAAGATAGCTGATGTACCGTTAAACAATTATCAACCACATTATTGTAACATTGTACGGCTTGGCTATGGAGTTATCCAACTTGCGTGGATAATGCCGATCGCTGGATTGTTTGGTCCGCCGTCATATAGCTGGAATATTGCTGAGTGTGGCGTTAAACAACAAACCAACCAACGAACACCAACCAATTTCAACCTTTTTATTTCTTTATGGATATACGCAACAACACCTCAGCAACGGAGAAAGCAGTTTATCCCATGTCCAAACGATTGTGAAGTGAATTTTTCTATTCATCAGATAGGTTGAAACCATTATGGTGTATCACATGTACAAACGTGATAATTCCGATTAATGCCCTTTTCACAGGATATACCATCATGCATGTTTCCAGCACCAGAAATTATATCCTCACAGTATGAAATAATGATGATAAACGATAGCACCCGTTTGAAAATAATACATGTACGCTTTAATTATCTAAGTTCTTTTACAGTTGAATCAAAATTGAACTCAGCGTTTGTCATGTGTTTAATTAGCTTCAAACATTCATTCAACCCCAACATGAAATCTGAATGTATTTATCAAGATAAACATCACGGCAACATACGTTAGGCAATATTCTTTAATACACACATATATAAGATCGACGCAGGTTCTGAAGAAGCAACCGATATTTATGTGTACATATATGCCAGATCACAACAGGATTACTCTCAACACCGAGAAGCGGACACTCCATATACAAATGCTCAATGGCGACAGTCACACACTGACTTATTGTTTACCTCCAGAGATCTCTACTTCTATCGCCATTGCTCCATGAAAGACGTATTCATTCGTGGCTTAACATTCACGACAAAGCTTTCTCTGATGGCCGAGGCGTCAATCTCTGGTTGTATACAGCCTATGCCACCTTCACTGTGTAAGTGAGACACCATAAAGGCGAGAAGTTCTTCTTTTTCATGACTATGAGGTCGCAAGGTGACGGTATATGACACTTAAACATTCGCTGAAAGGAGTCATCTTTTAATAGCTACAGGTGTATGACTACAATGGCGGAGAACTGAACGTTAATTATGAAGATTGACTTTAGTTGGAGTTTACTCCTAATTCTGCTCGAAGTTGCAGGTGAGTGATCAGTTATTTTAAGGAATAACAGAATTCACATGAACAGAAAATGAAATAAGAAACATTTGCTTTTAAGTAATGAGATGCACGTAACATCCAACTGAGACAAGTTTTCATGAATGAAACGGATTTCTTTTTGTTTTGTGAGAAACATATCGATGAGATTATGCTGGTCTCAATTTACATATGAAATAATGAGGGCACTTTATTTACACGTATCATACGTGACTACACTTAAATGTTTTGAAACTGTAAGCCCCAAATGTGTGTACCAATATGTTACTAGTATATAAACTGCCGGAAAGACACGTATACACGTAAAAAATGGATATCAAAACGTTGATTTGCTGAAAGTGTCGTCGAAACACTGCAAACTTGAAGTCCAAAACATAACTATAATATCTATATCACATACATCACAATCG
Organism: Haliotis rufescens; assembly: GCF_023055435.1. Lineage (NCBI taxonomy): Eukaryota > Metazoa > Mollusca > Gastropoda > Lepetellida > Haliotidae > Haliotis > Haliotis rufescens. The sequence goes on along the minus strand of NW_025964361.1, from coordinate 31,071,261 downwards.
AGTAACCATTTTTTGTTTTATTTTTAGCCCCTATCAAACATGGATGTATACTTTCTTTTGCCCTGCATTTTATTTTTAATGATGCCTGATTGGCGGACGGCAGGGTTTCACATAAGCCTTATAATAGCGAGTAAATGCATCATCTTTTCGTTATAAAGTACATAACACGTTTACTACCAGTATGAATCTAACATAAGTACATGCTAAGCGTTACTGTCCTCCAGGAACACAGAGCCTCTGTGAGTTTCCGAGTACTTTCCAAGGGTCCTACATGCTGTCCAAATACAACTCCGTTGTTAACGTGAACGTGTCGCACATCGACGGACTGGGTCTTATCGACGCGCCACTGCTGGAGGGAGATATTGGCAAACAATATGACTGCTTAGCAAATAATGGATCTAAATATGTCATCCGGTAAGGACAATTAACAAAAATATATTTAATGAAATTTTTTGTTTATTTGGACAATTGTCGGAACACAAAGAACAAATAACGTTATTGCGAAGATGATGATGAACATCAGTACGCGTGTACTATTTCATGCATAACATCGTCTACGTCTCAGATAGCAGGTTTTATAAACATTATTGGAACGTCGAAAACAGATTTATTTGTCTCAAAATCGCACTTGGTGAAATTAAGTCTGTGCAATCTTTCAATAATTCATGTTGATTATCTTAAGCCTACCTTTGGTTTTAAGTGGTTCAAAATGCAGCGTCCACATGTTACATGCAACCAAAATTGAATTACTTTTCCAGGTCATGGTTTTATTTATAATTGAGAGTGTATAAGTAAATGAATTCTGAAAAGCATAATGATAAACCGCTTTTCCCGACAACATCATGAGAGTGGCGTCCCAATGTTAAATTGTCTGTTGACACGGCTTGATGAAGGTTCGTGTTTGCAGCTCCGTCCTCGGTGACAAGCTGCCAAGTGAGGCTGAGTTCCGCTACATCTTCCTGTGTATGGACCTGACTGTAGTGTCCGACATCAAGGCTACCTTTGTCCAAGCTACCAAAACAGGTGGGAGTTACACATACACTAGTATCTCATTCCGGGGTCGTATGTCCTTGTATTAACTCACCTTTCATTCTGGATGCATGATCATAAACTGAAATTGTGTCGTCAAAGCCACTATAGTCACTTTGAGGGGTTATTATTCAAACGTAATTTACGCAGAGTAATATAATATGATCATTAATTCCTCGAACGTCATAAATTATTCTCCAAGAGTACAAATGTAGATAAACATTATTTGCTCAAAAAGCATGTATTTGGCATGTGGTAATATTGAGTGATTTTTTTAACAACACATTGAACGACATGGAGTCAACATTTATGTCAACATTTTAGGCGAATAGGCAATACCTTTAGCGACTCGGTATCTTTCTGTATGTCAACGCATTGGGGAATATGACCCGAGACCCATTTTCCAAAGCGGTGAATCTTATCTATTTTCACCTTGACTTAAGACAATCGCAACACTTAGATCGCTTTGAGTGACAGTTTTCTGGGTCTTTGTCGTGACGAGTGAACACTTTAACGACAATGCTAACTCAGATACGTCAATGGCTATAATGATGTTACACTGTCTGTGAGGTTTGTGTCAGTGTGTGATGGCTTTAAAGAAAACAACGAGAATGTGAAGAAACACGTACTGTTTCGACCGCCATAAGTTGCCTCATTTTTGGCTTGAATTGTATCTTTTTCATTTTTCTTGTTCACTCCAGTCGAAGATAGATATGCGAATATGAACATTGACATTTCACGTTTTTGTGCAGGCCCCGGAACGAAACCGTATGACGTTAAGTTTCTCAAGCTGTCTGAAGTGGGTTCGGATCCTGTGTCCCGTATCTGTGACATCCCAGAGTCCTCCTACCTCACCACTATGTACAGCGTCTTCCTGAAAACAAGTCAGTAACAACCCCACCCAAAGCGACCCGTGAAGATTCGGGGTAGAGTAGGTCTTCAGCAACCCATGCTTGCCCTAACAGGCGACTATGCTTGTCGAAAGAGGCGTTTAACGGGATCCGGCGGTTAGGCTCGCCGACTTGGTTGATGCATATCATCGTATCCCAATTGCGTGAATCGATGCTCATGATGTCAGTCATTGCATTGTCTGGTCCAGACTCGAATAGTTACAGTCCACAGTCATATAGTGCGGCGTTAAAAAACAAACAAGCAAACAAAATATATTTAGATCTATGCATACAGAATGACAAATTCTTACCACAAACCGTATGACAAGAGGGATCATTTCAACTTCCCTAAAGTCAACATTCCCTATTTGCCGAGCAATATTCCAGCGGCTACAGCCTTTGGTTTCTACATTTCACAACTTTTGAGGTACAGTCGAGCATGGGACTTCAACAAAGAGCATCATTCAACTCGCCGTCATACAGCTGGACTATTGCTGAGTGTGGCGTTAAACAACAAACAAACAACCCCACCCCAAGCTGCGATGACCGTACCCCCTCAACCATGCATCGTCTAACGAGTCTTGTCTGTATGTTGCTGATCGGGGTTAGGGATCGTCCCGTTAGAAAAGTCTGGTAATGATCTCTGTGGGTTATAAGGATTCCAGATCGAAAACATTAACCGGTGGGGTGTTCGTCCGGTCACCATCTTGTTTTCCAAAACCAGTACCGGTTTTATTTACGATCTGATATGATGACGGATGATTGGACAAAGCAGCCGCAGCTGCCCTACATCCATCACTAATGATAACTGGCTATTGTGAAGGGTTGAATGTGGCAGTGCATTGAGGTTATCAGCATTAGAACCGTGAGAACATCAGTAATGTTCTTCCTGCATGGTCTCAATGTGGACCTAAAGTTTGCAGTGTTTCGGAGAATGTTTTCAGCACAGTCAAATACAATTTTCAAGTGTCAACTTTCTATCGCTTTGCTGTTTATGTTCCCTATTAACATACACTTGTCGTAAACGTAATATTCTAGCTAGTTTTCTATTTATTATTCTACATGTGTATTCCGTGATATACCACCAACAAACACATGAAATAACCAATCTAAATAAATATATTCCTTATAAATCTCTCCGTAGAGGTGACTCAAGAAAATTATATATGGCTATATTTTCCTATTCCTTGTTAACCAGGTAACCACTCGTCGTGGCCTCGGACGTGCCCCACGGAGCTGCTCGGCGTGTACAACACCCAGGACCCCTCTTGTCCCGCCTCCTTGGACGCCTGTGTGGACAACTCATACATCCAGATGGACAACACCTCCTCCTGCACTATCCTGCCCTTGTTCAGTGGTGAGTGGAACGGCATGTCCTGACCAGCAAAGTGTTTTGTTTGTTTCTTGCTTAACGGCCCACTCAGCAATAATCCAGCTATGTGATGGCGGCCAGAAGGTTCGAAAACAACAAATTTCCTATCCTGTCTGCAAGATTGCTCTCCATTCCTAAAAAAAACAATAGACGCGAGGCCCCCGTATAATCCTTAAAGGTAAATAAATAATATGTATATAATTTTGTATTACAGTAGGTAACAATAACAAAGTTCGTATTTAAAGCAATTTAATTAATCTTTGGCGAGATCCGGTACACATATAACTCCTTGTTCCGGTCTCTATATTTCCTATAATCCCCGTCAGCATGTATTTACAACGTGCAAGCGATTGATAAAATGCTTCTTTAGGGCCCCACGAAATAATGAAGAGCCGTGTACCATGCATAGTAAATGTCACCTCGCGACGGAGCTGGGTACACGTGCAACAGCTACCGAGAACGTATTCCTCGTGCATCACACAAGGGCGACTCATACAGTATACATACAGACTGCAAAGAGTTCTGTTTTATTTTTCAAATATTTTCCACAAGACAATGTTTCATCAAAGTGCAAAAGTAGGGATGTGTTTTAATTAAGGGAACATCCTCGTAACTCAGGGCCGCGGCTCCATTATTTCTAAGGAATGGAGAGATTGACGTCACATATGTGTTTTAGTTCATTTTCGGCGTCAAGACCACGTGACAATCCTCACTTCCGCCTTGGTTCGTGTCAGGCTCGCCATTTTGAGACAAAAAGTAGATAATTATGAGTTCGAGTGTTAGGTAGATATTAGCCTTTTAACGTTGTTAATTAATGCAATGGTTTTTTTTAGCAAGTACCAAATGAAGAAGGGGGGTTTGTTAAGTTTGCCAGTATAAAACAATATATTTTTAATTGTATTTACCTGTCAATTAGTATTTCGTAGTACTGTGTAAGTAAATTTAAACTGGCACTGGAAAGCATCATATGCGATCTTTCCCCTGTATTGTTTATGTTATTTACTTGGGTTTTTTTGCAAATTGTTTTCAGCAGTTGTCAACAGGAATTATCGCAAAATGACCAAGAAATGAGCTTTTATTAAAGTGCAGCAAAACATACTTCAAGCTTGCAAATATACTATTGCAGTTAGTAAATTATGAGTTTCTTCGAAAGATTGATAGTAATCTCTACTAACTGATTAGTAAATTGTACCAGTCGTCGACAGGTCACCTATTCCAGTCTAATAAGTAAATACTGGTTTGTAAAATCTCCTGACAAGTATTTGTTTTATCTGACTGGACTGGACTGTGAAATTCACTGAGTAAGTAAGTAGACTAACTATTTCTGCCAGTGAACCAAGTCACCGAGCCTGACACCCTATCCCGTTAGTCGGATAAGTTGGTGAAGACAGTTGGTGGCACTGGATCGTCATGAGGCATTCCATCAGGTGCCTGGCACTCGATCGTCGCGAGGATCCACCAGGTCTCTGGCACTGGATCATCACGAGGGTCCATCAGGTTCCTGGCACTGGATCGTCACGAGAGTCCATCAGATCCAGGGCACTGGATCGTCACGAGGGTCCATCAGGTCCCTGTCACTGGATCGTCACGAGGGTCCAACACGTCCCTGTCAATATATTGCCGGCCGCTGCGCCTGCTATCAACTACAGGCCCGCTTGCGCAAGTTGTTGTATGACTTCGTGTTTCTGTATCTGCCTGATTGGGCACTGGATACCACAAGTCAGTCTGTGCTCCTTGTGCGCATACAGTGCTCTGTACTTGTATAGTTGTAAAATGAGAATTCATTAGGGATACATTTGCATTCGATTCCCAAGAATACATTACTCAGAATCAAGAATATATTACTTAGTTTATGGTTGTGCGTAATGCAAATTATACTAAGTAATATATAGCTTTCGACACATTACTTAATACAACTTAGCACAACGAATTCCGGCGGTGTAGATGACCGTGCCACCACCCATGCCGCTCTTATCTCAACAGATGATTGGAAAACCATCATCCTTATGTGGTATCTATGTCAATATTCAAGGGCAAAACGATGGTGTCATGCTACAGTAGGCAGTGAATGTGGGAATATTCGGAGACACAGCAATATTCTAGCATTATCAGGGAGGGTGGCATCAATAACATACTTTATCGAACCAAGGGTGCCTCATCTGCTTCCCAGCTGATGCGGCGGTAAGGACCATCCACTAACTGTTGCACAAGCTAACACAAGCCAAGTTGCACATGTATTTTGTCTCCACCAGCCAACGGCAGTGTGATCTGTGTGCACGAGGTTCGCAGCGGCAACATCACCTTCCTCCACGTCTACAACAACGATAACGAAGTCAACGACACAAACACATTCAGATACACATGTATAGTGAGTAGTAACATATCTTCTCAACCATTTACAATAGTTTTCACTTGCGTCAGCTCTTTGTAATATGAGCCATCATACAGCGAGGCCTAAACTATATGAAGGCGGAGAATTAACCTTGATATGTATAAACGCCCACACTTAACTATTTAACAACCCGTATTTGGCATCACACGTACTTCACCCCGAGCTTTACCTAATCTCAAATACGTCTTGGACTGCTTATAACCATGGTTAAGTTATTTGCTCTTGATATCCGGTGTTACAGTAAATTTGTAAAATGTGATTCAAATAGGCAATTTATTAAATGCCTAAATATTTCAGTCATTTTACAAAATGACAAAACATTTGGTCCATTTAGTTGGCGGACTGACTAAATATCATTAAGAAGTTCAATATGGCTTACAAAAACACAATAGACTAACTATGCTAGGATTAGACCCCCCCCAAAAAAAAAAAAAAAAAAAAAAATTAATAAAATAAATAAATAAATAAATAAATAAATAAATAAATAAAAATTATAAAAAAATAAAATATGTTGTCTTTCTTTTTCTTTTGATGCTATCCTTTTAAGTAACTGGGCGATGAAATAAACATCAAAATAATTCAGTCATTTTACACTTTGTTTCTGATCTGTAACAGATATAACATTATGATGAGGATCGTTCAATCATCTCTTGATATAGGAGCAGGCGTCAAAGGCGCCAAGATTCGCTGTGCAGAGTTGTGTCACAGAGCGTGCCAGAAACAGGGGGTCATGAGTTCAAATCCCGTTCACCCTGATGAAATTTCTGGGTTTCTCAGTATCATGCCGGGGCTCCTGGGTTTCATTATCTCTTCGGGCTTTCCTCCCACATTAAGTTGACACGACCGGAATTCTGTTGAAAGCGGCGTTAAACCACTGTCACTCTCTCTCTCAAGATAACATATAAGTGATAACATGATTTGAATAGATTTGTTATGACTACACTTACCATGCATTACGTTCTTCAGCACTTGACACATACAATACGTATGTAAGTGAGTGAGTGAGTGAGCGAGTGAGTATGGTTTTACGCCGCAATATTCCAGCAATATCACGGCTGGGGACACCAGAAATGGGCTTCACACATTGTACGCATGTCGGGAATCGAACACGGGTCTTTGGCGTGACGAGCGAACGCTTTAACCACTAGGCTACCCGACCGCCCCTAAGTATGTGAGAAACTCGTTTTGTTCCTACAGGCTTTACAGAAGGAGGGCGACACTATACAGCTGTCTCAGAACCCGGGGGACTGTGTGGCCAATCAGAGACCAGATACAGCTACTACTTTGGGGAAAACTACCTTTAGCTTCACTCAACCAGACCTAACCAGTAAGTGGCATCACACGTACTTCGTCCCGAACTGTACCTAGTCTCAAATACACTACTGATCACAAGAAAGTATACATTGACATGGACTGCTTATAAAAAGCAAACGACGAAATGTACACATTTTATTTGAATGCATTTTGAAGTTTCATCACTATTTATACAACGAGCCAAACGACAATTCCATGGCACTAATAGCCCTGTGATGAATTAACATCAAATACACCTGTTGTCATTACTGTAACCTTTCACAGAAAGTGTGATAACAAACATCTGAACACTTTCATAGAGCGTTGGTAATGACATCATTATTGAGCGTGAACTCCTCGGGAAGCCTAGGACATGTCGCCTCATCGATGACGTAAGCCACCTAATGACATCATTGGGTATGCGGTCCCACTCCTCCAATAGCGCACGTTAAAGTTCCTGTACGTTGTTGTTTAACCTGCCTCACAGTCCCTGTGTCATATTATTTCCCTTATATTATTTTGCCCAGCCCCTTCTGTAATGCCAAAGCGTCAAATGATGCAAGCCTAGATTTCCCTAAATTTCCCACATCATTGGGGCTCCTTTTCAATTAAGAATTGAACGTCAGTTTGGATGGGTTCATTGAAGTGTGAACGATTTTAAAAGCGCTGGTTAAACTGTGTGAACCTCTGAGCTAGTCACGTGACTACCCATTCAGCCAATCAGCATGAAAGAAACAGTGTTAACTTAAAAGTATGAAATTATTTTGAATGGAATCCCTTGTTTCTATCAATCAAATATATTTTCAGAGACAATTGTTTTCTCAAAATGTACTGACTTCTTACAGTAAGATGATTTTGGTGTGCATAGACAATCGTTATCAACCTGAATTCAGTTTCCTGTAGCCACGTTTTAAAACTTATTCACAATCTAACGATGTTTCCTTTAATTTTAGTTTATGTTTAAATATAAGCTATAAAGCGCTTTCCATATTCATAAAAATAACGAGTTCGTTGTACGATTCCGACCATACCATGTACATGTGTTTATGAATCACTATCAAATAGTGATGAGACCAGGTGTTCGCGAAAAGGGATGTTATGTTCGCGGATGCAACCACAATGGAATGGAATGCTTATGTTGCTGGAGTGTAATTAATTTGTTAAACACATATCATACATCGTTATTTAATAAACTCAAATAATTTATTTAGAGAAAAATAAATATTGAACATTTCTTATGTTTCAGAATTATGCCGTGAGTACATTATTTGAACATTACTTCATTGAATTGCAACGCTTCCTGAAGACAACATGACGTGAGTGGTATAAGAGAGGTAACTCCGTCTTGCCTAATGTTACACTGACAACGCAAGATGGCATTCTTGTTTGTTCACTACCAGAGGGTTCACACCTGCGTGCTGGTAGTGGCAACCAGATTGTGAGGCTACGGTATGAGAGTACACTCATGATATGGGGAGTAAGTGGGATTTTACAGCATCATCCAGATATTTACGCATACACCACCACATTTGAGATGAATTGAGATTTAACGTCACGTGTGTTTTTCGCTGTTTGTACCAGTCTGGTCTTAAGCCGGTTTTGTTGTGCTAGCCCTTGATTTATCGCCATTGGGTCATATCATGACAGGGTGAAACCAAATTGGGTTTAACGTCGCGTCCAAGATAATTGCCACGAGTGTGTGTGTACATGTGTATGTGTGTGTGCTTGAGTGGGGGCTCGCGCGTGCGTGCGTGCGAGCGTGCGCGCGTGCGCGTGTGTGTGTATGTGTGTGTGTGTGCTTGTACTAGTCCAGACTAATGCCGATGTTATAGTGCTAGTCCACTGATATACCATGCCGCAGTTTAACATGACTACCCCACTCAGATACAGTCTACTGACTCCGAGCCGTCTAGTCCTTGTTTCAGCATTTAATGCTGAGCGCCAGGCGGGGTAACAACAAATACCATCTTTTAACGTCTTTAAGTATGACGGATCGAATCCCCGATTTTCCGCTCCCAGGTCGGGTCCTTTTCCACTTATGACAGGGATAGAGTGTGATGGAATATGACGCCGCTTTAGTACTTCAACTAACTACTACTAAGACATGACCGTGAACTATGTCAGCGGTCCCCGTGAAGATTTGGGGTTGAATAGTTCTTCAGCAACATATGCATGCTGTAAAGGCGACTATGCTTGTCGTAAGAAGCGAATAACGGGATCGGGTGATCATGCTTGCTGACTTGGTTGATGCATGTCATCGTATCCCAATTACGTGGATCGATCCTCACGACACCAATCACTGGATTGTCTGGCCCAGACTCGGTTATTTACAGACCGCCTTCATATAGCTTGAATATTGGTGACAGCGGCAGCAAACAAACTTCGCGAGTGAGGTTATTGGGCCACCCACGCCCGTGTATACGGCTTGATAACAACGACTGGTAAACGAAGCCCCTTCTGAAATTTAATAGCATTTCCGACCTATGCGTTCGTTACACATTGAATATATATTAGGTGATATATTTTCGGCGTTGGGCTAAACTCTTCACTCGTCACGCCAAAGATCTGTGTTCGATTGTTTGAAGCCTTTCCTGGTGTTGTGAAGCCCATTTCTGGTGTCCCCAGCCGTGATATTGCTGGAATATTGCTAAAAGCGTCGTAAGAACATACTCACTCACTCACTTTTCTGGTGTTACCCATGGGGTACCATGGGGTATAAAACGTTTATCACTTTGATGTAAGCCGTGAGCGCAAGCATGGTACGGATCAACCAAGGATTATAATCAGGGGTAATCTGGGATTCGAACCCACGGCTATTGCATCCTGGCACGACTAAGGGGCACAACTCTGACCAGTCACGACTACGCCATCATGCCCTATTTATGTATGAAATATAAAAATTTGGACACAGAAAAGTTAATATCAACAACTGTGATTGTGACCTACATGTTTACAACAACTTGGGAAATATCACACTCAAACTCGTGTATTAAACACGAGAGAAACACATTTATTATTCACCACGCATAGTCACTGTAACTATCAGTTTTGAGAATTCAATCACAACATTTGACAACGCATTTCAATACGCATGTAGATATCACTGGGACCAGGCAATTACAGCACAGAACGTAGTTCTTGACAGTTGAGTTCAGTATTCACAACAGCTTGAAAAGAGGAATTACCGAAGTGATATTGACTGTAAACGTGTTCTCCTTTCAATAGTTAAAGTAGAGCCCCCCTTCTACCATAGCGAATAGACTCATAAAGCGTCGCTGCATACAAATGGTGGAATATATGTATCATGTTGTTGGCTATCCTGGCAACTAGGCCTGTCTTTGTCATTCTATTTATGTTCCTTTCAACCCGTGCGTTAACCTGCAGCTTTCTTATTGCATATTCGACTTTACTTTCAAGGGACATATTTCTATTGATATTTGCAAAATATCATTAAAAAGATTGGAAATTACTTTGCTTTTGGCCAAGATACAGTGTTACCAGATTGCCCGAGCAACGGTGTGGGGCAGGGTAATCGCATCTGTGTATGTTTGTTGTGTTATCTGTGCTGGTGAAGGACTAACCCGTCGTAATGGACGACGTTTCGTCGTATCGGATCAATGGAGGTTAAGGAACTAGTGAAAGACCAGGTAATCAAAGCTCCCATTAACTTACCTGTTCGAAATAGTCTACACGTGGTACATACAGACATTGTCATTTTACTGTAGTACGTTTACTGCGAATTGAAACACAGTGTCCAAGGGAAAGTTGTATCTACTATATCCCTAGTTTAGAATTTTTTTTATATTAGAACCATGTATATTAAGATGTCAATAATCGTAAATATTGACGTTATTAAGTTTTTAAGAGTATGCTATTCCCAAGTCATTAAAAAGTTATCAAATTATTATACAAAACTGCACTGGGTAAATAGTAAGCATACAGTGTATCTTATCTCACGTGAATGTCACCCATGATATATGTACTAAACCCATACAATGTAACATATATTGAGATGAAATATTAATTAATCGAAAGAGTCCTGAGTTACTCAAGCGTTCATGACAGCTGGGGATTGTTTACCATTGTACTATATACCATTATAACGTACACTAACTTATTGACATTTGATTAGACGGCCTATTCCTCATATGATCTAGAAATAGTTTGCAACAACAACAACGACAATACACCCGAGTGAAGACTGATGAATCATGAAATTGTTTTTCACCGTGCTTTTTTGAGCGAATTTTCATTCATTCATTATACAGCGATAGCTGCATTTATTTGTGTCAGTACACCCTGTCCTGTTGATTTGTTCACGTGGTATGTCGGTGATATCATGAGCATCGATTCACGCAATAGAGATACGATGACATGCCAAGTCAACGAGTCTGACAACCCGATCCCGTTAGTCGTCTCATACGACAAGTATAGTCGCCTCTTACGACAAGCATGGGTTGCTAAAGACCCATTCTAGCCCAGATCGTCACGGGTCGATTGATGCCCAGGAATATGGGGTGTACCCATACCCTAAGATGTGACATGGGTGATTATCCTTGGGATAGGGTGAGGGGTGAAGTAATGGTTGTATCAAATATATCGTTGTAGCTGTCACATCTTCAAGTTCCCCAACAACAGCAGCTGCACCTACACCTATATCTACATATACAACAGTTAGTCCTGGCCTATCTACAGCAGCAACTGTAGGTCTAGTTCTAGGTCTTCTAGTGCTGCTCTGTCTCGTGCTCCTGGTGGTGGTCTGTCTGGTCCTCTGGAGGAGGAAAAAGAGGATGGAGGTGGTGGATATCAAGAGGAGATCGGAGGGGAGGGAGGAGAGGAGGAGAAGAAGGAGAGAGCGACGTCTCAGACGCATGCAAGGTATTCTATGTCATGTACTAAATAGGCTACACATGCAGTGTCATATACATGGGTATAATTTTTGTTTGTTTGTTGTTAACGCCGAATGAGCAACAGTCCAGCTATACGACGGCAGCCTGTAAATAATAAAGTCTGAACCAGACAGTCCAGTAATATACATCATAAACATTGATCTTTGTAATTGGGTGAAGTGAAATTGGGTTTAACTTATATAGCGACGTTCATGCACGTGTGTGTGTGTGGCTGCTTGTACTAGTCCGGGCTGAGCCCACTGAGATACCATGCCGCAGTTTAACATGAATACCCCACTCAGACACAGTATACTGACTCCGAGCCGATTATTCCTTGTTTTAACCCCTTAATGCCGAGCGCCAGACAGGGTAACAACAAGTACCATCTTTTAACGTCTTTTGGTATGACGCGGCCGGGGATAGAACCCCGGACCTTCCGCTCTCCAGGCGGACGCTCTACCACTAGACCACGGAGGCGGTCTTTGTAATTGGGATACGACATGCATGAACCTAGCCTGACCACCCGATCACGTTAGTCGCTTCTCACGTCTAACATGGGTTGCTGATCTACCCGGGTCAACATGCATATGAAGTACGACTACCCATGTATCATTTCATTGTATTGGGGGAGAATCTTTTAAAAGAAATTAACGATGATATTTGTCAAATGTAATTGATATTACCTCGGTGAAAACAGACATATTATGAAGCCAGATGTACAATAACATTCGGCGTCTCTACAGAGGGACTTCAGCCTAACGGCTCCGACAGTGACTCGAGTGACTCCGGCTACAGTGGACGGTCGACGACGTCGTTGTTCAGACCCGAGGACGGTCATGGAGAGCATGAAGACGAGGAGAGGAAGAGCCCGGAGAAGAAAACGAGACGAGTATTCGATGACGAAGGAAACCTTCTATATGAGGTTGGTACCAAGTAATTATGGCCTCATATATTTATGCTACGCTGTGTCAAACATCACGAGAGAGCTTAAATAAAATCGGCAAAGACATTCTAACTGTAAAATTAATACGAGTATGAGTGAATTTTATTCAAGAATATTTATAATTATTTTGACTCCATTTGAAAAAATAATTTTGTTTATAGTTGTTTAACGCCGCAATAGCTATACATTTAAAACGACTGTCTGGAAATAATCGGGTCTTCAGCAGACAATCCAGTAATTGATAACAAAGGCGACAATTGACCCCGGAGGTTTCGCAATCTACCAAGTCACCGTGTTTGACCACCCGATCTATTAAGTCCCCCCTTACCACCAGCATAGGTTCCTGGAGAAGGTTGTCATAAGACGGGGGGCACGGGTGGTCCAGTCGTCTAAGGCGCCGCGATTCGCTGTGCAGAGTTGCGTTCCTTAGGCACACCAGAAACATATGGTTGTGGGTTCGAATCCCGGTTCGCCCCGATTATGTTTCTAGGTTTGTCAGCACCATACCCGTGCTCGTGGGTTCCACCGAAGTGGTAAACGTCTTAGACCTGCATCACTTCGGGCTTTCCTCCCACATTAAGCCGACACGCCGTGTAATGACTGGAATACGGTTTAAAGCGGCGTTAAACCCAACTCACTCACTCACAAGACGAGCCATGACATGAAGTATGTAGTATTGCTGATAATGAAGTATTGTTTCCAGCAGGAAATACCACGCTCAAGTGATCAAGAAGAGGAAGAGGTATGACTATTTTCAAGTATACATACATACTGATCAACAGTCCGAATTGATACTTGTAAATATAATGTAGAGAACTGCGCAACACGTTATTACCTAATTGTCCAGCAGAAGCCCCGGGTTCGATTTCCTACATGGGTAAATTGTGTGAAGCCCATTTCTGGTGTTCCCCGCCGGGCGTAAAACCATACTTACCCAGTCCTTTTCATTTCATAAGATATTGACATATATGCTTTGTGACAAATAGTGGAGAGGTGTACAATTGTTTGACTATTACAGGATGACGAAGGAGGCAAAAGGGTTAAACAGAAGACGAAAAAGAAAACCAGGAAGTATACCAAGATGAAGACTTTGCCAGATGGAACGGAGGTAGGACCCTGACTTGGTATAGTTTCTTATAGTATCGTAAGTCCATGTGCTCCATAGCATCATAAACATATGTTTCCAAAAGAGCTAAGTGATTCTATAATGTCTTTCCTCGGTGATACACTGTGAAAGCAAGAACCCACCTGAGTGTATCAAACACATATTGGTCAATGAAAACGTAAGGTCAACTGCTTAAATATAGCTACATGAAACTTTAGATGTAAAGAATCAAAACATTAAATGACAGTACCAAATTGTAATACACAAGGGCATATCGCTCTTATCGTTACCTTAAAACACATTTTTGATGCCACTCTATTGGTCAAACGATCTATTGCTTTTAACGAATAGACAGTTGGTTGTTATTTTGTTTATGCCTATATCATGTTGAACCTGCATTTTAATTAAGTCTTGAATTATTAGAACTATTGATTGTTGTTACACTGAAGTGAATGATTTAATGCTTTGTCGGAAAACATGTGTCTCCAGCTGGGGTGATCCCGCCTCGTATGATCTGAAGACATGTAATAGTTATTCTCGGCCACGGCGACACATGACGGAAAGATGTGAATGTAACCATTAAATATGTTTTCAAATTATGTAATCCTTAAGAGCTGAGAAAATAATATGTATAGTGGCATGTTACATTATGTAACAAATTATGATATTCATGTTAAAGTAATTGGACAACCCTTGGATGTAAAAAGCTAAGAAACCTGAGAAACATGTGTATCCCGTTCGGGGGTCTCTATTTCCCATATCCCCCGCCATCATGTTCCGAAAATATGCAAGCGATTGAGAAAGCACTAGAAATGTAAAGGGCGGTGTACATTCATTGTAAAGATCAACTTGCTGCGACCAGGTTTTGGCGCATATACAAAACATATTTCAAGTGCAATACGCGTGGGGGAATCATACAGTATTAACACAAGCTACTGAGTCTTCTTTTTGATTTTTCAACTACTTTGCCACAAAAACATGCTTTGTTGAGTCCAAATACGGATGTTCCAGAAGTTTTAGAAACCTACTCGTGTGTACAGGAAAGGGTCTGTATGATTGCAGTGCCATAAATCAGATATTTATTAATTGTTCAATCCGTAGGTCAAGGAGGTAATTGAGAGTGACCATTGGTCAACTGATAGCGAGAAATCTTCCCATTCCTGGACGCAGGATCACGTGGACCTGCACCTGGCAAAACAGAGACGAGATAAGGAGCACCAGTCCATGGTGGTAAGGAGTTGTACCGTTACTCGTTAAAGAATCTCGCTGTCTGATTGGTTGGGCGCTGTGTTGTAACATAGAATACGGAGACATATATCATGATATCATAGGTTAGATGTGACGTCATTTGCTTGTCACGTCACAACTGACCTTGCACCTAGACCCCCCACACTGACAGTCTGACAGCGTTCACAAGATTGATCTATTAGTCTCACAAATATTCCATCGAAATAATCCTTTGTAACTTGTGATCTTGCAATAAGTTCGTTACATACGTCAATAGCAAGGTGTATTGGATCCTACCAGCTACGTGTCCGTAAACAACCACATTCTTTTCTGACCCGTAATGTCCGCTCGGCTCGTAAACACACCGCCATGGACACATGCAACTCATAATATAACCTAGTTTGGTCACACCTCTACCTCAGTCTAAACCTCCGGGCAATGGAATGTATACACCAGTGTTTGATGGTAGCTAAACTGAAAAAAAAAAAATGGTTATGTATTTGATACAGGTATCATAGTGTTTTGGACATTAGGTTTGTAGTGTTTCGGCAACTGTTTTCGGCCTAGTGACGTTTTGATAACGTTTGTGATTTGTTTTTGTAATTTGCTAGTGTATACTTTTTTTTGTCCGGAAGTTTAGTTTATATGGAGTTGATATTATCACCAGATTCAAAACCATGCATTCAAACAGATACAGTTCTGTTTGGTGAGCTAACAGGACCACGAGGGCACAGATGGAAATATGAAACTGTCACACTAAGCTTACACGTCATCAATGCTAATACAATTCTGGCTGGCCTTATTTTCAGGAACGATCAACTGGGAGTAACACAAAAACCTTGGTAACGCGACCCAGTCACGAGAAGAATAAGCTGAATGCCACCCTCCCATTTTCTCTGCCGGGTATCTTCAAATATCTGGCCAAGGGGAAGAGGAAGCTCCCTGAAGCGCCACCTGGCGAGGAGGAGACCCCACGGGAGGCTGACCGCTACATGGAGCAGTACCAAGATAAGAAGGACACCGAGAGGAGGCTAGACGATGAAGGATTCTGGGAGGACCCTAAGTCCAAGAAGACAGCGCTTGAGATATTTGTGAGTGCATGTTTGGTGGGCGTGGTCAAATCGCTGCTAATAGTAAGGGATCTATTTATAGATGGGATAGATGTCTGAAGGAGATAAATTCTGCATAAAGTAATTACCATAGCGCTTAATACACCTGTTTACTCCTTTATTAATCTAGCCATAACCATATACACAACATTGACTATTTACAATGTATGGAATAGTCATTCTTCTTAGGCTTAGTTGAACAATGAATTATATTTTGCTATAAATGTGCTGTTTTGTCTCATCTGTGTTCGATATAACTGATAACGTATTATGTTTCGCAGTGTTAGAATGACTTGATGGGTAATCAGTGAGTGAGTGAGTTGGGTTTAACGCCGCTTTTAACAGTATTCCAGTTATATCACGGCGTGTCAGCTTAATGTGGGAGGGAAGCCCGAAGTGATGCAGGTCTCAGACGTTTACCACTTCGGTGAAACCCACGAGCACGGGTATGGTGCTGACAAACCTAGAAACATAACCGGAGCGAACCGGAATTCGAACCCACAATCATAGGTTTCTGGCGTGCCCAAGGGACGCAACTCTGCACAGCGAATCGCGGCGCCTTAGACGACTGGGCCACACATGCCCCCTGTTGGGTAATCAAGTAAACTGCATAGAGAAGCGCATGTTTGATGTTCCTGTCGTGTTGTTGCCACACATATATCTACCGGTAATGCCGAAACGCTTTACTTCTGCAATACGAAGCAGCAGTGCAGCCGTGCTCAGAATCAACTGAATCATATATAGTGAAAATATATTTTACTGCTTTGTTTTAACTGTTTCAGGATTTTGATAATTTAGACAGCCAGTTGGACGAGTCTCCATCACGATTCCACACGGCCCTCGACAACACAGCAGGGAGAGACCAACACCAGGTCACATAGACATTATATCGTACAGGGGAACCTCGCTAGTCAGGACCTCGTTAATACGGAAGACCATGTATCCGTACTATTGTTATATTATTATAGAAAAGTCAATATATAACGACAGGGTATTGATGTACGCTATCCCCTCCTCATGATTCATTACACCGGGCAATACCGCTTTGCTGGGTACCACATAGATTAAATGCATGTTTAACTCTCTAGCAACTAATGAAAATAAAAGACTACAAGACTCACACATGTAACCCTTAAGGTAATGGTACAAGGTACTCGTACATATCAATGTATGCTAATTGAATACTAGTATTTAATGTAGAGTGTTACTGTGTCAGCTGTTTGTAACTGTTTTTCATTCTGTCAGACTGTTGGTATTGGTAATAGTGACAATGATCTGTCTGTTCTGTCTTCAGGATGGTGTGTGTTCTCGGTTGAGCCGCCACACTGCACAGAGCACAGAGTCAAAGAATCAAACACTTCCGGACATTGAGGTTTGCTCTTTCATGCTGGTTTCGTTATATGTACTTCAGTTATGTGCAAAAATGCATCCAATATACATAAATCCATAGGCAGGGTAACAACAAGTACCATCTTTAACGACTTTTTTGGTATGACGCGGCCGGGGATCGAACCCCCAACCTTCCGTTCAATGCGTTTCGTAAACATTCTAAAACAGATAGTGTCTTAATGGCTTGTTATTATGAGCCAGTACCAGTGACAATCCGTTACGTATCTGTCTCCTACACTGCCAGTTATCATGTAGGTTGTATATTTTGCTGTATTTTTCTTTTCTTTTGTTTATCAGCGACCATCAAGTCTTGTGACCGGTTCCGATGGCACCTGTGACGAAATGTCTGTCAAAAGTTCAGACACAGGAAGGCGGGAACACGTATGTGACATACTCTGAGCTGTACACGATACGATATTAATAATGATTTTATCCATATTTACTAAACACAATTACTTATATCTCTATTGCACATATTTTAATTATATAATGTCCAGACAATTCAGATACCCTGTTATGCTCGCACAATGAATTAGTCGTGAAAACTAATCATTTAACGTAATATACATGATAAAGATACGTGTTCTTACCGTAATTGATACGGCAATGCACTTCATATACATCTTTAACCATTTAACCATACCAATGTGTAGGTGCTAATGTAACCCCAGTATCCTTGGATCGTGGCTAATATATCAATCACTAGTGTATCTGCGCCTGGCTCGAGGCTTTACAGGCCGCCGTCATCGGGTAGCCTAGTGGTTGAAGTGTTCGCTCGTCACGCTGAAGACCCGGTTCGATTCCCGACATGGGTACAATGTGTGAAGCCCGTTTCTGGTGTCCCCCGCCGTGATGTTGCTGGAATATTGCTAAAAGCGGCGTAAAACCATACTCACTCACTCACTACAGACCGCCGTCATATTGTTTGGTTGGCTGGTTCGAGCTTAACGCCGCACTCAGCAATATTCCAGCTATTTGACGGCGGTCTGTAAATAATCGAGTCTGGACCAGACTCTCCAGTGATTTCTAGCATGGGCATTGATCTACGCAATTGAGATACGATGACATGCATCAACCAAGTCAGCGAGCCTGACCACCCGTTCCCGTTAGTCGCCTCTTACGACAAGCTTAGTCGCCTCTTGTGGCAAGAATGGGTTGCTGAAGACCTATTCTAGCCCGGATCTTCACGGGTCCCGCCGTCATATATCCTGACTTATGTTGAGCGTAACGTTAAACAACAGACAAACAACTAATGGTGTAGGGGTACGTTGGGCGTAACTGCACGTTGGTACAGCTATGTGTTTGGTCGGGGTTCGAATCCCTGATCGCCTTGATTATGTTTCTAGGTTTGTCAGCACCATACCCGTGCTCGTGGGTTTCATCAAAGTGTAAAGGTCTGAGACCTACATCACGTTGGGATTTATTCCCAAAATAAACTGACACGCCGTGATATACCTTGGATATTGTTAAAAGCGGCGTTAAACCCAACTCACTCACTCACTCACTATAGGTATGTGCTTGTGTTGTTAGGTTTCTGACATATAGATACATGTTTCAGGAGAAGACTCGTATGCTGGCATCGCTTAGTAGGCTTCTTACGGAGAGACTGTTTTATGATGATGAAGCAGACAGAAAGTCAACGAGAGCTCAGGTTTTATTTACATCAAATTCAGCAACAAGATATTTTTCAGTTGGATATTGTTCTTTGTTTCAGTATTTCATTTTAATCATGAAAGTACAGTTTGATTTATTTTAATACCTTCATGGTATAGAAATAATACTCATTGTTGCGTTTTAAACTCTGATGTTAAATATGCGGCGTTTAACAATGAACAAAAGTTGATTATACAAACTACCTTGTCATTAGTTAAATATGTACTTTTCCTTTTTGCATTCTACAGTGAGAAAGTGTGGAGTGGAATTTCTCTTAATGTTTGACAGCGTTTCGTTTACCTATCGCCTATTTTGCAGTCAGGAAAGGTCATATTTGTGGACGAATACCGGACTCAAACTCCAGCTTCGCAGCTACCCAGCAGATCGAAGTCACGTGGGTCGCAGTCGCTGTTACGTCATTCCCATCATGCCTTTGGGGAAACTGGCAGCGACAATATGAACGAACCAGAAGGCAACCTGAGACCCGGTTCACAAGGTGTGGAGTTACCTCCCCTGAAACGATCAGGGTATTCCACCCCACGGCACACCCCGAGATACACCCCTAGGTTCACCCCTCATGGCAAGCGGCGGCTGGGACCAGACAAAGCCGCGGCACTGAAGTATGGCCTGCAACAAGATAGAGGGTACCTCATGTATCTTCTTAGGGGTCCATGTGAGTATCCGCACATTATTGTGGCATTATTAGTTACATTATTAGTTGTTGAAATCTGAGACCATATAATAGATATTATATGGTCTCTGTTGAAATGTCCTTCGATGCATATGTTGGGATGAACCCTATGTGCGAGCCGATGTACAAAGTAGTTATCGGCATAATGTTTGCCCGTTTATCTAACATGTCTTGCTCCGTGTGGCTAGCGACCAATTTCACTGACATCCTGAAAGCGGGATCGGGTGGTCAGGCTCACTGACTTGGTTGATGCATGTCATCGATTCCAACTGCGTGAACCGATGCTCATGATATCACCGACATAGCACGTGAACAGGACTGGGTGTACTGACACGCCACGTGAACAAACGAATGCAGCAATAGCTGTATAATGAATAGGTCTTCAGCCACCCATGCTTACCGTAAAAGGTGACTATGTTTGTCGTAAGAGGCAACTAACGGGATCGGGTGGTCAGACTCGCTGTATCCCAATTGCGTGGATCGATGCTCATGACATCAATACTGCATTGTCTGGTCCAGACTCGATTATTTACAGACCGCCGTCATATAGCTGGACTATTGCTGAGTGCGGCGTTAAACAACATACAAACAAACAAACAAAAATCCTGACAACCAGCAGACGTCGAAGACACATCCAGTTATATTTCTCACAGAGGGTTATCGCCCTTTTATCTTTCATTACAATCGGGTATGCTCGGTGCAGTTTCTAGATAATGAAATAATTTGAAAATATTCAACGAGCTACGAGAAATTTCGTATTATCTGTCCCGACTGAATGAATGATTCACAACATGTATTCACGAGGCATACTCCGGCCCAGTGGCATGACACCAAATCCACGGGCTACTTTGCATATCACGTGACCGGACTTTTGCTTGTAAACATACGCGATTATTTTGAAATCAGAACAGACTGGCCTAATGCAAGCCTTTCGGAGAGCCTTACATTTTTTAGCATTAAATATTGATATGCTACTACAGCTGCGACAGTGAGGTGCATGACAATATAGTCCTATACATCAAAGTGGCCGTATCTCTAGTTCTCCGTTCGGCTCCAATGACAGCACGTGGATAACTACGCAAATGGAAATAGTTTTTTCACTTATGTTTATCTAAATATGTAGACTCGTCAAAAATGAAACAGAGTAAGAACATATGCAATGTCTTGAATGGACTGTTGTAAGATGTGACGCATCGTCACATTGGCGCTGGCCTTTGGCAGAGGTGGCCGCAGAGGTGGCCGCATAGTCTTCACGAGGGACATCTAATCCTTAATTCTCAGTGAGTGAGTGAGTGAGTGAGTATGGTTTTACGCTTTTAGCAATATCCCAGCAATATCACGGCGGGGGACACCAGAAATGGGCTTCACACATTGTACCCATGTCGGCAATCGACCCCAGGTCTTCGGCGTGACGAGCGAACGCTTTAACCACTAGGCTACCCGACCGCTCCCCCCCCCCCCCCCCCCCCCCTTAATTCTGAGTTTCGAGTAGGTTATTCTGCATATTCCTCGTTGATCCGGTTAGTTGCCCATTAAGACAATCATGGGTTGCTGAAGACCTATACTAACCCGGGTCATCACGGAGGCCATATATAACACATAGAAGATATCGCCATATCGGTATCGCCATATGAGGTATATAACGTGTCATATTGTATCACCAAACCCATATGTATAATGCTTACTGTGTAGAGCCCACGGCAGCATCACCTAATTGATTGTAGCTAACATAATTTGCTATGTTGAATCAGCCTTTGTTTTTTATATAATATAATAAAACAATCATATACTATGTATGAGGCCACTACCTGTTTTTATGGACCCGGAAAAAAGTAAAATCGACCTCAGACTTCGTCCTCAGGATCCAAACCAACAGGCAGTGACTTATATGTCGATATAGGTAAGTGTTTTCAGATTTGCGGTTTTATTGGGTATTCGATCCCGGAAATTGTAGCGCCGTCGCCATCAAATGAAATTTCCGGGCATTGAATACCCAATGAACCCTACAAATCTGAAAACACATAATGTTCGTCTTCTAAATATATTCCACTGGTTACACAGAACATATCAGGAATGTTGAGACAGGTAGACTGATTCCAACTCCTCGATTCACGAGGTTACAACACGTTACTTTCATTAATACATTATTACAATATACATTACTTACATTACGTACATCGATCATTATATTACAGCATACATTACTTACATTACATACATCGATCATTACAGCACACATTACTTACATTACGTACATTATTACAACACACATTACTTACATTACATACATCGATCATTACAGCATACATTACTTACATTACGTACATTATTACAACACACATTACGTACATTACGTACATCGATCATTACAGCATACATTACGTACATTACGTACATTATTACAACACACATTACGTACATTACGTACATCGATCATTACAACATACATTACGTACATTACGTACATTATTACAACACACATTACGTACATTACGTACATCGATCATTACAACATACATTACTTACATTACGTACATTATTACAACACACATTACGTACATTACGTACATCGATCATTACAACATAAATTACTTACATTACGTACATTATTACAACACACATTACTTACATTACGTACATCGATCATTACAACATACATTACTTACATTACGTACATCGATCATTACAACATAAATTACTTACATTACGTACATTATTACAACACACATTACGTACATTACGTACATCGATCATTACAACATACATTACTTACATTACGTACATTATTACAACACACATTACGTACATTACGTACATCGATCATTACAACATAAATTACTAACATTACGTACATCGATCATTACAGCACACTTTACTTACATTACGTACATTATTACAACACACATTACGTACATTACGTACATCGATCATTACAGCATACATTACTTACATTACGTACATTATTACAACACACATTACGTTCATTACGTACATCGATCATTACAGCATACATTACTTACATTACGTACATTATTACAACACACATTACGTACTTTACGTACATCGATCATTACAGCATACATTACTTACATTACGTACATTATTACAACACACATTACGTACATTACGTACATCGATCATTACAACATAAATTACTAACATTACGTACATCGATCATTACAGCACACATTACTTACATTACGTACATTATTACAACACACATTACGTACATTACGTACATCGATCATTACAGCACACTTTACTTACATTACGTACATTATTACAACACACATTACGTACATTACGTACATCGATCATTACAGCACACATTACTTACATTACGTACATTATTACAACACACATTACGTACATTACGTACATCGATCATTACAGCACACATTACTTACATTACGTACATTATTACAACACATTACGTACATTACGTACATCGATCATTACAACATACATTACTTACATTACGTACATCGATCATTACAGCATACATTACGTACATTACGTACATCGATCATTACAGCATACATTACTTACATTACGTACATTATTACAACACACATTACGTACATTACGTACATCGATCATTACAACATAAATTACTAACATTACGTACATCGATCATTACAGCACACTTTACTTACATTACGTACATTATTACAACACACATTACGTACATTACGTACATCGATCATTACAGCATACATTACTTACATTACGTACATTATTACAACACACATTACGTACATTACGTACATCGATCATTACAACATAAATTACTAACATTACGTACATCGATCATTACAGCACACATTACTTACATTACGTACATTATTACAACACATTACGTACATTACGTACATCGATCATTACAGCATACATTACTTACATTACGTACATCGATCATTACAACATACATTACTTACATTACGTACATCGATCATTACAGCATACATTACTTACATTACGTACATTATTACAACACACATTACGTACATTACGTACATCGATCATTACAACATACATTACTTACATTACGTACATCGATCATTACAGCACACATTACTTACATTACGTACATTATTACAACACACATTACGTACATTACGTACA
The DNA here is from genome assembly GCF_023055435.1 of Haliotis rufescens. Classification (NCBI taxonomy): domain Eukaryota; kingdom Metazoa; phylum Mollusca; class Gastropoda; order Lepetellida; family Haliotidae; genus Haliotis; species Haliotis rufescens. The sequence goes on along the minus strand of NW_025964361.1, from coordinate 31,047,154 downwards.
TCGATCATTACAACATAAATTACTAACATTACGTACATCGATCATTACAGCACACTTTACTTACATTACGTACATTATTACAACACACATTACGTACATTACGCACATCGATCATTACAGCATACATTACTTACATTACGTACATTATTACAACACACATTACGTACATTACGTACATCGATCATTACAACATAAATTACTAACATTACGTACATCGATCATTACAGCACACATTACTTACATTACGTACATTATTACAACACATTACGTACATTACGTACATCGATCATTACAGCATACATTACTTACATTACGTACATCGATCATTACAACATACATTACTTACATTACGTACATCGATCATTACAGCATACATTACTTACATTACGTACATTATTACAACACACATTACGTACATTACGTACATCGATCATTACAACATACATTACTTACATTACGTACATCATTACAACACACATTACGTACATTACGTACATCGATCATTACAGCATACATTACTTACATACCGTACATTATTACAACACACATTACGTACACTACGTACATCGATCATTACAACATACATTACTTACATTACGTACATCGATCATTACAACATACATTACGTACATTACGTACATTATTACAACACACATTACTTACATTACGTACATTATTACAACACATTACGTACATTACGTACATCGATCATTACAGCATACATTACTTACATTACGTACATCGATCATTACAACATACATTACTTACATTACGTACATCGATCATTACAGCATACATTACTTACATTACGTACATTATTACAACACACATTACGTACATTACGTACATCGATCATTACAACATACATTACTTACATTACGTACATCATTACAACATACATTACGTACATTACGTACATCGATCATTACAACATACATTACTTACATTACGTACATCGATCATTACAGCATACATTACTTACATTACGTACATTATTACAACACACATTACGTACATTACGTACATCGATCATTACAACATAAATTACTAACATTACGTACATCGATCATTACAGCACACTTTACTTACATTACGTACATTATTACAACACACATTACGTACATTACGTACATCGATCATTACAGCATACATTACTTACATTACGTACATTATTACAACACACATTACGTACATTACGTACATCGATCATTACAACATAAATTACTAACATTACGTACATCGATCATTACAGCACACATTACTTACATTACGTACATTATTACAACACATTACGTACATTACGTACATCGATCATTACAGCATACATTACTTACATTACGTACATCGATCATTACAACATACATTACTTACATTACGTACATCGATCATTACAGCATACATTACTTACATTACGTACATTATTACAACACACATTACGTACATTACGTACATCGATCATTACAACATACATTACTTACATTACGTACATCATTACAACACACATTACGTACATTACGTACATCGATCATTACAGCATACATTACTTACATACCGTACATTATTACAACACCCATTACGTACATTACGTACAT